>NC_092720.1:61854884-62169858 GCF_047496885.1 Scyliorhinus torazame | reverse complement strand
TATTCACAGCCGTCTGAGGTAGAGAATCCAAAGATTCACAACACACAGAGTGAAGACATTACTCCTCATCGCAGCCCTAAATGCTCAAGCCCGCATTCTGAGTTCTTGACTCCCGAGCTCTAGATTTAAGAAGGGAAATACTTGAGTGGGACAGTACAGAAGAGGTTCACTTGATTAGTTCCTGAGATGAGAGAGTGTCGCTCGTTGAGAGGCTGAGTAAATTGGATCTTGACTCTTCTAGAGTTTAGAAAATAAGGGGATCTCTCATTGCAGCATAAGATTCTGCTTGGGAATAGCTATTGTTTTTTTGATTTGTAACTCAGCCCATTACTACTCCTTTTGGTTTTTGTACCATTTGATTTCTCCTCCACCCTATCACAGATTGCCTTTTTGTTCTCCTGCTCCTTCCCTGGCTCAAAATCTATCACATTTTGATCTACCCCCTGTTCTGGTGAAGAATAATCAACCTGAAATATTAACTTGGTTTCTCTCTACAGATGCTGACAGACCAGCTGAGTATTTCTCGCATTTTCTGTTTTGATTTCAAGCAGTAAAAGCATTGTTTAAGCACTCCATTCGTCTGTTGAATCACATTTTATGAGGCAACATGGCTTCCAATATATGCATATGGCCCATGTCTGCATGGGTTGCATGTAGCAGTCATGAGCCATGTGATCAATCAATAACTCTGGTTGCCCAGTAGCCACACCCTCCAGTTTGTTGCGATGCTACAAATATACCTGGCACAGTGGACTGCTGCAGAACAAAGGGTGCATAACTGCTACCAGGATATGGCCCCATGATCTAGGGAGTGGTGTAGTGATAATGCCAATGAACGAGCAATCCAGAGACCCAGGTTAATGCTCTGGGGACATGAGTTCAACTGCCACCACAGCAGCTAGTGGAATTTAAATACAATTAATAAAAATTTGAAATATAAAGCCAGTCTCAATAATGGAGACCACGACAACTATCATTTATTGTTGTAACAAAAAAAATATCTACATCGTGAATGTCCTCTAGAGAAGGAAAACTGCCATCTTTACCCAGTCTGGCCTACACCAGCAGCAAAGTAGGCAACTCTTAACTGCCTTCTAAAGTGGCCTAGCCAGCCACTCAGTTCAAGGGCAATTACGGATGGGGAGTTAATGCTGGCTTTGCCAATAATGCCCGCATCTCATAATAGAATAAAGGAAAATGAAACAGACAGATCACAGAGCTCAGAGTTGGAGAGGGTATCCTAGTGCATGAATTGCAGAAGTATGTTGGTATTGTATACAGGCACAACAGTAATTAGGAAAGCTAATAGAATGTTATTGTTTATTGTGAGGGGAATTGATTATAAAAGCAGGGAGGTTATGCTTCAGTTACACAGGGCATTGATGAGACCATATCTGGAGTACTGTGTACTTTATTGGTCCCCTTATTAAAGGATGTAAATGCGCTGGAAACAGTTCAGAGAAAGTTTACCAGATAAAACCTGGAATGGGTGGGTTTGCTTATGGTGGGGGGATCCCGGGATGTTGGACAGGCTAGGCTTGTACCCTCTGGAATTTAGAAGAACAAGAGGCGACATGATTGAAAGTTATCAGATGCTGAGGGATCCTGACAGGTTGGATGTGGAAAGCATGATTCCCCCCCCTTGTTGGAGTATCTAGGACTAGGTACAGGTCACTATTTAAAAATAAAGGGTCATGAGTCTTTCAAACACTCTTCCTCAAAAGGCAGTGGAAGCAGAACCGTTGAATATTTTTAAGGCAGAGCTAGAGAGGTTCTTGATAAGCAAGGGGGTGAAAGGTTAACAGGTGGGGGAGGGGAATAAAGTGGAAATGTGGAGTTGAGGTTACCAGCAGATCAACTTTGATCTTATTGAATGGTGGAGCAGGCCCGAGGGCCCAAATGGCCTTCTTCTACTCCTAGTTCATATGTTCATGTGTCACATTCCAGTGGCTCATTTAGTGTCATCAGTTGTCATCTTAGCACTGACGTGTGGCGCTCACAAAATGTCCTGCATACAGTCAATGGCGCCATGGGAAATTCTGTTGTTGCTTACTCCGCCTGATTCTCTTTGGCAACTTAATTTAATATATATCTCTCTCTTGAATAAGAAGCTTCAGTGGCCTCCCTTCTGCAAAGGTGGACGGCACACAGTTGAAATGTAGCAAATATTATCAGCACCAGATTGGAGAGAGGCAGAAACAAGGTTCATGGCCACAGTCATCTTTGCAACCATTGACAATGCAGATTTCGACCTGCTCGAAGGGTATAGTTGTGCCTGTAGCAGGTTGTAGATTTCCATGAGAATGTTCTGAATAAAGCAGTTTAGCAGTCTAGCAGTTGCTCAGAGTTGAAGTAGAATTATTCCCTGAAGAGATTATGGCTCTTGCCCAGAGCCCTTCTTCCCCCTCTGCCCCTCCTTTCAGCAGCTTTGCCTACATCACTATTGCTCATTCTCCCCTTCTCCTCCCTCTTACAGCTGGCTACCCTGCTTAGTTTGCCATTGCCCATTCTCCCCATCATGTTTCAGTCCAAGGGGGATGGACAGCCATGTCTGTGGCCAAGCAGTTTGAAGTCAGACGAAGTGCTTTAGCAGATGCCACACCATTGCCTGTAGTTTAGAAACTTTTAAAAACTCTTGAAACTAACAAACTCTTCTACAATTGCAGCAAGAGTCAATGGATATAAATTGACAAAAACCTATAACTGGTTGATAATCCCTTTCAATTTAGCATTGGTGGAGTACTTCCTGCTGCTTCCTGATCAGCTGGGAACAATTAAGTGAGGGCACATTTTGTGCATTGTGCTCAGTTCGTGTCAAATCAGCATCACATGTCGATCGAGGTTCCAATTTGCCTTCTCTGCATACTTCCAGCGGAAGCTCCTGCATGTGCACCAATGCTCTCAGTAAAATGATACCTGGGGCCGCCAGCACCAGAGTATGGGCGTGTGATGGGGACTCCATTTTGGAAGCAAAATAGCACTCATGGCGCTGAAATACTGGGTGCCACAGAACTGAGATGCACACCCAGTATCTTTAAGTGGAGCTGGTATCTTAATTTAATTCTTAAATTATTAGTCTGATTTTTTTTCTACAGATATCATTATGGAATAAAAATGAATAATTTTAGGTGTTTCCAATATGTTAAAAATAACTAATATGTTAAAAATAACAAACTACTGATGACCGAATAACAATAATTATTAAATCTAATTTTCATGCTATAATATTACTTTCCAATTGGCCCATTCTTTGTGCAGTTATATATAAAAAATAACTAAAACGATAACTAGCAAATGTCAGTATAATAAAATTGTTGTGAAACCTAGTTTGGAAAAAGAATATCTAAAATGACAGCCCTAATCGTAACAGCCCGTAACAGCCTCCCCGAACAGGCGCCGGAATGTGGCGACTAGGGGCTTTTCACAGTAACTTCATTGAAGCCTACTTGTGACAATAAACGATTTTCATTTCATTTCATTTAATCATGATTCCTTGTGGCTAAATCACATCTCTCAAATTATATTGCATTTAAGTCAGATTTAGAACCCAGCTTGTTGTCAGCAGTGATAAAATTGCAAATGGTAGTCAGAACCATACCACAGATCATACATAACAAAAGGTTCTTGGGTCCGAAACCTTCAGTTTAGTTTCTGGCTTGGCTTTTAAGGATGTTGCATGGATTCCAATACCTGTAAACAGGCTGCATTTCTCTGGCGATCCCTATCACTGCTCCTGGCTGGAACTTCTCAAACTCCCCAAACAGGCTCCTGATGTTAGACATGTATTTCAAATCCAGGTCCAACTGTACAATACGAGTCATTTCTGCAAAACAAAAGGAGGAAAATCAGGTCACACATGGGTCACTGGGAATAGACAGGATGTATTACATCCTATTTCATTCAAAGGCACCAGGAGGTCTCTGGAAAAAAAAAAGTTCAATTTGGTCAATTACACAATCAGCCACAAAATTAAACAGGGATGGAAGAAAAACAGGAGATTGAGCAAGAATTAGTGAGCTTTACAGTGCCACATTTTACAATGTGACATTTATTTTCTTCTCATCAGTTTTTAGTGACACTGACTTAATTAAATATACATATCTAAATAATCAAAGACAAAGGGCGGCTGACGGCGAAATCGCAAAACACAATTGGGCAGAGAATAGGTTCCGACGCCAAAATCGCCGCGGGCGCCGATTTGACGCCAAATCACAATTCTCCGTCAATGCAGTCCGGAACGCACGCACATTAAACACTGTTTGCATGAGGTGGGCTGTGGAGTCGGGGTGGACGGGCACGGAACATCATGCACTCACGGGGAGAATGTGCAAACTCCACACGGACAGTGACCCAGGACCGGGGTTGAACCTGGGTCCTCTGTAATCAAAGATAAAATCTGATTGTGGTAACTCACTTCCTGTTACACTGAGTTAGGCATAAATCTTATACGTTTAATCACGAGTCAGATCTGCCCAATTCCCACATTGTACTAAATGCACATCAGGAATAGTAAAACCACTGATCGCTTGTACACAATAAGATGTAGGGGTTCCCAAAGCAATGGTTGGGGTCGTGGGATGACCATTTGGGGCAGTGAGCTATAAGGCAGCATTGGTGACGATCGAGTGGATAGTGATAGTCCTGGGATTGGCGCTAAGCCTCTATTGCACGGCTGCACACGATTCTCCGAGAGCCCATCACAGTCTTCAAAACGATTGTGGACATAACCATTGCACCCTCTTCCACACACCTGTATATAAGTAAGTAATATCAATCCATAATGGTGTAAAATGTATTTGAATGCCGAGTATCTCAATGAGATACGAGCATAGAGCACCTTGTGGAAGCGCAGGGCAAATTAAACACAACTTCCTGATTTCCACATTTTACTGCACATGTCTAGATGCCAGAAGTTGCTATACAACTTCATCCATGAGCGCTGGTGGTCTCCCCATTATTCTCAACACGAAATCGAGGCCATTGACTTAATCGCTGAAAAATGGTTGAATTGCCAGGAATGGCTACAACATCACCAGAAACCAAAAATGTTTGGTTTCACAGCACAAGGCCATATTTCTTTGTGAATTGCATCAGCAAGTTGCAGAATTTCCCCCTCCCCCCCCCAAACAAGACGATATTCTAAACAAATTTCAAAAACGATAATGGTAGGATATTTCCTGCCCACCACCTCCCTCCCACACCTCCTATAACAAAGCAATTGGTTGCTATTGCTGATCCACAGTGCCCAACACTTTAAATTACAAAGGAGTAAATCAGGCATTAACAAACCTGGCATTGTTTCACTCCTGACACAGTCTTGTACGAGAAACACCTCAGATACTGAAGCAATTCCTGCCCTCAAGCAGCAAGATCGAGACAACATTCATACTGCGGCTGCAAGAGCAGGTTGGAGGCTGGCAATTCTGCAGTGTGTAACTCACCTCTGGACTCCCTAAAGCCTGTCCACGTCTACAAGGCACAAGTCAGAAGAGCGATGATTTCCTCTCGTCTGAATGAGTGCAGCTCCAACAACTCTCAGCAAGTTCACTGCCATATAGGACAAAGCAGCCTGCTTGGTCAGTGTCCATTTCATCAACTTAAACATTCACCCCCTCTACTACCAGCACAGTGGCAGCAGTGTCCCACCTACAATATGCACATGCAGCAACTCAAGGCTCTTTTGACAGCACCTTCTAAATCCATCACGTCCACCACCTAGGGTATCAGACATGTGGGAAATCTGCCACCCGCAAGTTCCCCTCCAAGTCACATCCTTACAACGATTGCCATTCCTTCACTGTCTCAGAGTTAAAAACTTGGAAAATCCTCCAGAACAGCACTGTGGGTGTAGCTAGTTCACTGCAGTTCAAGATGGTAGCTCACCAATACCTTCTCAAGCACAATTAGGCTTGGGCAATAAACGTTTGCCTTACCAGCAACATTCACATCCCATGAATGTATATAAAGAAATGGCTGGGCAAAAGATGAATACAGTTTGACTGCTGACCTCGAGACCAGAAGGTTTCTATTTTACGAAGGAGAAAAACAAGTACCACGTTTACTTTTGTGACCTTATTATCTGGCTCCCTTTGGCCCTCAGGTCCAGCATAAGGCCAAATGCCAGTCAGTTGTCTCTGGAAGCCCTTGTGACAATAATAATAGGGAATGGACACAGGAGTGCCGTACATTTCGGCCCCCTTTGTCTTAAAAATATCGAAAATTCTAATTCCTTTCCTTTTCTACCTGTGACAGGATGGGAATGTAAAAACTGAGAAATGCTTAATAGAAGCCCGTGTAGGTCAGCAAGCATTGGGTCATTTCTATGATAATTCTTAGTAATTTCCCCACAACAATTCTCCTTGACCTAGCAGTGAAACACAAGATCTACATACTGTAAAGATTACAGTTGTCAAGATTACAGCCAATTTCAGTACTTAAAAAGGATGCTTATGAGGAATTCATTATGTATGTAATGTATTTATGAACATTTTAATAGTACATTAACCCAAATCCTTGGAAGATAACGGCTCCCTCAATTGTGCACAAAATGATCACATGATACTGATTTCATAACCTTGCATTCCAATCTACAAAACTTACTAACAGCTTCAGAAGAGCCAATGCCCCCGATGTGAAAACAAACAGCTTTGCAGCTTAAACAGAAAATAAACACATTGTGGGGTAGCATTTCCCGTGGTACTGTAGCCCACTATTTGCATCTCAATTTTGTTGATGTTACATTTCCTGGCAAACTCTTTTGCCTATGCCAGAATGTAAAAATGAACTCAGGCTGCCTGCCTCCAACAACAACAATGGTATCCAAAGTACACAGCAGGTTGCATGAGGCAGCTCAGGTTCTCCCTCCCTGGGACAGAGTCAGGAGAAACCCGTTCCTGGGGCATGATACCAGTGTGAAACCAAACCCACAACTCATCGCCCTAGCATCCATCCACCACACCCCGATTTTCAGGTATCAAATTTAATGGAACATGGACTGGCTGAGGTTGTGGGAAGTCGGCCAATAGATTCATCAAGGTCAAGTGATTGCCTCAAGGTGGTGTGTGGATGGTGGTGGGGTGAGGGTTCTTTTCTATCTTGATTGCTTCCTCCTTCATCTGAGGATTGGAGTTGGCAGCGGTGGGATGGGGAGTGGAAGAAAGGGGGCTGCTGGGTCTGCCTGCCTGAAGCTGTCACCATCATATACCCTCTTGCTCACACTGGTGTCATTTTTCATTGCTATATTTCCCAGAGCAGAAACATGTTCACATTTCAAACTAAAATATCATTCATGTGGGGTCAGAGTACGGCAAACTTCTATATTCAACATTGGAAGACCTTTGTGCTGTACTCCGTTTCAGCTCATCAGTGGAAATGTTTTTAATTTCAATTTCATGTTTTCAAATAAATTTAGAGTACCTAATTATTTTTTCACTGTGGATAGGCCTTTAAGCTAACCTTGGGAAGTGGGTGAGGGGGGTTTGAGTGAAGGGAGATTTAGAAATGAAAAGAGAAAAGTCATGGCATCAAAATGGTCTAGCAAAGTGAGTAAAAACAAGCAGAAAGTGACAGGAAGAGACAGTTACAGAGTTTAACAGCAATTGTGTATCAGTATGATCCATGCAGGGAATAATAATAAAAACAAAATGAAATTAAAGGCTATTTATCTAAATGCACAAAGTATCTACAATATGAGAGATTAATTAGTGGCAGGGATAGAGATAAATGAGTTAGATCTGATCGCATTGCAGAGACATGATTGCACGGTGACCATTTGGAAAGTAAATATTCCAGGATACACACTGCTTCAAAAAGTCAGACAGAATGGAAAAGCAGGAGGGGTAGCCTGATAGTAAAGGGCAACGTAAGGACAGTAGCGAAGAAGGGTCTTGGTTCAGGAGATCATGATCTAGAATCACTATGGGTGGAGTTTGGGAATAGCAAAAGAGTCAGAAGGCAGTGTAGTGGAAGCAGCCTATAGGCCCCCAACTGTAGATATACCATTGGGCACTGCATTAAACAAGAAACTATTGGCACGGGTAACAAAGATAATGTAATAATTGCCAGCGATGTAAAAGATGAGTTTGTGGAATGTTTGAGAGTTTCCTGGAGCAATATGTTATGGAACCAATTAAGAATAAAGCCACTTTAGATCTAGTACTGTATAAGAGGCAGGGTTAATTAGTAATCTCATCGGAAAAGATCTGCTGGGAACTAGTGATCATAATAAAATTGAATTAATGCCAAATAAGGAAGCGACATGCTCCAATCTCAAACAAGAATCTTTAATTAAACAATGTTAATTGTGCAGGGTTGAGCGAAGAGTCAATTGGATAAATTGGCTAAAAGGTATGGTGGTAAGGCAGTAAATAAACTGAATTTTTAAAAATAATCAGGAAACAAATAAAAATGTTAAAAACAAAATACATTCCACTGAAAAATCTCAGCAATAATCATCCATCTGAGGTTCATTCAGGAAGTTAAGAGTAGTATTAGATTAAAGAGGCTGACCATGTAGCAAAGAACAGTAGCAAATCTGAGCATTGGAAATATATTAGAAACCAACAAAGGGTCACCAAAAATTAATAAAAAGGGATAGTATACAGTACAAGAGTAAACTAGCCAGGAATAAAAACAGATTGCACAAGCTTTGACAGAAAGCACAAGTTGCATACCAGAAATAGAGGGTAATATGGGTGCTAAAAAGTGAGGAAGTTAAGGTAATGAATATCAGAGAGAATTACTGGGGAAACTCGAGGGGCTAAAATCTGACAAGCTGCCTCAACCAGATAGCTTACATTTAAGGATTCTAAAAGAGTTGAGTAACTGAAGAAGCCAGCAGGTTTTGAACCATGTACAATACTTTGCCCATGGCAGTAACTCTCTCCAAATCCAGTCCCTGTTGGGACAACCAACAGCTCTGGGCGCTGCTTGGGCTGGCTTTATACATAGGTCGAATGAGCTCCAGCTGGGTGGCCTCCGCTCCCTATCTGGGAAGTTCTTACTCCACGAGCCCCACTGGGAGATTGACATGGTTTCCCCATGGTCCTCATGGGGGTTACAATAAAGGGATAGCTGCAGAAGCAGTCAATGTGCTGGCTATTATTTTCCAAAATTGCCTCGATTCTAGAAAGGTCATAGCATAATGGACGTTAGCAAATGTAAAACTCATCACATTTCTACATCTCATAGAATCATAGACTTTCTACAGTGTAGTAGGAGGCCATTCGGCCCATCGTGTCTGCACTGACCCTTGGAAAGAGTACCCTCCCTAGGCCCACCACCTGCCCCTATCTCGTAACCCCACCTAACCTTTTGGACACTATGGGACAATTTAACATGGCCAATCCACCTAACCTGCACATCCTTGGACTGTGGGAGGAAACTGGAGCACTTGGGAGGAAACCCATGCAGACACGGGGAGAAAGTGCAAACTCCACACAGACAGTCACCCAAGACCGGAATTGAACCCGGGTCCTTGGCGCTGTGAGGCAGCTGTGCTAACCACTGTGCCATCCCATCTCTCCAGCTCTGAAGAAGGATCATATGGACTCCAAAAGTTATCTCTTTGTTTCTTTCTCCACAGATGCTGCCAGACCGGCTGAGTTTTTCCAGCATTTTCTGTTTTTACTTCAGATTTCCAGCATTAGCAATATTTTGATTTTATTTTAATGTAGCACTGCTATTCAAGAGAGGAGGGGGAGAGAAAACAGGAAACTTAGGTCAGTTAGCCTGACATCAGTTATCAGGAAATTGCTGGAATCTATTACCAAGGAAGTCTTAACAATATCTAATTATACTAAGATTTTACTAAATGCAAAGTTGACATCGTCCTATGAACGTGAAATTGTGTTTGACAGTGTAAGCATAAATGGGGTACTTTCAAGTTGGCAGGCTATGACTAGTGGTGTGCTGTAAGGTTCAGTTCTGGGGCTTCAGTTATTTACACTCTATATTAATGACTGAGATGAAGAGACAGAGAGAAATGTATCCAAGTTTGCGGATAATACAAAGCTATATGTGGAAATGTAAGCTGTAAGGAGGACACATTAAGCTGCAAAGAGATAGACAAGTTAAGTGAGCAAGCAGCAGGTTGACAGATGGATTATAATGTGGGAAAGTCTGAAGTTATTCACTTTGTTCATAAGAAGAGCAGAATATTTTTTTAAAGGCACAAAACTTGTAAATGCTGATGATCAGAGAGACTTGGGTATGCTCATACAAGGAACGCAAGACGCTGGCACAATGGCACAAGCATTAGCACTGCTGCCTCACAGGTTCAATCCCGGCCCCCGGTCACTGTCCATGTGGAGTTTGCACATTTTCCCGTGTCTGCACGGGTCTCACTCCCACAACCGACAAATGTGCAGGGTAAGTGGATTGGCCACGCTAAATTGCCCCTTAATTGGAAAAATTACCACAAAAAACAAGGAACAGCAAGCAATTAGAAAGGCAAATGGCATGACAGCCTTTATGGCAGGGGTTTTGGTGCATACAAATAAACAAGTACAGTTGGTAGCACTGTTGCTTCACAGCTCCAGGGTCCCAGGTTCGATTCCCGGCTTGGGCCACTGTCTGTGCGGAGTCTGCACGTTCTCCCTGTTTCTGCGTGGGTTTCCTCCAGGTGCTCCGGTTTCCTGCCACAAGTCCTGGAAGACGTGCTGTTAGGTAATTTTGGACATACTGAATTCTCCCTCTGGCTACCCGAACGGGTGCCGGAATGTGGTGACTGGGGGTTTTTCACAATAATTTCATTGCAGTGTTAATGTAAGTCTACCTGTGACAATAAAGATTATTATAATTGTACAGTGCTTTGGTGAAGTCCGATCTAGAGGACTGTGTGCTTTTTGGGTCTCCATATTTAAGGAAGCATATACTTGCATTAGAGGTAGTACAGAAAAGGTTCACTAAATTGGTCCTTCGCATGAGGGGGTTGTGCTATGATGCAAGATTGAGTAAATAGGGTTTATATTCTCTGGACATTTGAAGAATGAAAGTTGATTGCATTGAAACATATAGAATTCTGATGGGGCTCGACCAGGTAGAAATTGAAAGATTGTTTTCCTGTTCCTGTGGCTGGGAAGCTAAAACACAAGGCACAGTATCAGGATATGCAATAATCATTTAAAATTGAGATGAGGGGGGCTGCATGGCGGGGCAGTGGTTAGCAATGCTACCTCACGGCACTGAGGACCCGAGTGTTCGTTTGGAGTTTGCACATTCTCCCCGTGCCTGCATGGGTCTCATCTTTACAACCCAAAGTTGTGCAGGGTAGACGGATTGGCCACACTAAATTGCCCTTTATTTGGAAAAAAACAAATTAGGTACTTTAAATTACAAAAAGGTTTTTTTAAATTCACATGAGGAGAAATTTCTACATTCAAAGGGTTGTGAAGCTTGAAATTCTTTATTCAAGAGGGTTACAGATTCTCCATTGTTGAACATATTAAAGAATGGGATGTATAGATTCTTGGTCTCCCAGCAAATCAAGCGATGTGGGAGGTGGGCGAGAAATTGGAGTTGAAATCCAAGGTCAACCACGATACTATTTAATGGCGGAACAGGCTCGCTGGGTCATATGGTCTTCTGCTGCCTTCTCGTGTTCTTGTTCACCATTGTTTTCCAATCTCCCCATAGCCTCGCCTCTCCTTAGCTCTGTAATTTCCCCCAGTCCCACAATCCTCTGAGATATCTGCGCTCATCTAATTCTGGCCCTTTGTGCATCCCAGGTTTTAATTGCTCCACTGGCAGCCGAGCCTCAAATTGCCTAGGCGCTACGCTCTATGATACCCTCCCTGAACACTTCTGCCTCCCGACCTCAATTTTCTCTTTTCAGGCGCTCCTTAAAACCTATTTCTTTTACCAAACTTTTGGTCATCTGACCTATTGCTGAAAAAAGCGAGACACGCTATCAATTTGTGGAGATAGCCACTAACAGGTCAAAGAGGAACTCAGAACAAATTTCTTTACACAAAGGATCGAGAGTGCAAAACTTATGTTACAGAGTAGTTGAAGTAGATACCATTAATGCATTTAAAAGAGAGGCTTGATGCATGCAAGAGGCAGAAGGATCCAGATGGATGCAAGGGCCAGGTCAGAAGGTGGCATTAGAGAGGGGGAGGCTTATATGGAGTATAAACACTGGTATTGTCCAAAAAGGCTGAGTGATTTACATTAAAATTATTAGTCTCAGGTAATAGTTACAAGTAAATTTCAGAATTTTAATCTCCAAATTCCCAATGTTAACATAAAAGGTTTCAATAATGCAGGTGGCCTGCACTAAATATTAGCAGGATATAAACTGATAAGTTGTATAGACACTGAAATAGACTCATATCTTAAAGACTTTAATAAAAGATTAATAGCAAACATAAGTGGCAGAAAGGGATGCTTTACCCCATTAAAATCTAACCTACTTTAGGGCGGCACAGTGGTTAGTGTTGCCCGACGGCGCTGAGGACCCGGGTTCAATCCCAGCCGCCGGTCAGTCCGTGTGGAGTTTGCACATTCTCCCTGTGTCTGCGTGGGTCTCACTCCCACAACCAAAGATTTTTAAAAATATATATTTAGAGTACCCAATTATTTTTTTCCAATTAAGGGGCAATTTAGTGAGGCCAATCCACCTACCCTGCACATCTTTCGGTTGTGGGGGTGAGACCCACGCAGACACAGTGACCCAGGGCCGGGATTGAACCCGGGTCCTCAGCGCCGTGAGGCAGCAGTGCCAACCACCGCGCCACCATGCCGCCGTCCCACTACCCAAAGATGTGCAGGGTAAGTGGATTCCCTCTCAATTGGAAAAATTGAAAAGAAATCTAACTTATTTTTATGACCTTTGATTGAAGTGGAAATTTCAAAGATGGGAATAACCTCTGGGTATCATAATGACTTTAACCAGATCTTTATCTTTAGAGTTGATTTGAATTTGCTTCCACATGTCACAGCACTAGGACATCAGAATTCGATTCATTTTACATAATGCTATGTTAAATGGGAATGTACTTGTAAATCCTGATGCATGTTAAGCATGAGACATACATATTCACACCCGGCCAACATTTGCTTTCATTTAGTTTTTTTTGAAAATATTCTGGTTTGGAATGCAGTGCCATGGGGTACTGTCACTGGGCTAGTAAACCAGAGACCCAGAGAAATGCTTTGGGGACCCAGGTTCAAATCCTGCCACTGCAGATGATGACATTTGAATTCAATAAAAATCTGGAATTAAATAAAGTCAAATGATGACCATCAAACCATTGTCGATTGCTGGAAAAACCCATCTGGTTCACTAATGTCCTTTAGGAAAGGAAGTCTGCTGGCCTTACCTGGTCTGGCCGACATGTGACCCAAGACCCACAGCAATGCGGTTGACTATTAACTGCCCTCTCAAGGGCAATTAGGGATGGGCAATAAATGCTGGCACAGCCTGCGACGCCCACATCTCATGAACGAATAAAACAAATTATTGGAACCATTAAAGTGTCTTGTAAATGTCAAGCTACACAAAAATGAAAAGTTATCAATTTTTGTTAGGCAAAATGCTATGAATTCAAAACACGAAATCTGTAGGGGATAGATTACTAGAATACATTACAAATCAATTAAGGATGTAATGCCCAAGACACCTTGTAGAAAATATTGAGTATGGAAAGTGAATGCTGAATTAGTGTGTGAAGTGCCTGCCTGAATTTTGTTTCCCCTCGGGGGACTCTAACTGTGATGTTTATTGGAAACAATTCAATCGTTTCATTAAGCACTCATCTGGAATCGCAAATAACAAATAGAAATTCTGGGCTCTATTTGGGTATGAATTCAAGGTCATTTTTTTTTAAAATGAAGTCATCTGTTAATCATTGCCATCTGCATTCACTTTAATTAGTTTTAGGTATTTGCAGCTATATTTTCACAGAGTGTCCTCACTCGCCCATCCATCCTGTCCCTGTCCTGCTGGAAACATTCCAGTAGGAAGCGTGCTTCATATTACTGTGGGTGGGCTGCACTAGATGAGCGCGATCCACCGGCCGTATCCCGCTGGAATCAAAGCTGGACGCAGCCGGCAAATGCCAGGAGAGGTCCTCCCCCCAGACTTCCCGACGGCCATTATGCTTTGCGGCATATAACCAGATCTCACACGACTTTGTGATCTGGGTTCCAGGTGGGACCCAGTCTCGCACAGTTAAGAGAGTTTAAATTCACTTAACTGTGCTTCCGCCTGCTCTAACCATCTCCCGACATCTATCGGCATCGCCTGGGAGGCCCCAGCTCGGCGTCAATTAGCCGATTAGTACTGGTCCATACAAGCGTGGACCAGGCAGGATGGCCCTGGGGGGTCTCCCAGGCCATTGGAGGCCCTGGGTGGTCAACTTTAACTGGCGATTTTAGCTTCTTACAGCTATAATTCTTACAGCCACCTTGTCTGACCTAGACTGATACTAATTACGTGTCATGGTTGTTTGATTTTACTGTATAATTAGTGTGTTATTTCAAACTCAACATAGCTGCCATATTGGTTGAAATTGGTTCTAACTGATTCGATAATTTATATCAACAACAAATTGCACTCACATTAAAATAGAAACAAATCTGCAAGCTTCAAATATTCAGTGGCCTTCATGCATTCAAAGGTAACCCTTGCATTGGGATTGTTTGATCTGGCCAATGATATCAGGATACTCAAAGTCCAGTGGGAAAGCCTCAACCTGGCTTGAATGAAGGGAACTTTCAGGCAGGATCCTAAATGCTGCCGTTATCACGTCAAATCCAATTAAGTCATAACTTGCTTTAACATAAGTAGATGGAAGAACATATATCTGGGGGTAGATGTGTGTGAGCGTTAGGCAGGGGGAGGGGGGGGCAATCCATGTTCATATGTTTTGGTCCTGTCCAAAACTGGAGGATTACTGGAAGGAGGTTTTTAGGGTAATCTCTAAAGTGGTGCACGTGAAACTGGACCCAGGCCCTCGGGAGGCCATATTCGGGATGTCGGACCAGCTGGGGTTGGAAACGGGTGCGGAGGCAGATGTTGTAGCCTTCGCCTTGTTGATCGCCTGAGGGTGGATCCTGTTGGGATGGAGATCAACCTCTCCACCCTGGAGTGGCGGGGGGACTTGCTGGAATTCTTGACTCTTGAGAAGGTCAAATTTGAACTGAGGGGAAGGATGGAGGGGTTCTACAATTCATAGGCGTTATTCATTGTACACTTTTCAGAATTGGATTACATGAAACATTAGGGTGGAGGGTTGGGAGGAGGGGGACTGACTGTATGTGTTGATGGTGACTATGGGTGATTCCTGATTCCTTTGTGTTTGTTTTTATGTTAACATGTGGGCTGCTGTTTGGGGGTTTGGTGGGGGGGGGGGTGGGATTGTTGGTACTGATATGTGGATTGACATTCGTTACTGATTATTGTTTATTGTTGGTGGGTGTAAATTTGGGAGAAAATGTGAAAAAGGGGGAGAATAAAAATATTTTTACAAAAAGAAAAAGTATCTATTATATGCTACAGAATTTCACATTCAGAGTCCTAGAGGTCTACAATGCAGAACAGACCCTTCAGCCCATCATGTCTGCACCGGTCAAAAACTACCACCTAACTATTCTAGTCCCATTTCCCAGCAGTTGGTCCATAGCCTTGTATGCCTTGGCATCGCAAGTGCATATCTAAATACTTCTTAAATTATGTTAGGGACTCTGCCTCCACCACATTTCAGGCAGTGAGTTCCAGACACCTACCACCCTGTTGGTGAAAAAGGTTTTCCTTAAGTCGCTCTAAACCTCCTGCCCTTTACCTTAAATCTATGCCCTCTGGTCAGTGATCCCTCCACCAAGGGGAAATGTTCCTTCCTGTCTCCTCTACCTATGCCCCTCATACTTTTAGATATCTCAATCATGTCCCCCCCTCAGTCTTCTCTGCTTCAAGGAAAACATCTCCAATCTATCCAGTCTCTCTTCATAACTAAACCTCTCCAGCTCAGGCAACATCATGGCAAATCTCCTCTGCACCCTTTCCAATGCTATCACATCCCTTTTACAACGTAGATACCAGAACTGCATACAATATTCTGGCTGTGGCCTAACCAATGTTTTATACAGTTCCAGCATAACCTTCCTGCTCTCAAACACTTGTGTCTTGGCTAATAAATGCAAGTATGTCATGTGCCTTCTTAACCACTTTATCCATCTGCCCTCATACCTTAAGGGACCAGTGTATATTTACACCAAGCTCTGATCCTCAGTGCTTCCCAGGGTCCTGCCATTAATCATGTTTTCCCTGCCTTTGTCCTGTCCAAGTGCATCACCTCACACTTATCTGGATTGAATTCCTACTGCCACTGGTTAGCCTATCTGACCAGTCTGTAATCGAAGGCTATCCTCATTTTTCACCACCCCACCAATTTTTGTATCATCCACAAACTTATTGTTCAACCCTCCAACATTAAAGTCTAAATTATTCATATAAACCACAAACAGCAAGGGCTCTATCACTGATCCCTGCAGGACCCTACTGGACACAGGCTTCTAGTCAGAAAAACACCCCTTAACCATCACATGTCTCTCAGAATTACTTCCAATAGTCTCCCCACCACTGAAGCTAGACTGACTGGCCTGTAAGCTTCCTGACTTATCCCTTCCTCCCGTCTTAAATAATGGTACCACATTCACCATCCTCCAGTCCTCTGGCACCTCTCCTGTGGCCAGCGAGGAATTGAAAATTACTGCCAGCATCCCTGCTATTTTCTACCTTGCCTCATTCAGCAGCCTGGGATACATTTCATCCGGCCCTGGAGATGTGTCTACTTTTAAGCCTACCAGACCACTCAGAATCTACTCTCTGTCAATGTTATTTTCTTCAAATTTATCACAGTCCTTCTCCCTGATTTCCGGGGGTTGGTTTAGCTCCCTTGGCTAGGCAGCTGGTTTGTGATGCCGAGCAAGGCCAGCAGCGTGGGTTCAATACCAGCTCAGGTGTGATGATCCTCAGATTAAATCACCACCTGTCAGCTCTGCCCCTCAAAGGGGAAAGCAGCCTATGGCCATTTTGGACTTTGGCAACTTTACCTTATCTATACCCACATTATCCCTCCCATTTGTAAACTCCGACACAAAGTATTCACTTAGAACCCTACCTACATACTAGCAGTTTTTAAAATCTTTTTATAATCCGTGCAATTTTTTAAAAAAAATTTTAATTATAAATTTAGAGTACCCAATTTGCTTTTTCCAATTAAGGGGCAATTTAGCGTGGCCAATCCACCTACTCTGCACATCTTCGGATTGTGGGGGCAAAACCCACGCAAACACAGGGAGAATGTGCAAATCCACACGGACAGTGACCCAGAGCCGGGATCGAACCTGGGACCTCGGTGCCGTGAGGCAGCAGTGCTAACCACTGTGCCACCATGCTGCCCTTTTTTTTTAATGGGATGTGGGTGTTGCTGGCTAGGGCACAATCTTTATTGCCCATCCTAACAAATAGGAAAATAAAAAATATATTAATCCACTAAAGAGGAATAGTATTGAGATTCCAATCCACCTGCTCCAAAGAAGGCACAGCACAGAAAAACGTGACAGCAAGGGAGTTTCAACTTGTATCAAACACAGAACTATAGAACTATAGAAGTGCAGAAGGAGGCTATTTGGCCCATTGAGTCTGCATCCACCACCCCTCATCCCACTCAGCTCATCCTCCCTCCTCCCGCCCCCAAGGATAAAGTAACTGTGCACAACAGACGCATGCAGCATCCAGCTTAACATGATATAACTGTATTAATTTAGGAGAATTGATGGTGAAACACATCATCCCAAGCAATTCAATTCCCTGCAAGCATATGAAATAATCACATTAACAGACAACATCATGATTATCATGGAGTAAAGTCCAAGATCAAAACTGAGAAGCGAGGTTGTCATTAGGGTAAGCGATCACTACGGCACGGTGGCGCAGTGGTTAACACTGCTGCCTCACGACGCTAAGGTCCCAGGTGCGATCCCGGTCCTGGGTCACTGTCCGTGTGGAGTTTGCACATTCTCCCCCTGTTTGCATGGGTCTCACTCCCACAACCCAAAAGATGTGCGGGGTAGGTGGATTGTCCACGCTAAATTGTCCCTTAACTGGAAAAAAATAAATTGGGTACTCTAAATTTTTTTTAAAGGATAAGCGATCACTCCACTGGTGCATAAAGACATCAAGGAAATCATCTTTCAGGATCTTCTACGGATTTCAACAATCAAAACATGAGCTTCATTACTGCCAGCCTGCCAACTTGACCGGACCCAGGCAGTCATCTACGGAAGCTCCCGCAGCCCGGCCAGCTCAGGCAGGCCCCAACCCCTCTCAGCCGACACAGGAACAGGATCACACACAACCTCGAGGACAGGAGTAAATGTGTTCCATCTCCTCCCTCAAGATCAAGATTCTGGAAAAATGGCAGCCAGTTCTCAAACTGGGTCGGGAACGTCTCGGTCATCTTACCGGAGGCACCAGGCTCAGCAGGGCTCCTCACAAGTTCCCCCTCATTCTTGGCCACACCCCTCAGGAAGAATGTCAGACCATGCAACAAGACCCTGACCCCAACTGTGCGGAGGCAGGTTTCCACCAAGGACAATGCTCTCTCTGCCGCAAGAATCTCCTCCTGCCCAACCACTGCCTCCATGAAGACACCTTGCAGCTCCTTAAACTGGGTTTTGAGGTCTCGCATCGTGGAATCAAGCCATTTAGATGGATTAGCTTAAATCGCTGGCAACCATCATTCACCGGTAGACACCATACCGTCAGGGTGGGAATCCCCTCAAAAGCAGCTGCGCCATCAAAGACAGGGCCCCACCATGGTTCCTTTCATGATTCAATGAGAATTAAAGCCTTTCATTTTGACTCACTAAAAAGCTGAAACACTGACCTTGGTGTATTACACTAACTGTGTAGACCAAGAAAAGACAATAAAAGATGGGTACTAGGATAAAAATAAAGATTGAAAGATGAGCAGAGCTGGAGCTCGCAAAAAAAATTGACTGCACTAAATGACCCAGATTGTCTCTCAAGTAAAAGCCTTATAGTTCCGTAGAAGGATCACATGGACTTGAACTGGTAACTCAGTTTCTCTCCACCATTGCTGCCAGACCTACTGAGTTTATGCAGCACTTTCTGTTTTTATCTCACAAGTTGTTTATCCCTAAATATTTTCATGCAACTTCAATTGAAATTCAAGCAAAACAACTGAAGGAAACAATCACCTAACATACTAGAGTCAGGGTCATTT
Source organism: Scyliorhinus torazame (assembly GCF_047496885.1). Taxonomy (NCBI): domain Eukaryota; kingdom Metazoa; phylum Chordata; class Chondrichthyes; order Carcharhiniformes; family Scyliorhinidae; genus Scyliorhinus; species Scyliorhinus torazame. The sequence continues at coordinate 62,150,605 of NC_092720.1, read as the reverse complement.
TACATACAAAATGGAAAACAGTGATCGACAATGATGCACTGACTCTGGAAAGAGCAGATCAGGCAAGAGGCCAAGTTGAATAATTCAGAAAGTACTTTTAGCCTACTTGTATTTCAAAGTCATTTAGTTCAAATTATCGGATACTTTAAATTATTAGCAATCAAAACACATTTTCCTCTGTCATTTACATGACTTAATTCAAGTTACTGGATAATTCTGATTATTTAGTAAGGAATGACCTTAAATGATGTGCAATAGAATGCCACGGACTTCATCGCACAAACCAGCTGATGACATTCCTTCCAAAACATGATGTTGTTGGGAGTTAATTCAGATAACTGAACTTGAATAAATCACTCCAGCTTGGATTGCAAACACAAAAGGAAAATATATATCTTTTTTTTTAATAAACATTTTCTTGAGGTATTTTTGGTATTGTAACAACAAAATAAACTATGTACATGAAACTATAAACATAGTTCAAAAGCCGTCTCCCTTCCTTACGGTCACCTTTATTGACCCCCTACTCGAAGCTAAACTAACCTCCCCTCCCTTCTGCTGACGATTAATTTTCCACAAAGAAGTCGACGAACGGTTGCCACCTCCGGGTGAACCCTAACAGTGACCCTCTCAAGGCAAACTTGATTTTCTCCAAACAGAGAAAGCTAGGCATGTCCGATAGCCAGGTCTCCGACTTCGGGGGCTTTGAGTCCCTCCAAGCTAATAGCATCCGCCTCCGGGCTACCAGGGAAGCAAAGGCTAGAACGCCTGCCTCTTTCGCCTCCTGGATTCCCGGGTCTTCTGACACCCCGAAAATCGCCACCTCTGGACTCAGTGCCACCCTTGTTTTTAACACCGTGGACATGATATCTGCAAACCACTGCCAAAATCACCTAAGCTTCGGACATGTCCAGAACATGTGGACATGGTTCGCTGGTCCTCCCGCACATTTTGCACACCTGTCTTCCACCCCAAAAAATCTGCTCATACGGGCCACTGTCATGTGAGTCCGATGAACAACCTTAAATTGTATCAGGCTGAGCCTGGCATATGTTGCGGACACGTTGACTCTACTCAACGCGTCCACCCATAGACCATCCTCTATCTCTCCTCCCAGCTCCTCCTCCCACTTGCGCTTCAGCTCCTCGGTCTGCATCTCCTCTGACCCCATATGTTCCTTGTAAATGTCAGAGACGCTCCCTTCTCCTCCCCATCCTCTGGAGAATACCCTGTCCTGAATCCCCCTTAGCGGTAGGAACGGGAAGGTTGACACCTGTTTACGTAGGAAGTCCCACACCTACAGATAACTGAATTTGTTTCCCCTCGCCAACCCAAACTTCTCCTCCAGCACCCTCATACTCGGAAAGCTCCCCTCTATAAACATGTTCCCCCACCCTCTCAATCCCTGCTCTCCGCCATATCCGGAACCCCCCATCCATACTTCCCGGGGCAAACCGGTGATTATTACAGATTGGGGACCAGACCGATGCTCCCTCTGCTCCCACATGTCTCCTCCACTGGCCCCAAACTCTCAGGGCCGCCACCACCACGGGGCTGGTGGAGTACCGGCGGGAACGGCAGAGGCGCAGTTACCAACGCCCCCAGACTGGTGCCCTTGCCTGAAGCCCGTCTCCATACGCTCCCATGCCGAACCCTTCCCCACCACCCACTTCCTGATCATGGCTATATTCGCCGCCCAGTAATAGTAACTAAAATTTGGCAGCTCCAGCCCGCACTCTCCCCGACTCCGCTCAAGCATTACCTTCCTTACCCGCCCAAACGAAGCCAGTGATCACTTTGTTGACCCGTTTAAAAAAGGACCGCGGAATAAAGATGGGGAGACACTGAAATACAAACAGGAATCTTGGGAGGACCGTCATCTTCACCGTCTGCACCCTCCCAGCCAGTGACAACGGAAGCGCGTCCCATCTCCGAAAATCGTCCTTCATTTGGTCTACTAGCCGGACCAGATTTAATTTATGCAGCCGGTCCCATTCCCGCGCCACTTGAATGCCGAGGTACCCAAAGCTTCCCCCTACTAATCTAAACGGCAGTTCCCCCAATCGCCTCTCCTGTCCCCTCGCCTGGACCGCAAACATCTCACTTTTCCCCATATTTAGCTTATTCCCTGAAAACCAGCCAAATTCCCCTAGAACCCTCATGTTTTTTCCATCTCCTTTATTGGGTCCGATACATACAGAAGCAGGTCATCTGCGCAGAGCGAGACTCTGTGCTCCACTCCACTCCACTCCCCCCCCCCCCCCCCCCGGACCAGCCCCTTCCAGCCCCTTGAGGCTCTCAGAGCAATTGCCAATGGCTTTATAGCTAGCACGAACAACAGTGGGGAGAGGGGGCATCCCTGTCTTGTCCCCCGGTGCAGTCTAAAATAGTCCGATGTTGTCCTATTCGTCCGTACACTTGCCACAGGAGCCTGACACAGCAACCTGACCCAGTCAATAAAGCCCCGCCCAAATCCGAACGTCCCAGTACCTCCCACAGATAATCCCATTCTACCTGATCAAAAGCCTTTTCTGCATCCATTGCGATCACTACCTCCACCTCCCTACCTTCCGGGGCATCATGATCACGTTTAACAACCTTCTTACATTGGCCACCAACTGCCTACCCTTAACAAACCCCGGCTGGTCCTCCCCAATAACGTCCGGAACACAATCCTCAATCCTGGAGGACAAACTTTTGGCCAGCAATTTGGCATCTACATTCAACAGGGATATCGGCCTGTAGGACCCACACAGCTCTGGGTTCTTGTCCCACTTCAGAATCAGCGAAATTGTGGCCTGTGACATCGTCAGGGGCAGCACCCCTCTCTCCCTTGCCTCATTGAACATCTTCAACAACACCGGCCCCAATATCCCAGAGAACTTTTTATATAACTCCACTGGGTACCCGTCCGGCCCCGGGGCTTTACCCGCCTGCATGGCCTTCAGACCCTCCATTATCTCTTCCAACCCGATCGGGGCCCCCAGTCCTTCTACCAGCTCCCCGTCCACCTTTGGGAAATTCAGCCCCTCCAAGAAGTGCCTCATCCCCTCCAGCCCCGTAGGGGGTTCCGACCTGTACAGCCTGCTGTAGAAATCCCTAAACGCCTTATTCACCCCTGCTGAATCTCCAACCAGGTTCCCATCTCCGTCATTTACTTTCCCTATCTCCCTGGCTGCCTCTCTCTTTCTAAGCTGCTGTGCAAGCATTCTGCTGGCCTTCTCTCCATGCTCATAGATCGCCCCCCCCCCCCCCCCCCCCCGCCTTTCTCAGCTGCTCCACCGCCCTCCCTGTGGTTAACAAGCCGAACTCCGCCTGTAGTCTCCGCCGTTCCCTTAAAAGCCCTGCCTCTGGGGTCTCCGCAGGCGGGTATCGATCTGTAGCATCTCCTTTACCAGTCGGTCCGTCTCTGCCCTGTCCACCTTCTCCCTATGGGCCCAGATCGGAATCAGCTCCCCCCTGACCACCGCCTTCAGTGCTTCCCAGACAACCGCTGCTGAAATTTCCCCCGTGTCGTTGACCTGCAGTTAGTTCTGAATACATTTCCTCAGCTGCTCGCACACCCCTTCGTCAGCCAAAAGTCCCACATCTAGCCTCCATTGCGGGCGCTGGTTACTGTCTTTACTAACCTGCAGGTCAACCCAGTGCGGAGCATGGTCTGAGATTGTGATCGCCGAGTACCCCGTGTCCACCACCCCTGCCAGTAAGGCCCTGCTCAAAATGAAGAAATCGATCCGGGAGTACACTTCATGCACGCGTGAGTAGAAGGAGAACTTCTTCGCCCTCGGCTGCCCAAATCTCCATGGATCCACCCCCCCCCCCCCCCAACCCCCATCTGCTCCATGAACCCTTTTAGTTCCTTTGCCATTGCTGGCACCCTGCCCGTTTCTACCCGCTTCAAACACCACCCGCTTAGTGATCAGGATTGCGACCCCTCTAGTCTTTGAGTCTAGTCCCGAGTGAAAGACCTGACTGACCCAGCCTTTCCTCAATCTAATCTGGCCAGTTACTCTAAGGTGCGTCTCCTGCAACATTACCACGTCCGCCTTCAGTCCCCTAAGATGCGCGAACACACGTGCCCTCCTGACTGGCCGATTTAACCCTCAAACATTCCAGGTGATCAGCCTAGTTGGGAGGCTCATTGCCGCCCCCCCCTCGCTGATCAGTCATCCCCTTTTTTGGGCCCGCCTCCAGTCCATGCTCCGCGTCTCCACCGGTCCGTCCCCAGGCAGCCTCTGCCCCCAACCTCCTCTCTGTCCCTTAGCCCAAGTCCCTCCCTTGTCAGCAGAACATTTACCCCCTAGTAACAACACTCTGTAACCTAACCCCTTTGATAAACCGAACATATGCACACCCTCCACTGCGTTCTGTGAGCTAGCCCGCCCAGCTACCTTAGTGGCACCCATCCCTGGCGCCAGATAGTCTCCCACCTATTGTTCCCTCCCCACCCGCTCATACAAACATACTCCAACATCAAACAATCCCCACAGAACAGAAAAAAAAAACATGAATGTTGCAGCAAAGTTCAAAAGTTCTCAGTCCACCACCAGTCCTTTCCTTTTCGTGAAGTCCAGCGCGTCCTCAGGCGACGCAAAATAAAAGTGCTGTTCCTCGTGCGTGACAGTCCGGATTCAACAGTCCGAACTTCACCTTTTTCTTGAAAAGGATCAACCTAATCTGGTTGAAGCCTGCTCTTCTCCAGGCCACCTCCACACTCAGGTCTTGGTAAACCCGCAGGATACTGTTGTCCCACTTGCCGTGTCTGCTTGGCCCGCTGTAGAATGCGCTCCTTATCCAAGTACCACCATTACCCTCGGGAGGTCTCCCGTTCGCGGCTTCCTCGCGAGTGCTCTGTGAGCCCTGTCCACCTCCAAGGGCCGGGAGAATGTCCCAACCCCAGCAGCTTCTCAAACATGTCTGCGATGTATGCCCCAGCGTCCGCTCCTTTGGACCCCTCCGGGAGCCCAACGATTCTCAAGTTCTGCCGGCGGGACCTATTCTCTAGGTCGCCCGATCTTGGGCGTCTAATCTAAGCTACAGCCGCTCAATTGACTCTTTTATCTGGTCCAAACAGACCCATTTCTGCTTAGCAAAGCCTTCCTGAATAACTTGCATCAGCTGCTCCGTTGACCGCTGGGTCGACAAACCAGAGGTCCGGTCCTCCGCCATGCTGTCTCCTGCTGCAGCTTCTGCCCAAGCCTTCTCTGTCTTTCTGTTTCTGCCTTTACGAGCACTTCTAGTCCTTCTCTCCATGCACCGATGTGGGAATTCAGTACACAATTGCCTCTGTCATCAGTTTTACAATTCAAGTCTGGTAGAAAATCGGGGGAAAGGGTCCAAAAGTCCGACCAGAGCGGGAGCCACCAAATGTGCGACTTACTCCTTCATAGCCGCCACCGGAAGTCCGGAAAATATTTTTAATGTCTATTCAATTTTAACCAAAGAAATGGATTGTAAAACGACACAGCATGCTGCAATCCGACCAAGGGTCTTTGGAGAGCTGTGTGGTGTAATTCAATCAAACGTATCTAAATGGATTGCTTAATGAATGAGCCAGAGAAAGTCTATCCCATGAATAATTGGATAAATATGATCCAACATGCGTAAATATTCATGGGTGTGGGCGCAGTATCTATTGCCCATCTCTAATTACTCTTGAGAAGGTGGTAGTGAGTTCCTTCTTGAGCTGCTAGCAGTCCATGTGGCGTAGATACACTCACAGTGCTGTTAGGGAGGGAGTTTTACGGTTTTGACCCAGCGACAGTGAAGGAATGGTGACGTAGTTCTAGTCAGGATATTGAATGACTTGGAGGGGAACTTGCAGGTGGTGGTGTTCCGGACCCACTGACAACGCATGGGTTTCCCAGCGATGAGGGGTACAGTCAACAGAAAATCCCGCTGGTGGGCTGTCTCTGCCACCAACAAAGCATGCGGCAGTGGGTTTGGAAGGTCTAATACAGGTAGGGAATATACAGTGAATGGTAGAACCCTCAAGAGTATTGATAGTCAGAGAGACCTAGGTGTACAGGTCCACAGGTCACTGAAAGGGGCAACACAGGTGGAGAAGGTTGTCAAGAAGGCATATGGCATGCTTGCCTTCATTGGCTGGGGCATTGAGTGTAAAAGTTGGCAAGTCATGTTGCAGCTGTATAGAACCTTAGTTAGGCCACACTTGGAGTATAGTGTTCAATTCTGGTCGCCACACTACCAGAAGGATGCAGAAGAGATTTACCAGGATGTTGCGTGATATGGAGGGCATTAGCTATGGGGAGAGGTTGAATAAACTCGGTTTGTTCTCACTGAAGAGGTTGAGGGGCGACCTGATAGAGATCTACAAAATTATGAGGGGCATAGACAGAGTGGATGGTCACAGACATTTTCCCAGGGTAGAGGGGTTAATTACTAGGGGCCATAGGTTTAAGGTGCGAGGGGCAAGGTTTAGAGGAGATGTACGAGGCAAGTTTTTTTTACACAGAGGATAGTGGGTGCCTGGAACTATGCTACCGGAGGAGGTGGTGGAAGCAAGGACGATAGTGACGTTTAAGGGGCATCTTGACAAATACATGAATAGGATGGGAATAGAGGGATATGAATCCTGGAAGTGTAGAAGATTTTAGTTTAGACGGGCAGCATGGTCGGCTTGGAGGGTCGAAGGGCCTGTTCCTGTGCAGTACTTTTCTTTGCTCTTTGGGTTCTTTGTTCTAAATCCCACCCATAGTGTTCACATGTATTTTATCATTTTTTAAATTGGAATGTGTGAAGTCTTGATTTTTCTCAGTGTAAGCTGCCATCTAACCTTTCCTGTTGTACAGCGAGTACATCGTTTAATGTATGCAGCTTACTGGTCGTGCTCACAAAAAGCAATTTATTGTTTCTGCAAACTTGCATATGCTCCTAATTCTTTTGACTGTGAAACTAGGAGTTGGATATTTATGATGTTCAACATTTTCACTGATGTTCATACAGTATCCTTTGTGGGGAGGAATGGTTTCTTCACAGGGAGGAAAAATATTCATATAGTCCTATTTGTGATTTTAAAACTTGTCACAATTTATGGGCGGCATGGTAGCATAGTGGTTAGCACAGTTGTTTCACAGCTCCAGAGTCCCAGATTCAATTCCCGGCTTGGGTCATTGTGCGGAGCCTGCATATTCTCCCAGTGTCTGTGTGGGTTTACTCCGGGTGCTCCGGTTTCCTCCCGGATGTCCAAAGATGTGCCGGATAGGTGGATTGGCCATGATAAATTGCCCTCGGTGTTCAAAAAGGTTAGGTGGGGCTACAGGGTTGGGGGATAGGGTGGAGTTGTGGGTTTAGGTTGGGTGCTCTTTCCAAGGGCCAGTGCAGACTCGATGAGCCGAATGGCCTCCTTTTGCACTGTAAATTTGATGATTCTATATGATATATGTGCAACCTATTCTCGTCTTTCCAGATGGTAGAGGTTGGAGATTTGGGAGATGCTGCCGAAGAGGTTGCTGCAGTGTATCTTGTAGATGGCCACTGCATTTGCCATGAGGTCTTGTCTCTCTGATGGGACAAGGTGTTGGTCATGGCAAGGCCATGTTCTAGGTATTTTGGCAGGAACAGAGTACCATGGACCATTTTCCTTACGTTGGGAACCTACTGTCAACAAAGACAGCCGTCGATGACGGTTCAACACCGCTTTCAGTGAGCCAGCACAGCCTTTGGTCGCCAGAGGGAGCGGGTGCTTGAAGGTCCTAAGACCCGGCACTAAGCTCATGGTCCACAAAGCAGTCGTGATATCCCTCCTCTTATACGGCTCAGAGACTTGGACAAGTACAGCAGGCACCTCAAAACTCTAGAGAAGTACCACCAACGTTGCCTCCATAAGTTCCTTCAAATCCATTGGCAGTATGGGCATACTAATGTCAGTGTTCTTGCTCAGGCTGATATCCCCAGCATCGGAGCATTGACCATGCTCAATCAACTGGGTGGACCACATTGTCCACGTGCCTGGCACAAGGCTCCCGAAACGAGAACTCTACTCAGAGCTTTGACACGGCAGGCGAACCCCAAGAGGGCAGAGGAAACACTCAAAGCCATCTTGAAAAAATGCAACATCCAACACTTGGGAATCCTTCCCCAAGACCGCCTGAAGTGGAGAAAAAGCATCCGGGAAGGATCTGAACACCTCGCGTTTCATCAACAAGAGCAAGCTGGAGCCATGCGTCGGCAGCGAAAGGAGTGCCTGGCAAGCTGGGCACCCCAGCCACCCACTCCTCCAACCACCGTCTGACCCACCCGAGACTATAGGTCGTGCATTTGACTCCTCAGTCTCCCGAGAACTCATTTTTGGTGTTGAAGGAAGTCATCCTCAACTTTGAGGGGCTGCATAAAAATGTGGAAGCAAAGTCTTTGAATATTTTTAACACAGTGGTGGATAAGGGGTGACGGTTATTGAGGGCAGGCGAGAATGTGGAGTTGAGGTTACATAATCTTACTGAATAGTGAGAAAGCGTAAGGAGCCAAGTGGCAGACTCCTGTTCCTAATTCATATGACTGTATGTCCCTTGTTTTGTGAAATCTGTCAAGTCACTTACAACAGCATTCCTAAGTCTTAAATTGCTTAGCATCTATTTTCCACTATCATTCTGAAATTGTAGATTTGTGCCACCTCTACCTTGGAGGCCTCTGTCCCCAAAAAGACATTCCCCCTCTCACATTGGTAATTTCCACAGTCTGTCCCCTACCTTTAATCCCTCAGGACAAGAACACCTCACTTCAGGATATTGATTGTGTTTTCTTTTATTTTTTAAAAATATACATTTAGAGTACCCAATTAGTTTTTTCCAATTAAGGGGCAATTTAGCATGGCCAATCCACCTATCCTGCACATCTTTGGGCTGTGTGGGTCAAACCCACGCAGATACGGGGAGAATGTGCAAACTCCACACGGACAGTGACCCAGGGCCGGGATTCGAACCCGGGTCCTCAGGGCCGAAGTCCCAGTGCTAATCACTGCGCCACAGGATAGCGATTGTTCAAGTGGTTTCACAATATCACTGGATCAGGCCTTTCTCTTCTCTCCTGCACCAAAATGACTCAAAGTGTTTCAGAATTATCCCTAAAGAAAACATCCACTCTCTCACCCCTCCATCTACCACTAAGCTCATGGGCTTCTTTCACACGAATATTTAAACTATCCATTCAGCTTTTGCTCCCTTTTCCTTATCCCTCTCCCCTTACTCAAGCAAAACTTTCCAAAGTGGGACTGCCCTACCCCTGAGCATAGATTTGCCTCCCTTCCATACCATCTATTAACTCATTCGGTCCATCAGCTCTTTTGATCTATTTTTAAAAATTCATTCAAGGTATGTGGGCTTTGCTGGCAGAAGGTGGTTTGATACAACTGTGTAGCTTGTTAGGGAGGGAATGAGTCTACCACATTTCTGTGGGTCCGAACTCACACCAAGCCAGAGCAGGTAAGGACAGCAGATTTCCTTCCCAAAAGGCCATTACTGAACCACATGGGTTTTTACAAGAAGTGACAATGGTTGAATGGATTCTTAATTCTAGATTTTTATTGAGTTCAAATTCCACTACATGCCATGGTGGGATTCAAATTCCAGAGCATTAGCTTGGATTTCTGGATTACTAATCCAGTGACAAGACCACTACACCACTACCTCCCCACATCTCTTCCTGGCCCCCAAACTAGTCAACATTGTTAATGATTATCTCTCCTCAGGTACTGTTCTCCAGATCATTAAAATTGCTATCGTCGCTGATCAAGATAAAACCGACCCCACTTTTCTGTCCTTGTAAACTATTGCAACATTTCCAACCCTTCTGATCCAAAGTCACGGAATGTATTGTCACTTCCCAAATCCGTGAACATTTTTCCAGAATTTTTAAAATCTATTCTCTTTAATCAGGTTTCCTGAAATGGTCATGACCATGGCACATCTCTTCATCCCCATCTTTCTACACAGTCGACCAAATCACCATTTGCCAAAGCCTCTCTCCACAATCTTCCAGCTTTCAGAAAGGAATGACAGTTTGAGCTGTTAAGATTTTTGATGGTTCAGTCAAATGCCAGGGAGACATGTCACGTGATGATTAGGAAGAAAAAAAGAAAGCCGTTATATTTCTATTGTTGGTTTCCCTAAAAGTGTCCCACTTAAGGCCAATTAAATACTTTAACAATGTGGTCAAATGATAGAAATGTGTCAGCCAATATCTACACAGCGAGTTCCGACAAACAGCAATGAGATAATCACCATAATTCATATCAGGGATGTTGGTTGTGGAATAAATACGTTGCAGTTGGAAAGGGGTGGGGGGGGGGGGGGAAAGAGAAGAGAAGAGACCATAAAATTCTGCCCATAGGATTGTTTATGTCCACTTGAGAACTCAGGCCTCAAGAAATCACCCACTGAGGGGTTGAGTATCAGGCAGTCATAGAATCATAGAATTTACAGTGCTGAAGGAAGCCATTCGGCCCATCGAGTCTGCACCGGCCCCTGGAAAGAGAACCCAACTCAAGCCCACGCCTCCACCCTATCCCCGTAACCCAATAACCCCACTTAACCTTTTTGGACACCAAGGACAATTTAGCATGGTCAATCCACCTAACCCGCACATCTTTGGACTGTGGGAGGAAACCTGAGCACCCGGAGGAAATCCACGCAGACATGGGGAATACATGCAGACTCCACACAGACAGTGACCCAAGCCAGGAATCGAACCTGGGATCCTGGAGCTATGAAGCAATTGTGCTACCCACTGTGCTACCGTGCTGCCCACTACAGTTCTTTGACTATCACTGCTATCAGGTTGAGCCATCAGGTTTCACCCAATGTACAGGCAAGACTATCGCGCAGTGGGTTAGCCCTGCTGCCTCACGGCGCCGAGGTCCCAGGTTCGATCCCGGCTCTGGGTCACTGTCCGTGTGGAGTTTGCACATTCTCCCCGTGTTTGCGTGGGGTTCACCCTCCAACCCAAAGATGTGCAGGCTAGGTGGATTGGCCACTCGAAATTGCCCCTTAATTGGAAAAAATGAATTGGGTACTCTAAATTTAGTTAAAAAACAGTTTCACCCAATGTGTGCAGTAATGGATATGTGGTAATGGAACACATGATTGAGAAAGATACGAAACAATGGAAATAAAATTTGATGAACCACAATGTTTTCATCAAATATATAAAGGCGACATTCTCTAACTTGCCTGGTAGAATGTGCAGCATGCTGCTCTGAAGAAGTCGGAACTTAATTATGCTCTCACAATGACAATCAATGTGTTTGGTTAAGTAAAGCGAAATACCACTGATGCTTCAAATCTGAGACAAAAGCAGACACCACCGGAAATACTCAGCTGCTTAGCCAGCTTCTGTGGATGACATAAAAGCTGGGCTCATTTTTTGTTCCCGGGTCTCTGAACTTGACCACCAAAAATGACTGCCCAAATTTCCAATTCTTGGCCCGAGGGGGTGGGATAAAATAGGAATCAGAGTGGTCGACTGATGTAGTGTGGGGGGTGTGGGGGGGGGGGGTGGACAGAGGAAGGTCAGAGTGAGTTGGGTGACTCGGCCGCGTGTAAAAAGTGTGCCTTCAGTCTGAAGGGGCCATTTGAGAGATTGGTTGTTAATGGTGTAATTCCTTTGCTTCAGGAGACGACAGTGCCTTGTCAGGTGAGTGCCAAAGTTGTAAATGTGATTGAACTGTTAGGTGCTTTCCCCATGAGAACTGTCATTGTTCCTGCCTATTCAAAGTGTAGTCTACTGAATCACTGAAAGTATGGAGGGAGAATTCTCACAACACCTCCAGGCAGATGGCATCATCTTGCCACCACTCCCTGGTACAGGTATTATGCAGCCATGCAGTTAACTGCAAAGAATCAGTGGGTGGATGAATGATGAACAGTGCCTCGCTCATTATCCCATCCACTTGCCCTCATATCATCCATCCATCAGGATGTACCAACACTGTTGACCCCTGACTAGATCCCTCACAGCTGCACACTGTCAAAGTACAACAGTGAGACTAACAGAGTGGAACCAATAGGTCTGCCAGTGATCACAGAGCACAGCATACTACCTTGGAGTTGCAGCTGTACCAAGCATTTACGTAGCACCATTTCTCCACCAAACCTTATCAGTAATCACTAATGATGATGTGGTGAAAATGGTGATTACATCCAAGTGCAGAAAATAAATGAGAGCATTGTAATCTGAACGACTCATGGCCCTTTATATCTTACATTTTTATTGATAGAATGCCATATGGAGGAGATGCAGGGGACGGGATGGGTTCAGCTGCCCCACGCATCTTTGACCAAAACGTAAAACGTTTTGATGGAAGAGGAGAGCAGTCCCGTACCCCGCTGGCCATCACAATGCCCTTTCAGTCACCAAGTCTCGGATTCAAATTGTGGCCTTGGTGAGCTCAGCAGGAGGCCGTCAGCACTCATTTGTTCAGTGTACGTAAAGCTTCAATGACTTGCTGCGTTCTGGCAAGGTGAGTACCGTGGCTCATCCACACAGAGCTCCAGGGGAATTTTCGCTACAGCTAAGGTATGAAACATGGCACATGTGTCTGCTTATGTACTGAAGCTTCTATGTGTACACAGCTCAGACAAGTCCGCATAAAACACGTGAACGAGCACTGTGGGGCACAGTCACAGTGAACAGTCATATCTCTCCATGCACTGTACATCAGGCTAACATAAATTCATTTCAACATTATACTTGATAAGGCGATGAACACGAAAGATGGCCCAGACTAGGAGTGGTTTACTCGGTTGAACAAATGGCCATGAAGATTGCCAGGTGCCCGAATAGCTGCCTGTTGGAGATGGTGAATCGGTGATAAATGTGGTGTTGAAATCACCTTAGTACATGGTGGAGGTCACACTGTCAATTCACTGAGTACAATGGGACATTGGGAAGAAGTACAGGGATGGGGTTGTGTCATATTGGCATCCTGAGCATGGTTAGGGCAATGGAATGCACCAGAGCGTGCTTTCACAATGAGGAGGCTCTCTCTAAATCATTCCCTTTGTGTCTCACACCAGAAATTGGCCAATCTCATGGAAAAACACATGCAGCAGCACCTGGAGTGGATGCAAGAGCAGCGTCTCGGCCTGGAAATGGCACAAGGCTCATTCCATAGTCTGGACCAGTCTGTTCAGAATAGGAGTGCTGACATTCACAGAAAACATGAGGAGCTGCATACTTTTAAAAGGTCGGTCACACTGTTGGCACTGAAAATGTTGGAAGGAGCTACTGCTCGTATCAGCAGCCAGCTCCACCAACCCCTGGCAGTGCAGGTCACAGAGGAAGGGGAAGATACAGAGAGCTCTTCAGTACCCTCATATTGCTACACCTCCCCAGCCCCTCTGCCATAGCCCTTGTCTGCTGCACATGTGCCAGATCATAGCTGCACATGCAGAGGCTGCAGCCTGAACAAGGTCCTCAAGTGATATCTGCACAAGGCAGGTAATCACACTCCTTATTGTTTCGACAGTAAAGTGAGCAGCCTGCCTGCACCTCCTTGGAGGTAACATAGGGTGAACTTCATGAGTGTGTGAGAGTAAAGGGTACCATCTTGCTTAGAGCACTAATGGGTTCACCATGGTTCACCTTTCACATTGCATACAGCTTATTTGAGCATATCCTGAATATATTTGCTTATACATGACTTGGTGTGCGCTTGTACACTAGACAGCTCAGGAAACAATGGTACAATTATGAAGGTAGGGGATGGATAGTCCCTTGAGTAATTGGGAAGTCAATACACAAAGGTTATTTAGGTGGAAATATGTCACCAGGGAATGGCTGATGGTAATTGTGATCTGGGACGACCCAACGGGGTTCTATTTTGCACAAGGACCCGTCTGGCGATGAGTACCTCCTGCAAAGTCAGCCCTGGTTACATGACCATGCCTCCCAGATATGTTGCCATTGGCAGCCTGCTCATTTGTTTCAGAATCTTCCAGATGAAATGAAAATCGCTTATTGTAACGAGTAGGCTTCAATGAAGTTACTGTGAAGAGCCCCTAGTCGCCACATTCCGGCGCCTGTTCGGGGAGGCTGGTACGGGAATTGAACCATGCTGCTGGCCTGCCTTGGTCTGCTTTAAAAGCCAGCAATTTAGCCCAGTGAGCTAAACCAGCCCCTGGACAGGGGCTTCCTCCTCCTCGGAGGTTGGAGCTCTGCCCATGGCCTCATCATCATTGATTTGTGTGCCCCTTCACTGCGCAACGTTGTGTAGCATGCAAAATATCGCAACGCCTGACACCCATGCTGCGGCATATTGCAGAGCTCCCCCGATACTATAAAATGCCAAATGCCACCTCGATAGTACACTTGGTGATGACATGGCTGCTGTTGTAGTTGTGCTCCACCTGTTTGCGGACTACTAAAGAGGGTCATTATTCAAGTTCTTAATAGGTAGTCCTTGACCACTAGAAGCCACAGGTCTGTGCTGGCAGCTGAAATCATTGACGAACTTCAGAACACCTCAGTATGAAGGATTTGGCAGCTGTCAGGGAACCTTGCATACACGAGAAGGATGACCTTGCTACGGCCGCAAACCACCTGTACATTTGAGTGAGTAGAAAGACTTCCTGTTGACTTGTCAAATTGGAGCATTTATGGCAACATGGGTGTAATTAATGACAACCCGCACCTGAGGGAAGCCTGCTAATTGGGCAAAGGCTGTAGCTCCCTGCGGCTGGGATGCCAAATCTATGGAGAAATAACATGATCCCCAACACGAGCAAACAGGATTAGTTACAGCCTTAATGCAGCAGAGTGCTGCAAACTAGGATATACCAGACAAGTCTCCTGATCATGCCGGGAAAGATCGTGAGGGGTGGCACAGTAGCACAGCGGTTAGCTTTGTTGCTTCAAAGGGCAGCACGGTGGCGCAGTGGTAGCACTGCAGTCTCACGGCCCTGAGGTCCCAGGTTCGATCCCGGCTCTGGGTCACTGCTCGTGTGGAGTTTGCACATTCTCCCAGTGTTTGCTTGGGTTTCGCACCCACAACCCAAAGATGTGCAAGGTAGGTGGATTGAACATGCTAAATTGTTCCTTAATTGGAAAAAAATGAATTCGGTACTCTAAATTTAAAAAAAAAGCTTTATTGCTTCACAGCACTAGGGTTCCAGGTTCGATTCCCGGCTTGGGTCACTGTCTGTGCGGAGTCTGCACGTTCTCCCTGTGTCTGCGTGGGTTTCCTTCCTGGTGCTCCAGTTTCCTGCCACAGGTCTTGAAAGACGTGCTGTTAGGTGAATTGGACATTCTGAATTCTCCCTCCGTGTACCCGAACAGGCGCCGGAGAGTGGTGACTAGGGGCTTTTCACAGTAACTTCATTGCAGTGTTAATATAAGCCTACTTGTGACACTAAAGATTATTATTATTATAAGTAACAGCTACCCTCACGGCCACTGGCAGGGCATTGGGGAGGAGAGGGGGGGGGTGGAGATCGATATATTGTGGCTGGTGTTTCTGCTGGAGCATGTGACATATGACCAATAGCACCGCATTGCTCAGCTTCAGTCACATTGGGCGCATTGGTGCTCCCTTTTATTGAGGATGTCCAAGGTCTGTACACCCTACCCACAAGGTATAAGCTAATTCTCCGGTCTCTCCTCCTTCCGTGTGCAAATGCAGCAACCTCTCCCTCCTGAACCTCCCACTTGCCTCCGGCTGCTCCTGATGACCAGTTTCTCTGGCCTGCGAGGGTGCCCCACCCATCCTCTATTCTCCTTGACATAGAGTGCCATGTGCCCTTCCCAGCACATTGTTCTTCCTGCCACATGGGTGCATGATTAGAGGTTGCACACTCGTACTCATTTGGGTTAAGGGAAGACAGTAGGAATTTATTTTGTGTCACTTCTGAGGCAGTGAATAAAGTTTTTAAGCAAATTTAAGTAAATAGGCGTACCCTACACATCCAAAATGGTCCCCTGGTTATCCAAAGAAATATTAAAAGTTCAGAGAGAGAGAGAGAGAGCGTGGCAAGAACATGGGCGTTGATGTTTCAGATACAAGCACTTCTCAGGACAGCTTATCTCATTTACACTCGAATACAAATGACTAGAACATTCCATTTGCACTGCTGTGGAATTTACTTCACAAGATATATTACATAAAATAACACAAAGCTTAAAAATAGCTAAACTTTTAGTTCACTCTTGTTAGATGTAACTAACATGGTTGGAATGCAATCCAACTGGATTTCAAACATTGTAATCAGACCAAATCCACGGAGAGCTCTATTGTACCAGACTGGGTAGTAAGAGTACTGCAGAGACTTCATTAACATGCAAATATGGAAGAGTTATAAAAGGCTAAATATTAGCTTGGCGCCAATAGGAAAACAAAATGACATTTTGGTCACCAGCACAAAAACTAAAAGCTCAGATCAGCTCAGGTAACTTCTGATCCTTTCAGTTGGTCACATCAGGAAATTAGGCGAGCTGGCTAATACAAATAGACATCCTACTGGCAGAAAATTAACATTTCAATTCCACCCAGCCATACTTTTCTCTTGGTGGCTGGCATGTTCCTGTTACAGATAACAGCAGCTGAGAACTGGCACAAAGTAGTGCGATCGGTTTCGGATTGTCCGGAAAGCACTAACACAGACATAAATGGGCTGAATGTTTCCAAAGTCTGTGTTTTAACCTTCCACGGTTCAACTGTTGTCACAGTGTCAACATTTCACACTGAGTCAATGCCAGCACCAATACAAAATTCTGTGGATGTTGGAAATCTGAAGTTTAAAAAAAACAGAACACGCTGGAATACTCAGCAGGTCAGGCGGTATCTGCGGGGAGAAAGACAGTAAATTATTTCCGGCCAATGGCTTTTGCTGCAATATTAGCTCTGTCCCTCTCTCGACAGATGCGGCCAGACCTGCGGAGTATTTCGAGCATTTTCTGTTTTTATTTCAACTCCAGCACTTATTGGCACAAAACAACGTACTGGAGTTCCTTTCAGTCCCTCTTCCCCCAAATCTGCCGCTCCCCATATATTGCAGGCAGCATAGAATCCCTGCAGTGCAGAAGGCCATTTGGCCCATCGAGTTTTGTACCGACCCTCTGAAAGAGCTCCCCACCTAAGTCCACTCCTCCGCAACCCCATAAGCCTACCAAATCTTTGGGCATTAAGGGGCAATTTAGCATGGCCAATCCACCAAGCCTGCACATCTTTGCCTCAGGAGTAGATGGCTAACATTTAAATCACATTGACAGCTACCAGTCGTTAAAAGATACAAGCGCTACTTGTAAAATAAATAATCCGCAAGCCTTAAGAGTGGTAGTTTGTCATCTGAAAGTGGACAGATATTTTCTCCAGCACCTCTTGCTGCCTACCATAGTGTGGCATCAACGAATAATACACACTTTGGCCATTACATGCTCATTATTAAAAGAATCACTCAAGGGATGTGGGCTTCACTGGCTAGGCCAGCATTCATTGCCCATCCCTAATTGGTGAGCTGACTTCTTGAACCGCTGCAGTCCATGTCGTGAGGTACACGCACTGCGTTATTCGGGAGGGAGTTCCAGGATTTTGACCTAGCAACAGTGAAGGAATGGCGATACAGTTCCAAGTGCAAGGCCTCAATTGGGCTCCGTTTAGTACTGGTTTGCAAAATTATGGACCTGGCGTGATGACACCTCGGGTGGGGATGGAGGGGGGGGTGTCTCTCAGATAATCAGGGCATGCCCCCCCGCCACCTGAGTGGTCGGGGACAGGGCAAGGCAGTGCCTGGCACTGCCAGGATTCCCTGGTGGCACTTCCAGGGGGACAGTGCCAAGATCTCTGGTAGCCAGGTTGGCACTGCCAGTGGTCAGAGTCGGGGGGGGTGGGGGTCCAAGCCCATGAAGGGGAGGGGGCGGGGTTTGAGGAGGCAGCCCCCAAGAAACATGCCGCCAAATGCATCAGAAACCGGACTTAGACATTTTTCGGCTAATCGCACCATGAGCTTTATCACTCATACCCAGTTAAAATTGCGGTTGGTCCTGGTGACATGCGTGTTGGGTCCGGATGATATATACAAAAGGGCCCAACCATTTTGCGCAGGTTTAGCTGCCTGCTCAGTACAGTATGATCAAATTCAAAATGTGAGCTTCTGACGGCACTCTGTGATTTTACTGCCCATCCACATAATTAGATCCAAGCAATAAATGTCAGCCTAGGTACCGACACTCATCTCAAAAAAGGTTCTGCTGGCTGGGCAGGGTTAATAATAATAATCTTTATTAGTGTCAGAAGTTGGCTTATATTAACACTGCAATGAAGTTATTGTGAAAATCCCCTAGTCGCAACATTCCGGCGCCTGTTCGGGTACACCGAGGGAGAATTCAGAATGTCCAATTAACCGGACAGCACGTCTTTCGGGACTTGTGGGAGGCAACCGGAGCACCCGGAGGAAACCCACGCAGACCCGGGGAGAATGTGCAGATTCCCCACAGACAGTGACCCAAGCCGAGAATCGAACACAGGTCCCTGGCGCTGTGAAGCATCATTAACTTCTCATTAACAAAGCATAAAATATTATCGTCATATATCAGCTTGAGAAGCACAAAATTCACAAAATAATATATCTAGTTAGGTTTTCTCACATTTTAAACTGGAGATCAACCTTGATCGGTTACCTGAAAATGTACAAAGTGTTCAAATATCAGCTGAGTAAAAGGATGTTTTTATAAAAATTGATAGTACCAGTAGATTAGGTGGCAGTTTTTACACTCGTTTGTATATGAAATGGTAAAAGCTATTTTGCTTCCATTACTTATAGTTTTAAATGCTCAGTAGGTAGACCTTGCACAATAATCAAAATGACTGACTGCGTCTGAAAATGAAACTTCTCTACACCAGGTTGACAGATTTGGGTCAAATAACATATTTCGGTCGACAGTTGGCACCTGCTTAATGATTGGAAATAATGGGACATGACGCTAGCTGCAGGCCGTCATGAGTTAGGTGTTCATTTCATTATCAAGATAATTGCGCATAACTGCAAGATTATGCCCAACCCATTATTTGATTTTCATGTGACAGCTTTAATAGTTCAGAGTGAGGCCTTGATCACCTTGGCCTTTATCATAGAATCATACAGTGCACAAGGAGGCCATTCGGTCCGTCGAGTCTGCGCCAACCCTCTGAAAAAGCACTCCACCCAAACCCATTTCCCTGCCCTATCCCAATACCCCTTAACCTAACCTACGCATCTCTCGACACAAAGGGGTAATTTAGCCTGGCCAATCCATATAACGTGTGCATTTTTGGACTGTGGGAGGAAACCGGAGCACCCGGAGGAAACCCACACAGACAAGGGGAGAACGTACAAACACCACACAGACAGTGACCTAAGGCTGGATTGAACCCGGGGTCCCTGGTGCTGTTAGGCAGCAGTGCTAACCACTGTGCCACCATGCTGCCCATAATTTATTTAAGTTCAGGTCTCTTCAATGGAGAAATGTTCAGTTTGCCTGACGCAGTAAAGGAACTCTTCTCAGGCAGGAAAGAGTATCAGGTTCAATTAGTCAACCCGCTGACAATATATTCATTTCATTCTGTGGGTGGCACGGTGGTGCAGTGGTTAGCACTGCTGCCTATGGCGCTGAGGACCCGGGTTCGATCCCGGCCCCGGGTCACAGTCTGTGTGGAGTTTGCACATTCTCCCAGTGTTTGCGTGGGTCTCACCCCCACGACCCAATGATATGCAGGTTAGATGGATTGGCCATGCTAAATTGCCCCTTAATTGGAAAGTAAGTAATTGGGTACTCTTAAGTTTAAAAAATAAAAAATAAACATATTCATCTCATTCTGGATTAGTAACAATGTCTTCAACACAAGGTGGTAAAAAATTAACTACACAACTTCAGAATCATGTCTCCAAACTTACTAAAGTTTGGAGAATCTATTTTATTATCTCCATGGTTATTGTCTTGAGGGAGGAGTAAAGTCACACAATTCAGATGAAAACACGTCATGAAGTGTTTTTGGTATGTAAGAGTCCTTCCTCTTGATTTCCTTTGTTCCCATTTATTTTATGTTATTTTATTATTTTGGTCCGTGAACCTATAGACCTATAATCGGAACGTGCCTTTTTACAGAAGACTCGAGGTTGGAGCAGCCTGCTTGTCACGACATTGTATTCCCAGATTTCAGACTCCTCGGCACCGAGTGGATCTTAGGAACCAGGTTTGGATGGAGTCGGATAGATTGGGTGACTGGCAAACGGTGGGCTGGCCGGGGCAGTGTTCTGCCTGAGAACGGTCAGTGATTGGTTCCTGGGCAGAAGTGTTTAAACTTGGTAGTGAAAGGAACGCTGTCTCACCTGCTTGCTGAAGTGGAAGAACTGCTTTATTGTTTCTGTCTATTTAATTGCAATACCGTACATAATAAAAGGTTACTTGCGTTAAAGTTACCAACCTGGTGACTGCAGTCGATTGGGATTAACCAAGGACTTCGGATATTTATTTTTAAAAATCTAATTTCACATGTTGCGACTCCGGGTCAAGAGGGGTTGGAACTGACAGCACACTAGCCCAGGGTGTCATGGCAGGTTACTGCCGACTGAAATAGCAGGAACCTATGCAAAGAGTCAGAGGAGGGGGAAAAAGAAAAGTGATAGACGAGAAATCAAGGGCCAGCATCAAACGGGGCCACAGTGAAAAATAATGGGAACAGGACAAGGAATGTTAAAAAGATAAGCCTTAAGGCTTTGTGCCTTAAAGCATGGCACATTCACAATTAAGTGAATGTAAATAGATGTAAACGGATATGATATAGTCGGGATTATGGAGACATGGCTGCACGGCGACCAACGATGGGAATTGAACATCCAAGGGTATTCAGAATTTAGTAAGGACAGATAAAACTGAAAAGGCAGCAGAGTTACAATGCTGGGTAAAGAGGAAATTAACGCAATAGTGGAAGGACATTAGCTCTGACAATGTGGAATTTGTATGGATAGAGCTGAGAATTACCAAGGGGCAAAAAATATTAATGGGGGGGTGAATATAGACCCCAAACTGTAGTGGTGATGTTGGGAATGGCATTAAACAGGAAATTAGAGAAGCATTCGATAAAAGAACATCTGTAATTATGGGTGACTTTAATCTGCATATAGATTGGGAAAATCAAATTAGTAAGAATACCGTAGACGAGGAATTCCTGGAATGGTTTTCTGGACAAATATGTTGCAGAACCAGCTAGAGAAGAGGACATCCTAGACTGGGTATTGTGCAATAGAAAGGAATAATTGGCAATCTAGTTCTGTAATGCCCCTTGGAAATGAGCAACCGTAATATGATAAAATTCTTCATCAAGATGGAGAGTGATGTACTTGATTCTGAGACTAGGGTCCTCAATCTAACTAAAAGGAAACTACGATGGTATGAGGTGCGAGTTGGCTACGATGGATTGGGAAATGTTACTTAATGGGACGACGTGGATAGGCAATGGCAAACAATTGTTCATTCCTGTCTGGCACAAAAATAAAATAGGAAAGGCAGCCAAACCATGGTCCACCAGAGAAATTAGGGATAGTATTAGATCTAAGGAAGAGGCATACATATTGACCAGAAATAACAGCAGACCGGAGGTCTGGGAGCAGTTTAGAATTCAGCAAAGGAGGACAAAGGGGTTGATTAAGAAGGGGAAGAGTAAGCTTGTGGGGGAAATCAAAGCTGACTATAAAAGCTTCTACAGGTATGTGAAGAGAAAAGGATTGGTGAAGAAGCATGTAGGTTCCTTACAATCATAAAGAGTGGAATTTATAATGGGGAACAAACTAAACACATACTTTGGCTCTGTCTTCACATAAGGAGGACACAAATAATGCACCAGAAATATTGGGGAACACAGGGTTTAGTGAGAGGGAGGAACTGAAGGAGATCGGTATTAGTAAGGAAATGGTGTTGGGGAAATTAATGGGATTAAAGGTCGACAATTCCCCAGGGCTTGATAATCTACACCCCAGAGTACTTAAGGAAGTGACCCGAGAAATGATGAATGCATTGGTGGGCATCTTCCAACATTCTATTGCCTCTAAAACAGTTCCTGCAGATTGGAGATAGCTAATGTAACTCCACTATTTAACAAGGGAGGTAGAGAGAAAACAGGGAATTATAGACCAGTCAGCCTAAAGTTGGTGTTAGGGGAAATGCTAGAGTTCATTACAAAAGATTTAATAGCAGAGCACTTGGAAAACAGCGCCAGGATCAGACAGAGTCAGCATGGATTTACTTTTTTTAAATAAATTAAGAGTACCCAATTATTTTTTTCCCCCAGTTAAGAGCAATTTAGCATGGTCAATCTACCTACCCTGCATATCTTTTTTTTGAGTTTGTGGGGGTGAGACCCATGCAGACACGGGGAGAATGTGCAAACTCCACACAGACAGTGACCCATGGCCGAGATGGAACCCGGATCTTCAGCAGCGTCAACCACTGCGTCAGCACGGATTTACGAAAGGAAAATCAGGCTCAGCAAATCTACTGGAATTCTTCCAAGGATGTAACTAGTAGAGATGACAAGGGGGTCTCAGTGGTTGTAGTTTATTTGGACTTTGACAATAAGAGATTGACATGTAAAATTAAAGAGTTTGGAATTGGGGGTAGTGTACGGAGATGGATAGAAAATTGGTTGACAGACACAAAATAACAATATTTATTAGCGTCACAAGTCAGCTTACATTAACACTGCAATGAAGTTACTGTGAAAAGCCCAAGTTGCCACATTCTGGCACCTATTCGGGTACACTGAAGGAGAATTCAGAATGTCCAATTCACCTAACAGCACATCTTTCGGGACTTGTGGGAGGAAACTGGAGCATCTGGAGGAAACCCACGCAGATCCGGGGAGAACGCGCAGACAGTGACCCAAGCCAGGAATCGAATCTGGGACCCTGGCGCTGTGAAGCAACAGTGCTAACCACTGTGCTACTGTGCCAGCCATCTTGCATATTTCTTGCATATCTTGCATTTCTTGCATATCTCCCATGTATGAGCCATATAGTGCCCGCAGTAGAGGATCTTCTGGTTGCATTAGCTCCTTTCTGGGTGTATCAGAGTCTCCATCTTCAGTTATGGCAAAGTTCTGCAGAACACATCACAATTAAACATTCCTAGCCTGTCTGGAAGGTATGCCCTCAGAACTATCCTTCTATCTGTTACAGTCAAACTCTGACTCGAATCATTGCTACAAGAGAAATGCACTTACTTAAATTCAGAATTGGTTATCTGATTGCCGTAGCAGCTTTGTGAGCCACACATATGGTACAAAATATTCTGCTAACTGCATTTTGCACTGTAACAGCTCAAACAACTATCCATAGTATAGCATGAATTGTAACTATCTAATTTCCCTGATGTTTACATTCCATATACTTCTAAGTCTATATATTTACCTTACTCTTTAATTGGTGCTTGTTGGTTTGGCAAATCACTGATCCTCATCCAGTTTTTGTTCATCAGATCTCTCAATGAATTGAGGTTTCCCTTGTCATCTCCATTCTGTATTGATTCGTGAAGACTGCAATCAATGGGAAGTCTATGAATTAATGAAAACTTCTAATGTTATGCTATTCATCTCACTGTAAAGCCCCTGGAGATCCAGTAGACTTGGTGCCAGCTTTAAACTGATAAGGAAAAGGGAATGCATGCCACAGAAAATCTCTAGGTCTTAGTGGATAGCTTTTATCGAGATCAGGAGCAAAGCAATAACACTCATTGCTGTCTGCAAAATCTATGCCATGCATTTATTTGTTAATATCTAGTGAGGAGGTGATGAATTCCTAGATTCAATCTGTCACTGAAAGCATTTACACCCTGTGGCGCACAAAGACTCCGTGAGACGAATAGAGTGAAGTCGATGAGGCTTTATTAAGCGTGTCTGTTCCCCAGCAGCCCGATAGTAAACTGGCCTGCGGGGAAAGGCACCGGCTTCTTATACTTCGCCTTCAGGGCGGAGTATGAGGTCAACGGCCAACCAGAACCCGGGATCTGTCAGCCAATGACATTAGGGCTTCCAGTCCCACATGACCCCCAATACATACTACCACATTGACCCCTTGTCAAAAATGAACCCGGCGGGGTGATGCTTCGTATGGTGGTAAGGGTTTACAGTACTGGTCCTGGGAGGATAGAACAGTTACATGGTAGTACAGTATTGGACAGTATCGTCCTGTTACAACTATTTACAGCGGATATAGGAAAAACAAAATGTTCATTGCACAGTCCATCTTTGTTTTACATCGACGCCACGAGTCGGTCGGGCGGTCTGGTCGTCCGTGTCGATCGCCTCGGCCCCGGCGGTGGTGGTGGTGCTTGTACCAGCGTTGTCGCCTCCGGGAGCCGCACGGTTTCAGCTGTCGGTGCAATGGGGAGGGGGACTGATCCTCCTGGGAAGGGGGCGGTCGCGGGGTGCGGCGGTGGCAGGAAGGGGGGCGGTTGGGTTGATGGTGCCGGGGGGGTGTGCGTGGTGCCGGCGGGCGCCAGATCCCGCAGGGAGACCGTGTCCTGTCGGCCGTCGGGGTACTCCACGTAGGCGTACTGGGGGTTTGCGTGGAGGAGGTGAACCCTTTCGACCAACGGGTCTGCCTTATGTGCCCGCACGTGCTTTCGGAGCAGGATGGGTCCTGGGGCCGCCAGCCAGGTCGGCAGCGACGTTCCAGAGGAGGACCTCCTAGGGAAGACAAGGAGACGCTCGTGAGGCGTTTGATTAGTGCTCGTACATAATAACGACCGGATGGAATGGAGAGCGTCCGGGAGGACCTCCTGCCACCGTGAAACTGGGAGATCCCTGGACCGTAGGGCCAGTAGGACGGCCTTCCAGACCGTGGCATTCTCCCTTTCTACTTGCCCGTTCCCCCGGGGGTTGTAGCTGGTCGTCCTGCTTGAAGCTATGCCCTTGCTGAGCAGGAACTGGCGCAGCTCGTCACTCATGAAAGAGGACCCCCTGTCGCTGTGGACGTATGCGGGGTAACCGAACAGCGTGAAGATGCTGTTCAGGGCTTTAATGACTGTGGCCGCGGTCATGTCCGAGCAGGGAATGGCAAAAGGAAAGCGGGAGTATTCGTCCACTACATTAAGGAAATACGCGTTGCGGTCGGTGGAGAGGAGGGGCCCTTTGAAATCGAGACTGAGGCGTTCAAAGGGACGGGAAGCCTTAATCAGGTGCGCTCTATCTGGCCTGAAAAAATGCGGTTTGCATTCTGCGCAGATGTGGCAGTCTCTTGTGACTGTACGGACCTCCTCTAAGGAGTATGGGAGATTGCGGGACTTGATGAAGTGGTAAAACCGAGTGACCCCCGGGTGGCAGAGGTCCTCGTGGAGGGCTTGGAGGCGGTCAATTTGTGCGTTGGCACATGTCCCGCGGGATAGGGCATCAGACGGCTCGTTCAGCTTTCCATGCCGGTACAAGATCTCATAGTTGAAGGTGGAGAGTTCGATCCTCCACCGCAAGATCTTGTCGTTCTTGATCTTGCCCCGCTGTGCATTATCGAACATGAAGGCTACCGACCGTTGGTCAGTGAGGAGAGTGAATCTCCTGCCGGCTAGGTAATGCCTCCAATGTCGCACAGCTTCCACTATGGCTTGGGCTTCCTTTTCCACTGAGGAGTGGCGGATTTCTGAGGCGTGGAGGGTTCGGGAGAAGAAGGCCACGGGTCTGCCCGCTTGGTTAAGGGTAGCCGCTAGAGCTACATCAGAGGCGTCGCTCTCGACCTGGAAGGGGAGGGACTCGTCGATGGCACGCATCGTGGCCTTTGCGATGTCCGCTTTGATGCGGCTGAAAGCCTGGCAAGCCTCTGTCGACAGCGGGAAAGTCGTGGTCTGTATTAGGGGGCGGGCCTTGTCTGCGTACTGGGGGACCCACTGGGCGTAGTATGAAAAGAACCCCAGGCAGCGTTTCAGGGCTTTTGGGCAGTGCGGGAGGGGAAATTCCATGAGTGCGCGCATACGTTCGGGGTCGGGGCCTATTATCCCATTGCGCACTATGTAGCCCAGAATGGCTAGCCGATCGGTGCTAAAAACGCACTTGTCCTCGTTGTACGTGAGGTTCAAGGCTTTGGCAGTCTGGAGGAATTTTTGGAGGTTGGCGTCGTGGTCCTGCTGATCGTGGCCGCAGATGGTTACATTGTCGAGGTACGGGAACGTGGCCCGTAACCCATGTTGATCAACCATTCGGTCCATTTCCCGTTGGAAGACCGAGACGCCGTTTGTGACGCCAAAAGGGACCCGTAGGAAATGGTATAACCGCCCGTCTACCTCGAAGGCTGTGTACTTGCGGTCACTTGGGCGGATGGGGAGCTGATGGTAGGCGGACTTGAGGTCCACGGTGGAGAAGACTTTATACTGGGCAATCCGATTGACCATGTCGGATATGCGGGGGAGAGGGTACGCATCTAGTTGTGTGTACCTGTTGATGGTCTGGCTATAGTCAATGACCATCCTTTGTTTCTCCCCTGTCTTCACTACTACCACCTGCGCTCTCCAGGGACTATTGCTGGCCTGGATTATGCCCTCCTTTAGTAGCCGCTGGACTTCGGAGCGAATGAAGGTCCGGTCCTGGGCGCTGTACCGTCTGCTCCTAGTGGCGACGGGTTTGCAATCCGGGGTGAGGTTCGCAAACAAGGACGGGGGTTGCACCTTGAGGGTGGCGAGGCCGCAGATAGTGAGTGGGGGTATGGGGCCGCCGAATTTAAACGTAAGGCTCTGTAGGTTATATTGAAAATCTAAGCCCAGCAAGGTGGGGGCACAGAGTTGGGGAAGGACGTTAGGTTTGTAGTTTTTGAATTCCCTCCCCTGTACCGTTAGGGTAACTATGCAGAATCCCTGGATCTGTACGGAGTGGGATCCTGCAGCTAGGCAAATCTTTTGTGCGCTGGGGAAGGTAGTTAAGGAACAGCGTCTTACCGTGTCGGGATGTATAAAACTTTCCGTGCTCCCGGAGTCGACTAGGCATGGCGTCTCGTGGCCGTTAATTAGGACCGTTGTCGTCGTCGTCTGGAGAGTCCGGGGCCGAGCCTGATCAAGTGTAACCGAAGCGAGCCGTGGTTGTAGTAGTGGGGTGGGGTCCGTTGTTGCCGTCCAAGATGGCGTCGGGGATGGACAAAATGGCCACCCCCATACATCGCCCGTGGCTGAGGGGTCACAAGATGGCGTCGGGGGTGGACAAAATGGCCGCCCCCATGCGTCGTACAGGTCGGGGGCGGTCCAAGATGGCGGGGCCCCTCCTCCCCTCGTGGTGGTCGGGACCCAAAATGGCGGCGTCTGCGGGTCGCACATTGAGTGCTGGGGGGTCTGGGGGGCGCTAGGACCGCGCAGAGTTC
This sequence comes from Scyliorhinus torazame, assembly GCF_047496885.1. NCBI lineage: Eukaryota > Metazoa > Chordata > Chondrichthyes > Carcharhiniformes > Scyliorhinidae > Scyliorhinus > Scyliorhinus torazame. The sequence continues at coordinate 62,123,291 of NC_092720.1, read as the reverse complement.
CTGCATTGCGAGCGCCCGGGCCGTGGGCGCTAGGACCGCGCGGAGTTCCTTGACTGCGAGTGCCAGGGCCGCGGGCGCTAGGACCGCGCGGAGCTCCCTCACCGGGGACAGCGGTGGTCGGGGCCCAGGCCGGCGGGTCAGTACTGCGAGCGCTGGGACCGTGAGGAGCTCCCTCGCCGGGGACGGAGGTGATCGGGGTCCAGGTAAGTTGTATTGCCGGCGGGTCAGGCGTGGGGCGCGGGACGGGGGTGAGGGCCCAGGTCGGCGGGTCAGGCGTGGGGCGCGGGACGGGAGTGAGGGCCCAGGTCGGCAGCGGCGGCGGGTCAGGCGTGGGGCGCGGGACGGGGGTGAGGGCCCAGGTCGGCGGCGCCGGCGGGTCAGGCGTGGGGCGCGGGACGGGGGTGAGGGCCCAGGTCGGCGGGTCAGGCGTGGGGCCGCGAGCGCTGGCACCGCGCGGAGCTCCCCCGCCGGGGACAGCGGTGGTCGGGGCCCAGGCCGGCGGGTCAGGCGTGGGGCGCGGGACGGGGGTGAGGGCCCAGGTCGGCGGCTCCGGCGGGTCAGTCGTGGGGCCGCGAGCGCTGGCACCGTGCGGAGCTCCCTCGCCGGGGACAGCGGTGGTCGGGGTCAAGGTAGGTGGTGCCGGCGGGTCAGGCGTGGGGCGCGGGACGGGGGTGAGGGTGGCGTTCGGGATGCAAAAAACCCCCTCCTCTCCGTGGAGTGTTGGCCGGCACCCAAATCGGGAGCGCCGGCGGCGGGACGTACATGGACTGCGGGGAGGGGGGTTGGGGAGCGTAGGCGGCGTGCAGGGCTCCCAGTTCTCCCGGGGCCGCGGTGGTCGGGACCCAAAATGGCGGCGCCTGCGGGTCGCACATGGCGTGCTGGGGGGGTTGGGAGGCATAGACTGCCTGTAGGGCTCCCTGTTCTCCCGGGACGGCGGCGACCACGCAGGATCGGCACACCACCGCATAGTGGCCCTTTTTCCCGCAGCTTTTGCAGATGGCTGCGCGGGCCGGACAGCGTTGTCGGGGGTGCTTCGCCTGGCCGCAGAAATAACAGCGGGCGCCCCCGGTGCGACTCGGCGTTTGGACTGCGCAAGCCTGTGGGGTGTCCGGGGGGGGGGGGTAGAGGGTTTGCCGCGGCGGGTACGTACGGGGCCCAATGGCCTGCCGCGCGGTCGGGGCCGTAGGCGTGGGTATTACGCGCGGCTACGTCCAGCGAGGCTGCCAGGGCCCGTGCCTCTGAGAGTCCTAGCGACTCTTTTTCTAGAAGTCTTTGGCGGATTTGGGAGGATTGCATACCTGCAACAAAAGCATCGCGCATTAACATGTCCGTATGTTCGTTTGCATTCACCGACGGGCAGCTGCAGGCTCTTCCCAAAATCAGCAGCGCGGCGTAGAACTCGTCCATCGATTCTCCGGGAGCTTGCCGTCTTGTCGCGAGCTGGTAGCGAGCGTAGATTTGGTTAACTGGGCGAACGTAGAGACTTCTCAGTGCTGTGAACGCCGTCTGGAAATCGCGGGTGTCTTCAATGAGGGTGAAAATCTCCGTGCTCACCCTCGAGTGCAGGACCTGCAGTTTTTGTTCGTCTGAGACTCGGCCTGTGGTCGATGTGATGTAGGCCTCAAAGCAAGTCTGCCAGTGTTTGAAGGCTGCTGCCGCATTCACTGCGTGGGGGCTGATCCTCAGGCATTCTGGAATGATCCTGAGCTCCATAGTCCTTTTTAGGCACGCTTAATAAATTGTGGTGCACAAAGACTCCGTGAGACGAATAGAGTGAAGTCGATGAGGCTTTATTAAGCGTGTCTGTTCCCCAGCAGCCCGATAGTAAACTGGCCTGCGGGGAAAGGCACCGGCTTCTTATACTTCGCCTTCAGGGCGGAGTATGAGGTCAACGGCCAACCAGGACCCGGGATCTGTCAGCCAATGACATTAGGGCTTCCAGTCCCACATGACCCCCAATACATACTACCACACACCCCAAGCTTAAAAATGAAAAAAGGCATCTTGGCAGAAGTCCCAGAGAATTGCAGGTCCAGTAGAATGGTATTCAAGTCAAAGTTATCGCCATCAAGAGAGAAAGGGGACAGGGAAAGTACTTGGAAGAAAACCTATTATAAAAAATGTGGATTTTATAAAATATCAAAAGGAATTTTGCTGAGAAACGTTTCAAAAGCATTCCAGTTATAGTTGTAGTTTCACTAAATGCTTCTTCATGCCACAGTTCATCACTTAACACATTTCTAGTATCTGCCAAGAGCAAGGACAGCATGGTGGCACAGTGGTTAGCAATGCTACCTCACAGTGCCAGGGATCCGGGCTCAATTCTGGCCTTGGGTGACCGTCTGTGCGAAGTTTGCACATTCTCCCGGTGCCTGCGTGGATTCCCTCCGGCTGCTCCGGTTTCCTCCCACAGTACAAAGATGTGCAGGTTAGGTTCATTGACCATGATCAATTGCCCTTGGTGTCCAGAGATGTGCAAGTTAGGTGGAGTTACAGGGATAGGGTGGGTAGTGGGCCTATGTAGAGTGCTCTTTCAGAGGAACGGTGCAGACTCGATGGGCCCAATAGCCTCTTTCTGCAGGGATTCTATGGAAAGGATGATTAAAGGAGTCTGGAGCAGGAGGAGAACAACACAAGGTGTCATGTCCTGTACATACATGAAAATATGACAAGCTTCAAAGCGACACTTCTAACATAGTTGGAACTGTATGACCCCCTGGGCTAGTTAATTCCAGCCCCACTTGACCCAGAGTCACAACACAATTGAAATTAATAAATAATTCCTAGAAAACACCTGGGGCGCGATTCTCCGACCCCCCACCAGGTCGGAGAATCGCCGGGGGCTGGCATGAATCCCGCCCCCGCCGTGTCCCAAATTCTCTGCCACCAGAGATTCGGCGGGGGCGGGAATCGCGCTGCACCGGTCGGCGGGAATCGCTCCAGTCGGCGGGCCCACCCCCAGCGATTCTCCGGCCCGCGATAGGCCGAAGTCCCGCCGCTGTCAACCCTCGCCAGCCGGCGTGGATTAAACCACCTACCTTACCGGCGGGACAAGGCGGTGCGGGCGGGCTCCGGGGTCCTGGGGGGGCGCGGGGCGATCTGGCCCCGGGGGGTGCCCCCACGGTGGCCTGGCCCGCGATCGGGGCCCACCGATCCGCGGGTAGGCCTGTGCCGTGGGGGCACTCTTTTTCTTCTGCCTTCGCCATGGTCTTCACTATGGCGGAGGCGGAAGAGACCTCCACCCCTGCGCATGAGCGGGGATGCCGTGAGCGGCCGCTGACGCTCCCGTGCATACGTCGCCCGGCGAAGACCTTTCGGCGGCGGCTGGTGTGGCGCCAAAGGCCTTTCCCGCCAGCCGGCGGAGCGGAAACCACTCCGGCGCGGGGCTAGCCCCTCAAGGTGAGGGCTTGGCCCCTAAAGGTGCGGAATTCTCCGCACCTTTGGGTCGGCCCGACGCCAGAGTGATCCGCGCCGTTTTTGTCGCCGGGTAGTGGACATCGCGCCAGTTTGCGGAGAACCTCGCCACTGAAGTCTTTGGTTCTTGGCTACCCAATAACTACAGTCACCAGGGGTGGGATTCTCACCAACCCGGCGGGGCAGGGGGTTCCGGCGTAATGGAGTGGCGGGAATCACTCCGGCGTCGGGCCGCCCCAAAGGTGCAGAAGTCTCCGCACATTTAGGGGCTAAGCCCTCACCTTGAGGGGCTAGGCCCGCGCCGGAGTGGTTTCCGCTCCACCGGCTGGCGGGAAAGGCCTTTGGCGCCACGCCAGCCGGCGCCGAAAGGTCTTCGCCGGGCGACGCATGCGCTGGAGCGTCAGCGGCTGCTGACGTCATCCCCGCGCATGCTCAGGGGAGGGGGTATCTTCCGCCTCTGTCATAGTGAAGACAATGGCAAAGGCGGAAGAAAAAGAGTGCCCCCACGGCACAGGTCCGCCCTCGGATCGGTGGGCCCCGATTGCGGGCCAGGCCACCGTGGGGGCCAGGTGGCCCCCCGCCCCCCCCCCCCCCCCCCCCCCAGGACCCCGGAGCCTACCCGCGACGCCTTGTCCCGCCGTTCAAAAGGTGGTTTAAACCACGCTGGCGGGAGAGGGTTGACAGCGTTGGGACTTCGGCCCATCGCGGGCCGGAGAATCGCCGGGGGTGGGCCCGCCAACCGGTGCAGCGCAATTACCGCCCCCGCCAACCGGCACGGTGCGATTCCCGCCCCCGCCGAATCTCTGGTGGCGGAGAATTCGGGACACGGTGGGGGCGGGATTCACACCAGCCCCCGGCGATTCTCCGACCCGAAGGGGGGTCGGAGAATCGCGCCCCAGATTTGTAAATTTAAACACACTTAATAATAATAACTATAATTAAAATATGTAGCAAATACAGGTTAACAATTGTTTAATTCTTAATTCTCTCCCCCCCCCTTTACACACACACACACACACACACAAGACAGGCAAACACAGAAGGGAGAAGAGGGGTGCAAAAATAATAAGAATCTTTGTTTCAAATGTTTGTTTCTCGCACCCCTTTGTTCAATCCAATCTTTCAATTCCTTCATAATTTTCCCCAATAGTTTCCCTCCCACTGATGTGATATTCACCGGTCTGTAATTCCCTAGTTTATCTCTACCACCATTCAACATTAGCTGTTCTCCAGTCCTCTGGTGCTTCCCCTGTGGCCAGAGAGGAATTTAAAACTTGCGTCAGAGTCCCTGAAATTTCCTGCCTCAGCTCTCAGCATGTGAAAAGCCACAACACAGGATGTTTACGACTCTAACACACCACCTTATTCGGAAGGCAACTTTGGACTTCTCACTGCTCACATGGGTTACGTTACCCATGTTTGTTACCTGCTTTTTAAAAGACAATAGCAGACGCTATTCTGAAACTGATACCATCATTTAAACCAGCTGCAAAACAACGACACTGCCACGATACGCTACAGCTATATTTTGAAAATGGGAGAAGGACTCTTCCCCCACACCCTCCTCCACCCAACCTGTTCCAACTTTAAAAAATAAAAATTTAGAGTACCCAATTCATTTTTTCCAATTAAGGGGCAATTTAGCATGGCCAATCCACCTAGCCTGCACATCTTTGGGTTGTGGAGGCGAAACCCACACAAACACGTGGAGAATGTGCAAACTCCACACGGACAGTGACTCAGAGCCGGGATCGAACCTGGGACCTTGGCGCCGTGAGGCAGCAGGGCTAACCCACTGCGCCACCGTGCTGCCCTAACCTGTACCAACTTCTCCTGGCAATTCAACTACAAGACGCATCACAGTTAACTGAGAATCCTCTCGTTTTACAAGGTCTTCACTCCAGCTAAATCATCCATTCAGCCATGAAATTGCAGGCCTGCTACAAAAGAAGCTAAAATAATTCCAGATGGTAACTATATTTCATTATCTTCATCTGTATTTAATCTTTGATGTGTGTGGTAGTATGTGCAAAACGTTGCAGTTAAACCTGCAAGGTAAATGCGTGCTGGTAAATAATCTTCTTTATTTTTAACATTCACAAAAGCTTTCAGCTGGAATCCATTTATGTTTAGACAAATCACTGAGATTGAGAAAACACACTATCCTCATGCATTAAAATACTTTGATCAGTGACAACAATAACATACATAAAACTTTGTCTGTGATAGAGATGATGCACAATCACAGTGGTTTATCAGCAACAGGCCATCAGATGCTCTTTGAATAAAGGAAGGGTGTAGATGATAGAAAAAAAGAACACAAGCTGGAGTTTCAAAATGATTTCATTATCCCAAACAAAATGAAGGAGAAATAACCACAGATTTACTTCATAGGGGTATTTTTACAATGGCACACTGCTATCCTGTGCTCGACCGACAAAAACATCAGAATGCAATTCACAAAAACATACAGAACGTAAAAAACAAAATCAGGAAAAAAGCCAAATGGTACACAGATACGTCACTCAAAGGGGACCGTCAGCATGAATAATTTAAATGTTCAGTTACAAGAGTAATTCAATTTTTATTATCCATCAAGACAACCTTCTGTAGTCCATTTATCATTGCTTCTCTTTTGTTTTCATTAATTTTTGTGGACATTCATCGGGGCAGAGATTAATTTTAGTTAAGAATTAGCTGTGCAATTGAATCCTCAGGCAACATCAGCTCTAAGCTTTAGGACAAATTGTTTCTAGAAACCATGCGTGTCATTCATAAACCACTGCTGTAACTACCTGCAGTGTAATAAGCTATAAATTATCCAGGTCATTTGGTTATTATAGGTGGTTGCCTTTTCACAGCTTCCAACATTTAACAGTGGCATTCAGGAAAAGGTATTTTTATCAAACTTCTTCCTAACAGTCGTGATGCAACTGAGAAGCCATTTATTCTCTCGAGAGGGGAAAAAACATTTTTTACAGCCTTATACCAATTCAGAAAACCCAAGCCACAATAGAAAACAAAACAAATTGAGGAGGAGATCACAGTGATCATACATATCGAGCATTCTATTTTTTGTACAGTGATATCAGCCACACATCATTAAGCTTTAGAGATGTTCTGCACTTGGTTACTATTGACAGGTTAACTTGAAAGAACATAAGAACTAGGAGCAGGAGTAGGCCATCTGGCCCCTCGAGCCTGCTCCACCATTCAATGAGATCATGGCTGATCTTTTGTGGACTCAGCTCCACTTTCCGGCCCGAACACCATAATCCTTAATCCCTTTATTCTTCAAAAAACTATCTATCTTTATCTTAAAAACATTTAATGAAGGAGCCTCTACTGCTTCACTGGGCAAGGAATTCCATAGATTCACAACCCTTTGGGTGAAGAAGTTCCTCCCAAACTCAGTCCTAAATCTACTTCCCCTTATTTTGAGGCTATGCCCCCTAGTTCTGCTTTCACCCGCCAGTGGAAACAACCTGCCCGCATCTATCCTATCTATTCCCTTCATAATCTTATATGTTTCTATAAGATCCCCCCTCATCCTTCTAAATTCCAACGAGTACAGTCCCAGTCTACTCAACCTCTCCTCGTAATCCAACCCCTTCAGCTCTGGGATTAACCTAGTGAATCTCCTCTGCACACCCTCCAGTGCCAGTACGTCCTTTCTCAAGTAAGGAGACCAAAACTGAACACAATACTAAGCTCTCGAGAGAATCTTTTGCATTGGCTCACCATCAGTCTTTGTTCCTCAAACAAAAATTTTAAACATCATTCAGGAAAACAGCTGTGTATTCTCCAAAGCAACCAGCTGAGAGAGGAGGCAAAAAATACTTTTCAATGATGTACAAACACAACCAGACGTTAAATGTTTAAAACCAATCTTCTAGTTCAACTAAGGGACATTGCAAATTACTGTCTATCAAGGTGCAAGAAGCTGCTATCAAAATTGTAACAATTACTGCCTTACAAATGATATATTGTTTACCAACAAACAAGTGTTTGTCTTTCTTTAAAATGTACAGAACCATGAGCGATTCATCAATATAAAAGCCAAACGACACAAAGCTGTGCAGCTCGAGAACTGCCAAGTGAGTAACTTAAACATTCAGTTACAAGAGTACTTCATTTTTCACTCTTGGAACTAAAACAAAAAACAGGACTTCCGGTGGAACTAAAAAAAAACGGGACTTGTGGTGGAGTGAGTGGTCACACACAGGGCAGCTCTGGCTCGAAGGTGTTGGTCTGAGCTCTTTTTACCCGAAAGTGGGGTAATTTCGACAGGAAAGTGAAGCTGAAGGTGTGGAGGAGAAGTCCCCCCCCGGGAGAGGCATGTCTGTTGGTTACCATATCCGGCAGAAAAAGGTTAAAGAGTTGGCCAAAGAATTGGAAACCTGTGGCGTAGTAGCAATTGTGAAGATGGCGGAGGGGCAAGGGTTGTTGCAAGCTGGGAAGCCCTAGATGGAGCAGTTGATGGCGTTTATTAGAGAAGAGTTCCGCTAACAGCAAAAGGAGATGCATGAGGATTTATCAAAGTCCATGGAGGGAGTGGTAGCACTCCTGAGGATCGATGGAGCAAGTTGAGAAATGTCTGGAAGCACAGAGGTCACAGATTCGGGAGATAGAGAAGGTGGTATGCGACCACTATGATCGGGTAGTGGGGTTTGAGGCGTAGATGGGTTCCTGGAGGACCTTTGCAAGCCGCTAAAGGTAAAAGTAGAGGAGCAGGAGATCAGGTCCAGAAGGCAGAGCCTGCGTATTGTCGGCCTGCCTGAGGATGTGGAAGGTACAAGTGCCACGAGGTCCGTGTCAAGGATGCTGGCAGGGTTGGGTGCGGAGGGGGTGCTGGACAAGGCCCCAGAGGTGGGCAGGGCGCACTGGTCCCTAAGTTAGAAGTCGAGAGCAGGGGAGACACTGGGGCCTGCGATTGTGAGGCTCAATATGTTTGTGGAGAAGGTAAAGATCCTATGGTGGGCCAGGGAGAAGTGGATCCGGGTCTGGATTGATCAAGATATTGGAGCGGAGCTGGCGAAGAGGCATGCCGGGTTCAACAAGGCCAAAGTGGTGCTATACCGAAGTCGGAGTCAGTTTGGGCTGCTGTATCAGCGAAACTGTGGGTGACTTTTGATGGCCAGAGGTATTATTTTGAAACCCCAGAGGAGGCCAATGACATCATCAGAGACCATAAATTTGGGGGAGAACTGAATGTTGATGGGAGACAGAGGAGCTGGAACAGCAGAGATCGGAAAACGCGGGTATTGTGGATGCCGGAGGGTGGGGGACTTTTTCCGGGTTGGGTGATTTTGTTATTGTTGTTTGTTAGGGGATAATGAGTTTGTAAAGAAGTCAGTTGCCCACCTGCGCCCCCCCCCCCTCCACCCCCCAATCACACGGTCTGTGTTTTTTTCTTTTTGGAGGGGGTGACCTGTGGAGCATGATTCTCCGAGCCCCGCGCGGGCTGGAGAATCGCTGCAACTGCGCCACGCCGCTCCGATGCACGATTCTCCGAGTTGCGGAGAATTGCCGCCATTTGCGCCAGCGCGTTTGGCGCGGCGCCGGTCGCTGTCCCCGGCCGGGCCACCGATTCTCCGGCCCAGATGGGCCGAGCGGAAACGACAGAGTCCCGCCGGCGCCGTTCACCCCTGGTCGCTGCCGGCAGGAACTCTGCGAGAAGGGTCATGGGGTGACCTGTGGGGCGGGGAAAAGCGCTCCTTCACCGGGGGGGGGGGGGGGGTGGTGGCTCCAATGGGGTCTGGCCCGCGATCGGGGCTCACCGATCGGCGGGCCGGCCTCTCTCCCCCCCCCCGGGCCTACTTTCTTGCGCGGCCGGCCCCTGAACCCCTATGCCATGTTGCATCAGGGCCGGCGCGCTGAAGAAGTCCCCCACGCATGCGTGGGTTGGCATGGCCCAACTGCGCATGCACGGGTTGGCGCAACGCCCATTTGGCTCCGGGAAGGGAGGCTGGAACGGCGTGAACCGCTCCAGCGCTGTGCTGGCCCCCTATGGGGATCAGAAGCGCTACTGCCCGCGGCCGTTTCGCGCTGTCGTGAAACGCGACAGCGTTCACGAGGGCACGAACACTTAGTCTCCATTTCGGAGAATCACGCCCGTCGTTTTGGATCTGTCTTTGCTTGTGTGGATCTCTGTGCTGACACCATTGTATGGGAACCATGGATTTAAGCCAAGGGAGACAGATGACATGTTTAGGAAGTGGAGGGAGATGGGGCTGGTGAGAGCGAGATATTTTTATCTGGAGGCCAGGTTTTCAGGTCTGGAAGAGCTGTAGGAGAGGGTGGAGCTGTCGAAGGGAAGCAAGTCCAGGTCAATGGGCGACACGGTAGCAGGATTTAGATCGTTTGGAGACTTGGGCGGAGAGATGGCAGATGGAGTTTAATCCGGACAAATGTGAGGTAATGCATTTTGGAAGGTCTAATGCAGGTAGGGAATATACAGTGAATGGTAGAACCCTCAAGAGTATTGAAAGTCGGAGAGATCTAGGTGTACAGGTCCACAGGTCACTGAAAGGGGCAACACAGGTGGAGAAGGTAGTCAAGAAGGCATACGGCATGCTTGCCTTCATTGACTAGGGCATTGAGTATAAGAATTGGCAAGTCATGTTGCAGCTGTATAGAACCTTAGTTAGGCCACACTTGGGAATATAGTATTCAATTCTGGTCGCCACACTACCAGAAGGATGTGGAAGCTTTAGAGAGGGTGCAGAAGAGATTTACCAGGATGTTGCCTGGTATGGAGGGCATTAGCTGTGAGGAGCGGTTGAATAAACTCAGTTTGTTCTCACTGGAACGACGGAGGTTGAAGGCGACCTGATAACAAAATTATGAGGGGCATAGACAGAGTGGATAGTCAGAGGCTTTTCCCCAGGGTAGAGGGGTCAATTACTAGGGGACATAGGTTTAAGGTGCAAGGGGCAAGGTTTAGAGGAGATGTACGAGGCAGGTTTTTTTACACAGAGGGTAGTGGGTGCCTGGAACTCGTTGCCAGAGGAGGTGGTGGAAGCAAGGACGATAGTGACATTTAGGGGGCATCTTGACAAATACATGAATAGAATGGGAATAGAGGGATACGGACCCAGGAAGTATAGAAGATTTTAGTTTAGACGGGCAGCATGGTCGGCACGGGCTTGGAGGGCCGAAGGGCCTGTTCCTGTGCTGTACTTTTCTTTGTTCTTTGTTCACAGCGCCAGGGTCCCAAGTTCGATTCCTGGCTTGGGTCACTGTCTGTGTGGAGTCTGCACGTTCTCCCTGTGTCTGCGTGGGTTTCCTCTGCGTGTTCCGGTTTCCTCCCACAAGTCCTGAAAGATGTACTGTTAGGTCAATTGGACATTCTGAATTCTCCCTCCATGCACCGAACAGGCACCGGAGTGTGGTGGCTAGGCGATTTTCACAGTAACTTCATTGCAGTGTTAATACAAGCCTACTTGTGACAATAGTAGTTGAGTCGGAAACATTAGGGACCTTCAAGCAGCTGTTGGATAGGTACATGGATTACGGGAAAATGATATAGTGTAGATTTATTTGTTCTTAAGGGCAGCACGGTAGCATTGTGGATAGCACAATTGCTTCACAGATCCATGGTCCCAGGTTCGATTCCAGCTTGGGTCATTGTCTGTGCGGAGGCTGCACGTCCTCCCCGTGTCTGCGTGGGTTTCCTCCGGGTGCTCCGGTTTCCTCCCACAGTCCAAAGATGTGCGGGTTAGGTGAATTGGCCAATGATAAATTGCCCTTAATGTCCAAATTGCCCTTGGTGTTGGGTGGAGGTGTTGAGTTTGGGTAGGGTGCTCTTTCCAAGAGCTGGTGCAGACTCAAAGGGCCGAATGGCCTCCTTCTGCACTGTAAATTCAATGATAATCTATGATTAATCTAGGACAAAGGTTCGGCACAACATCGTGGGCCGAAGGGCCTGTTCTGTGCTGTATTTTCTATGTTCTATGTTCTATGTTTTAATAATAAAAATTATTATGTGCAGGACTTTGCGCGAAAGGATTAGCGAGGGTTTCCCAAGCTGCCAGAGTATACCCTCTTGGAGCAGTTGCTGCTCTAGGATGTGGAAGGAGAGGGCAAGATTTGTGATATGTGGTGGTCGGGGGAGCAGGTGGTGAGGATTCAGAATAAATGGGAGGAGGTGCTGGAATGGGGAGTGTGGAGTCAGGCGATGCGGAGGGTAAGTTCGACCTACTCGTGTGCGAGGAGGAGTTTGATTCAGTTTAAGGTGGTGCATAGATGCATATGACTAGGGATAGGATGAGTGGATTCTTCCAGGGGCTGGCAGATCAGTGTGAGAAGTGTGGGCGAGGACCAGCAAATCACACGCATATGTTCTGGGGTTGGGAGAGAAGCTGGAGAGATATTGGGAGGCAGTATTTTGGACGCTGTTGAAGATTGAGGGTAGAAGGCAGGCTGGACCCAATGGTGGCGATTTTTGGGATATCGGAATAGCCGGTGCTGATGGAGGGGAGGAGGGCCGATGTTGTGGCCTTCACCTCCCTTATTGCCCGGCGAAGGATATTGTTAGATTGGTGATTGGCTACGCCACTGGGGGTGGCGTCTCGGCTGGGGGATCCTGTACGATTTCCTCCGGCTGGAAAAGATCAAGTTCGAGTTGAGGGGATCAGCGGAGGGCTTTGAGACACGGTGGGGACTGTTCATGGCAATGTTTGAGATATTGTTTGTGAGGGGGCGGGGGGGGTGGGGGGGGGGGGGGGGGCGAAAAGGGGAGAATGTTGCACCAACTGTGAGCTGTGGGGGTTTTGATAATGTTTTTGATTCATGTTTTTGTACTTTTGAAAATGTTTGGAATAAGATACATTTTAAAATAAAGAATAAAAAAAGCACACTACATTGGAATTGTATTTGCTCAACAGGCCTGTTTACGCTGCACACAAGCCTCGGCTCATCTTCAGCGAACCCCAGCAATACATTATTTTCTCCCTCATGTATTTATCAATGTTTTTTTGCCTCAACCCCTCCATGGGGCAGCAAGTTCCACATTTCTGCCACACTCCGACTAAAGTTATGACATGAAAAGCCATTGTTGACAAATTATACAGAAAAATATAAAATTCCATCATTGCATCCGTGTTCTGCTACTAAATTTTCCATGTTTATGTAAAATATACATGAAAGCTAAATAACATATATGTCAACCTACAAATCCAGTAAGAGCTGACTCACAGCTTTTTCAAACACTGATACAAAACTTTCCAAAACACAGATGATACAAAAGCAGCCCTGAATAAATGCTTTGTAAACACAAGACGACAGCTGGAAAACAGATTTGGCATGATTTAAAGTGCGAGTATGCCCAACATTTTAACGTAAAAATAAATATAATGCAAACATTCATTTAGAAATTGAGTGCTGAAAGTATGTGATTTGTTAAGATATCTGGGGACAAACTCTAATCCTATCTCAATTTATTAACCTTTGATGAATTTTCCAGCAATTGAGCCTTTGCTGAGAAAAATATTTTTCTCTGAAACATTACAAATATTCTAAATATGGAAAGAAAAAGAATTGGAGAGACTTGGAAACAATTCTACAAGGCAAAGTTAAATTAAATGGTTAAATGCCCACTGTTAAAATAGTGGACCCAGGACTGTCAAACGTACAACATGTTTATCTGTAATTGTCACCATCAGCAATATCTCCAATATATTACTTTTTGAACCTCTCGAAGGGATTTATTCTCCCATACTGGGAATAGAATAATCACAAACAGCAATTATCATTAAAATAAAATTACGAGTGCAAAAGTATAGATGTTAGGTACAGGCACAGGGAGCTACATTGTGTGGTCTCTCGTCCACCCAATCTGGAGTTTGTAATCCATTATACTCTTATTGATTATTAATGCCACTTCTCACATTTCCCCACACAAGTTAATTTCACTAACATGGGTGGCGCCATCACTCTCCTAGTTGCACTACAGTTACAATTAGGCACTTAAACATGGGGCCAACTGCCACATTCACACAATGATAACTAACACTCTACCACCAGTTTCAACTCCAACTATCTACCTAACATCAATATTATTGACGAGGGAAAGCAAAGCAATGGTTTAATCCATTACAATGGGTCTCTCAACTTGTTATTTCTTGATTAATAAGTGGATCAGGGGTTCTGAGGAGAAGGCAGGAGAATGGGAACGAGAAACTATCAGCCATGATTGTATGGCGGAGCAGACTCGATGGGCCGAGTGGCCTAATTCTGCTCCTATGTCTTATGGTTATTTGTTTAAAGGATCTTGCGGTGTATGAAGTGTTTGCTTTACCCACATTCCAAACAATGAACTAAAACGCACTTATTGCAAACTGTTTTGAAATGATTTTGGTTTAGATATTATCCTAACTAAATAAAAGCCAATAGGACAGACAGTTTGTTTTATCTGAAACAGCAGTGTAGGAGGTTGCGTAAGCTCTTTTTAAAAATAGGAGCTGAAAGCAAACAGGCAATGAAATAACAGGGACATATGCGTAGTTGAACAGGCCCTGGGGAATAGTTCAGAGGACAAAGGAAAGACAGCGGATAGAATTTTACACTCTCCCAAGTTGGGTTCTGGGGAGGGGCATAAAATTGAATGGACAAGGATCCAACCCCCTCCCCCACCAATCCCCCAGGGGATTGGCCCACCCAAGCCATAAGCAATTTCACACCTGTGTGGACAGGGTCTCAGACGGGAAACCCACCCATTCACCTATTAAGGCCCTAAAAGTGGCTTTTACCGCACAACGTTAACCTCTAGGTTGGCGGGAGCGAATATGGGTCGAGTGGGAGAGTGGCTTTACACTTCTCCCCATCTCGGGCAGGAAGGGGCGTCTCACTCTGAAGGCCCCTGCAGAGTTGGGGCATCCTTCCCCTTCCCCCACCCCCCAGAACTTACCTTTTCAATTATACCAGGACTTAGTTCCAGGAAGAGTCCTGCAGTGCCATTTCTGGCCAGGTTGAAGAGCCTTCGGTCAATCTGATTAGCTGACAGCTTTCACGGGTGGGATTTCCTTCCTGGCTACTGCCCATCAATGCTCAAGTGAGTGTTAAATGGCAGTGGGAGTTAGAGAGTCAGCAGCGACTGCATATTAGGCACCAACTCTCGGGATGGAGAGTGACGATTACGCGGCATCCTTAAGAATCTACCCACTGTTACAGATGCATTTGACAGAAACCTCTTTAATTTTAAAAATAAAATCCAAATACAACATTTACAAAATATCGTTTAATACCTAGACACTGTCCAAACATTTTTTTAATAAACTTAAAATAGTTCTAATCTATGTTAGTACTACAATTGCTATTCAGTGTTGCACTGTAAATATTTTGAAAGCATGTCTTGAAATAGTTCAGTGAGGCAGCATGGAATTACTGTGCAGTGCCGCAGAAGCGAATGAGTTTGTATTTTTAAAAATATAAAAGGGAGTTTCTGCTCAGTTGAACTGTTGAAATTCAGCGCAATTCGCCCAAAATTTGTCGAACCAGTGAAAAAGATAGGAGGAATTTAAAAGTGTGAATTCTGTTCAGCGCAACTGACTTTCCACAAACTTGTGTATTCAATTAAAAAGCACTGCACTATAAGCTGGCCTGATCTACGAAACTGGCCACATACACAGATCACAATCACCATTGCAAGTTTCCACTAAGTCTGCTTATTTCCGGATCTTCTAGGAAACTCCGAAAACAGTTTTTTTTCCTTCTTCATAAATTTAAGAGCCTGACCTCTGTACAGCAATATAATTTGGAAATGGTTCTGCATTAGATTTCAAAGTCGTTTTGAATTATGTAGAATCAGGTTAGTCACAGGTAGTGAACTGGACACTGATTTTAAATCCTTTTCTGTTGATAAACTCATTTTTAGCTGTATTAATCGAGCTGCTCCCAAGCCACCACTCAAATACATCAAGAAATTATTTTAAAGCAGCAACTTTGTTTTTTAAAAAAATTTTGAAACATTGCCCGATTATGCTGGTTCCTGCCAGAAGTTCTGAAGGAAATAAGTTGTCCTTCCAATTACGTGAGTTTAAAAACTTTGGCTAAATTACCAATAAAGTGCACATTTAAAAAATAGGAAGTGGCTTAGCTTATTAATGATGGTATTAACACATTGGAAAGGGGTGACCAAAGTTCAGGAAATGAGGATTTATTAGTAGTTTGGGTTGAGATGAGAAATTATAAAGGCAAGAAGTCACTTGTGGGAATGGTGTACAGGCACCCTAATTGTAACTACGCAATTAGACAGTACAAAAGAGATAATGGAGCGTGTCAGAAACAGACAGTGGTAATCATGGGGGAGTTAATCTACATATGGATTGGAAAAATCAGATGGACAAAGGTAGCCTTGATAAGGAGTTCACAATGTTTTCAGGATGCTTTCTTAGAACAGCACATTCTTGAGCCAAACTAGGTCTGGTATGGAATGAGGTCGGGTTAATTGATAATCTCTTAGTTAAGGCATCCCTAGGTAGCAACAATCAAAATATGATTGAATTTTATATTCAGTTTGAGGGAGAGAAGAGTGTGTTCAAGACTAGCATTTTAAACTTAAATAAGGGCAATTATGAGGGCATGAAAATGGAGTTAGCTGAAGAGAACTGCCAAATGTGTTTAAGCGACAGATCAATAGAAGTTCGGTGGAATACATTTGAAAGGATATTTCAGAATACACGAAATAAACATATTCCAATGAGAAAGAAAAATTCCAAATGAAGGGGCCATCATCCGTGGTTAACTAAAAAAGTTAAAGACAGTATTAAACAGAAAGAAAAAGCATGTATTTGCGCAAAGACGAGTGGTAGAACAGAAGATTGGAAGAACATCAAAGAATGAAATGAAGTGAAATGAAAATCGCTTATTGTCACAAGTAGGCTTCAATGAAGTTACTGTGAAAAGCCCCTAGTCGCCACATTCCGGCGCCTGTTCGGGGAGGCTGTTACGGGAATTGAACCGTGCTGCTGGCCTGCCTTGGTCTGCTTTCAAAGCCAGCGATTTAGCCGTGTGCTAAAAATGACAAAGGGATTGATAATTAGGGGAAAATTAGAGTAGTTAGTATTATAAAGGTAGATAGTAAGAGTTTCTTTAGATATTTAAATAAGAGTTAACAAAGTGAACATTGGTCCTATGGAAGGCGCATTTGGGGAATTGATAATGGAAAGCAGGGCTATGGCAGATGAATTAAACAGATATTTTGCATTGTTCTTCACTATAGAGGACACCAGTAACATCCCAGAAATAGCAATAAAACAGGAAATGGAAGGGAGGGAGGAACTCTGGAAAATTACAATCCCCGGGGAAGTGGTATTGAGCAAATTGTTGGGTCTGTGGGGCGACAAATCCCCTGGTCCGATGGACTTTACCCTAAGGTCTTCAAAGAAGTGGATAATGATATAGCTGATGTATTGGTTTCATTTTCCAAAACATCCTAGATTCAGGGAAGATTCCATTAGATTGGAAGATAGCAAATGTAACTGTTATTCAAAAAGGGAGCGAGACAGAAAGCTGAAAACTACAGGCCAGTTAGCCTAACATCTGTCATAGGGAAAATGTTAGAAGCCATTATTAAAGATGCTATAGCAGGGCACTTGGAAAGATTCAAGGCAATCAGGCAGAGTCTCCATGATTTGAGAGAGGGAAATCAATTAACCAATTTATTGGAGTTCTTTGCAGGAGTCATATGTGCTGTGGATTAAGAGGAACCGGTGGAGGTATTGTACTTAGATTTCCAGAAAGTATTTTATAAGGTGCCACATCAAAGGTTATTGGGCAAAATGAAAGCTCATTTTAGGGTAACATATTGGCATAGATTGCATATTGGCGAGCTTACAGGAAAAAGAGTTGGCATAAATGGGTCTTTTTTCTGGTTGGCAGAACGTGATGAGTGGTGTACCATTGGGGTCAGTGCTGTGGCCTCAACTTTTTACAATTAATATAAATGACTTTATGAAGGCATCATTGCTAAATTTGCTGATGACACAAAGATAGATAGGAAAGTAAATTGGGAGGAAGGTGTAAGTCGGCTTCAAAGGAACATAGATAGGTTAAATGAGTGAGCAAAACTCAGGAAAATGGAGTATAATGTGGCAAATTTTGGCAGCGAGAGTAAAAGAGAAGCTTACTGTCTAAATGGTGAGATATTGCAGAGATCTGGGGTGCAGAGGGATCTGGGTGTCCTAGTACATGAATCACAAGACTAGTATACAAGTACAAGAAGTTGGGAAAGCTAATAGAATGTTATCATTTATTGCGAGGGAAATTGATGACACAATTAGGGAGGTTATGCTTCAATTTTTCAAGGCATTGGTGAGATCACAGCTGGAGTATTGTGTACAGGATTGGCCTCTTTATTTAAGGATATATGTAAATGCATTAGAAGCTTTCAGAGAAGGTTATTAGACTAATATCAGGAATGGCAGGTTTTCTTATGAGGAAAGGTTGGAGAAGTTAAATTTGTATCCATTAGAGTTTAGAAGAGTAAGAGGCGACTTGATCAAAACCTCAAGATCGTGAGGGATACTGACAGGGAGGATGGGGAGAAGCTGTTTCCCTTGTGTCGCAGAATCCAGAACTATAGGTCACTGTTTAAAAATATGCAGTCACTCGTTTAAGAGCGAGGTGAGAGGAATTTCTCTCTCTCAGAGCATCGAGTGTCTCTGGAACTCCCTTCCTCACAGGCAGTGGAAGCAGAATCTTTGATTTTTGTTTAAGGCAGAGGCAGATAGGTTCTTGGTTAACAAGGGGGCAAGAGGTTATCAGAGGCAGGTAGGAATGTGGGGGTGAGGTTATAATCACATCAACCATGAATGGTAGAGCAGGCTCGAGGGGCCATGTGGTCTACCCCTGCTCCTAATTCCTACGTTTACATGCAAGAATTGTTTTTGTTTACTAGTATTTTACTTAAAATATCCTCTCGGATGTTTTCTTAAATATTGCAGGACTGTGCATCTTCAGTTATTTATTCATCTCTATCGTGTCTTTATTTCATCCCTTTCTTTCAGTGCCAGATGCAATGATCCAAGGTCATCTGATACTTCATTCAGTAGTAAACACAGCAGTTTGCATTATGTTTCAATTATACCATTGTTCAACCAAGACAAAGATTAAGCTGTCTTTGCAGCAGGCCATACAGCATTTGTGGAAAATAGATGTCAGACCGTTGCCATTTCAGGCCTAAAACACTTCTTCAAAACAGACAGATATTACCATAAGACATAGCAGCAGAATCAGGCCACTCAGCACATCGAGTCTGCTGATAACATGGCTGATATTTTTGTCATTCCCATTCTCCTCCTTCTCCCCATAACCTCTGATCCCCTTATTAATCATCTATCTCTGTCTTAAAGACACTTAGTGATTTGGCCTCCACAGCCTTATGCGGCAAAGAGATCCACAGATCCACGACCCTCTGGCTGAAGAAATTTCTCCTCATCTCAGTTTTAAAGGATTGTCCCTTTAGTCTGAGGTTGTGCCCTCTGGTTCTAGTTTTTCAGATGAGAAATATTGGGAGAGCTGAACACGGAAAGGAGAAGAGAAAAAAAAACAGGAAAATAAATTAAATAGCCTGAGAGGCTTTTGGATGGACAATAGGATGTGGTTAAATGGCATATGTGATATTAGCAGGAACAATAAGGAGGCACATCAAAATAAATCATAATAAATAAAATAGATATACAAGGCACAGAGAATGAGTGAACAGTTTGAGGAGATAGCTAGCAAGGGAAGCCCCGTAAACCAGCATGCCAGCTCAGGATTCTGAAAGAAGAAACAAAGCAGGTCGACAACGGGCCCACAGATTCCCACTGTAGGATTGCTCTGGCAGGTGTCCCCATCAAGTCACTCACTTCCACACACCTGGAATTTCTGACACCCATTACCCGATTGCTAGCAACTATGTCAGAGAGATGCTGAAGTAAGGATCTGGATTCACTAAAAGTACACAAAGTGCCTAGTGGTGGCACAAAATGGTGACAAAGTGTCAACCTGTTTTACAGCCGGGCTGATTAAAGTAACCAAATGATTCAGAAGGCAATGATCATGAGTTTGGGACCCGTGGCTGGAAATATCCCAGATCAACGGTGGGCCAAAGCATGGCGGCAATGAGCCATTTAAAGCAGAGCTAGAACTGCCTCAGTGGCCACGGGCCTCAAACTGGGAGAGGTGGGCTTCCTGACCCAGGACTGATGGACCCTAGTCTGTGATAGGTGGTGCTCGCCAACGAGGATGCCTCCCACCTGGAACAGGCAGCGTAACCTAACACAGGTTAGGTGCATTACCCCTAGGATCTGTCTGGGTTTTGCTGCTGTTCTATGAGAAATGAGCATTTTGTGTTGTTTTCACATGAATAACTCTGGCTCACAAATAAGATGTCAACAATAGTGCTTGATGGGAAATAAGATGTCAAGTGGAGTTTTGTTAAAGCTGCAGTGCCAAAGTTTTTGTAACTGTGTACATGACTGACCTTTGGGGATGAACAGAACTTACAATAACAAGATGCAGGTGGAGATGGGGGCCTCATTCTAAATCATTTTAGCTGACGGTTCAAGGGTGTACCAGGAGCTAACAGAAACCACTGCTAGGCAAAGCTAGGCGGAAGCCAAAATGAACATAACAAGTCCAAATAAAGAATAACTGATAAAGAAACTGCCAGCAAGGCAGAGGACGGGGTGTGTTTCTCAGAGATTGAATATAAGAAATAATGCTGTGTTTTTTTCGGTGTGTCTGCTAATGTTGACAGGCGGCACCCGTTCTTGCAAGATCGATTGAATAAAATACTTCTTCAGAATTTGGCTAAGTGTAAATTATTATCAAGTGAGCGGCGTTTCTCACAGTTCTAAGCGTGCTCCTAAACTGGAGCAGTGGGGCAAATGAAAGAAAATTGATATGGAGGATAATGCATTGGATCAATTCCTCAACGTGACCTCAGAGATGCCAGCCGTCAAAATATAGCAAAAGTGTGGCCTAGCTGCATAGAGGTTGGGGAAGGGGGAGGGGAAGGAAAGACGTCTCCTTTCGAGATCGAGTAAAAAGCCAAGTTTATGGGACTTCTACTGAATCTGTTCAATATTTTTTTAATCGAGGGACACAAATGGTGTTCATTTTTTTCTGACAAGGATTACAGTGCTGGCAACGACAGTTGGAAAGGGCAGTGGTGCAGGGGGGGGGGGGGGGGTGAAGAGGCAGTTTGTCAGGAAAGGAAAGATCACTTCCTTTCTGGGATGAATTCTTGCTTTCAACAGTGACAGGACATGCCACAACACATCTTCCAGCCAGAAAGTGCTGCACTGCTACCAAATAACATCCTGAACACAGCCGTCTGAACTTTTCAAACACCATCAAAATGGATTTCCAGGACTATGAGCATTGTCAATCATTACTTCAAACAGTGAGACCGTGCCATTTGCACCAACAAAACAACACAAGTGTTGCCATTGGGTAAGAACATTTTAAACAAAGCAAAGATTAAAACAATTTTTAAAATATTAGGCTTTGAAACCTAAAAATGTGAATCAGCAGCCGTTGAATCTAAAAATGGTTCAAGCAGCCATGACAAATATATTAAAATATCCTAAACCAAGCATCATAAATCACACAGAGACAAAATCAATTATAAATATGTAGAGGGATACTATCTACAACCAACCCGGAGAAGAGAGCAGATGAGAACGACGTACCTTCTCAGATAACAAACAATTAATTGGTTCTTTAAAACAGGAGTGATCTATCACAATTTCAGAATGATATATTTGTTGTGCAGATGGATGGGAATCAATTCCAATTTAATGTACTCAGGCAGTTACAGCAAGTTATCTAAAAAGACTGTCACAAGAGATCCTCTTCAATACATCAAATAGGGGGAAATCAGAGTGATCCTGGAATCTAAGAGTGGACAAGATATCAGTGTCAATCCTGGGTGAACCTATGAAAAAGCCACCGATTCATTATCCAGGTCACTACAAATATTCAAAATTCCAAGTCTAACCAGTGCAGTTCTTTAATTTCTTTGTAAATTTACTTTCCTCCACTTCAATCGTCTTCAGTTGTGGTGCAGCTAGTGAAGCAGTTAATTTTCATTTGTGAGCATCGTCAATGAAGGCAATAGGTTCTCAGGCTGTTTGGGAGGAGGGCATCCACTCCTCTCCTCACGCTGCATTCAAAGGCAAACACATTCACCAAATGAATACAGGATAACCACCAACAATGTAAACCTTGGCTAAGATAGCAGAGTCTCTCAATGCCGTCTGGCTGAGATTAGCCAATCCCTCACAGACAGGACCCGGAACCCAAGACCTTGCCACACTGTGCAATGCAATTCGCACACATAGCCTTTAGTCCTCAATCGAGACTTTTGAGAGGGTACTTATTGACCCTCGAGAGCAACCACGGCAAATCTCCACTGTTAAGTGAAGAGAAATTATGAATAAAATTAAAATATGGATACTCAGTGGTTTATTTCTGATTACATTTGTTGGGTACCTATTTGGAAAGGGAGTAAAGCATGGCAATAAATTCACATTACAAATTGTGGCAGTCTGCTAAAAAGAAGGCAGGTCCTGGCTTTATAAATAGGGCCAAACAGCTTAAAAACAAAGAAGTTATGTTGAATCTTTAGCTTTAGCTAGCATACTGTGTGCAGCACCCTATAGAAAACGTATTAAGACTTTGGAATGGTATAGAATTATAACAAGGAGGCCAGACTTCAGTCATGTGGAAAGATTAGAAAAACAGATTGTTCTCCTGAAAGCAATCAATGATTGTAAATAAAGTTGTTCAAAATGATGAGTGATTTTGACAACGTAGAAAGAGGTCTGTTCCCACTGGCAGGAGTGTCAATAGCCATACGTCACAGATTTAAAACTAATTTCCAAAAAATAAAACCGAGGAAGAACGGTATTTTTTTTTAAACGCAGTATGTTTTTTACGACTTGGGAGTGCAATACCAGAACGGGCAGAGAAAGCCAATTCAACAATTAACTTTGAAATGTGCATTCAAGTTATGCTTAAAATGGACAAATCTGCAGGGCTTTGGCCAAAGAGCAGGAGAAGTGGGTCTAGTTGGATAGAGACAGCACAGACTCAATGGGCCAAATGGCTTCTTTCAGTGCTGTGTGGGCCGGTGATTCTATGAAAATGTAGCCCTTAATTGCAATCTATTATCTGTTCACAAATATTGGAAGCCAAGTAGCCCTACCAACATTAAAGGCTTAGGAAAGATCTTTTCACTCAAGCTAACAAACTTACAACCTGGGGATCACAAGAGTGGAGTTTAATGCCAAAGCACTGTCACTTTCAAGCTGCTGCTCAGTGAACTTGGAATTTTTAAAATCACAAATATGAGTAAGAATCAAGGATTGGCTTGCTTAGATGCACAGTTTAGTAGGGCACAGATGGGTCCGAACCGAGATGGTCAAAAGAAAATGTCATTTATTTACAATATACATCAGATCTCAGCCCAACGCATCGGTCTGGCTGACTTTATACGGAGCTCAATTATTATTGTCTTCGTGTTCCCCGCCCTCTTAGCAGGGGAGTTTGTATTCAACGAGACTCACGGGGAGACATATCTCCACCCCATCGGTCTCGTGTGGGTTATAACATCCCCCCCCACATAGTTTGAAATTCTTCCGATGACTGTGGAGGAGGACACCGGATTCCTTTTGCCTCTGGCTGTGCTTCCTGCACGTGTGGGGCTAGATCTGGCGGTGTGCACCTGGACGGAAAACATCGTTTCCATTCGGAATGTCATAGTGGATGCACTGTCTGAGGCTGCTTGCTCCCAGTCAGATACTTCCATCGCTCGAGTTTCCATTTCAGATCCGTATCTACAACCTCTCTCATTTCGGCACCCTGACCCGCTTGGGGTGATACTCTATCCTCTACTGGCATCGGATTTGGTTCAACTCTAGTTTTCCTCTCCCAACAAGGTTTTCTGGACCTTGTGATCGAGATGCTATTGCATGACACGACCTTGTGCCCGCTGCTCAGGGCTACGGCGTGCTTTCCTGCCAATATCAGGCAAGGCTGGACTTTGACGGGTTCGAAGCCTTCGGCCCATTAGCAATACAGCAGGTGCCACCCCAGTCACGGCAAGCAGAGTGGTCCGATTGCAGAACAAGAATCTGGTCAATCTCGTGTCCAGTGACCCTGAAGTCTGTTTTTTAGCCCTCGTTTGAATGCTTCTTCCTGTTGCTTTTTCCACAGCCATTCCTGGTTCTTGTTCAAAAGGAGGTAGGGGAGGCTAACATTGTCACGAGGCCAGGGATGAACTTGCCGCAATAGTTCACCAATCCCAACTTACGCCCGGACTCTCCCTCTACAGACACTGGAGAGGTACCGCCGGGATATTTTGGTCCTTGACCAATGGGCCTGGCCCATATAGTACTCAGTTCAGCGTGTGTTTTCTGTCTTTGCGGGGTTGGGGGAGGTCACTTGCTGGAAGGGGACTCGTCCTCGGGTGTTTACCTCCATCCCTTGGATCTCTTGCACTCCTCATCAGCGCTTTTGCAGCAAAGCGAATTTTGGTCCCCCTGCTGAAGGTCCAGGGGTGGATCAGCAACCACGTCCTTTGAGGAGCCGTGTTATTTACACCGCAGACAAAAAGGTCGCGCAGCATTTCAGAAAGGGAAGTTCTGAATTCACAATATTTGGCTAGTTTTTGTAGCCTCATCAAAACTCAGTTACGGACTCTCCAGGGGTCCTCTCTCCCGTATTAAAAAGGTACCTCAGTACTCTGGTTTAGGGTGGAAATGTTGCACTACTAGGGCCACCAATTGTTCGAAAGTCTTAGTGCCCGGACCTGCAGGATACTTAACGTTTTTTATCACTCCACGAGTATGAGCTCCACAGGCAGTCAGCAATATTACTGTCGATCAAGATCTGCGATAGCGGTCGCCGGGAAAACATGACGCATGCGCTCTGCATACTGTGTCCAATCTTCTAAGCTCTGTGTCGAACATGTCCAATCTTCCGAACAAAGGCATATTTGAAAAAGAAAATTCTCCAACCTTAGGCCAGCAGTGAAAGGGAGATGCCAGTGTAGCAGTGATCAAGTATTATCCTCGTCACCAGTTTAGTAGGCCACAGACGAGTCCGAACCGGTCAAAAGAAAACTTGGTTTATTGCAAAGCAATTATATTTACAACATACGTCAGATCCCAGCCGGGTCTGCTGCATCGGTTCCGTATGCTTGGCCGACTTCATACTGGACTCAATCATTATTGTCCTTGTGCTGCCCAACCCTTAGTGGGGGAGCTCGTATTCGGCAAGACTCACGGAGAGACGGATTGCTCCAACCCCGTAGTCTCATGCGGGTTATAACAGACAGTTTGAATTAAAGTTTTACAGAAACAGTTATTCTGTATGAATGACAACTAACTCACTTTCAATATATTTCTCTATGACTTGCACAGAGAGAAGCTTGTAAGAATATTTAGTGACCAAATTCAAACTAGACTGGGGTATTTTTCATAGATTGCTCGACAGAACAAACCACTTAACATTCCAATATTCCAAATTCTTCCAGCACACTGAACATGCAAGTAACAAACAAGGTTTACCTGTGGGCATGATTCTGTGCATGGCAACTGACAAGAAGAAAATGGAGTCACTGTAGTAGGCACCAGATCCAGCACTAAAATGTTTCTGCATCGCTTCAACAACAGGGAACAGCGTCTGAGTCAGAACATCCACATCATGGAATATAACCTGTCAAGGAGAGCACACAGCAGGTTACAAAGAGCCCACCTTCCCTTTTCCACAGAAATGGAAGAGCAATGCCCGAGTAATAGTAAACTACCACCTTTAAACATAACGATTCAAAAAAAAAAAAAAAAAAAATGTGCATCCCATTGAATGTATTGTGAGGATCAGCAACTTGCAAACTTTACTTACTTTCAGTGTCCTGCAACACTCTTGGCTTGCTACTAATGTTATATTTACATTGATGGCTTGCACCCTGCTGTTGGCTACAAGTGATCGATGCAAGGAAGGCGGTGCTGCTCTGTCCAGAGGTGAAGTGCATTTGTGGGAACCCATACCCTTGCATGACTTCACTCACCACCAAGGTGAGTGTTTCAGTCTTAAGGCAATGCCAATTTCTATAGAAATTTCCTCTAACTACAAGTAGAAAAGCTTCTCCGGCAGCATGAGCCAGGTAAGATATACATTACATAATTCAATTCTATTTTTAACATGAAGATTAAAGAGCCTTCCCCAAGGAGCAAACCTTCAACCAGTATAATTTGAATTAGCACAATGCACTCTGTTGCCTCATATTTTCACACATAGCAGCACTAACAACATAAACAATTAAACAATGGTACATAGCTCAGTTATATATTTAAAATTGAGCAGTAAGGAACAGAGATATAGCCTGTCAAATTATCTTATAAAGAAAATATCTGTACACTCACTGGCTTTTTTCATGTACTCATTACTTGTTTAGCTGCGAGACAGACATGGCCCAACGTTTTATGACAAGGGATCATTCCACTCCTAAGACATCAATAACAAATGTGGAGCAATGCTTCAAGGAACTATCATTGGAATTACAGCCTTCTGCAATCAGCAAATCCTATACATCATTGAGTATCAGTTGAAAAATAGTCAACTGTGCTGGAATTTGCAACAAAGCTGATGCTGAGGCCAACCGCACTCACCTGGGTCAAGAGATATGGGGAGAAAGCTGCAGTATGGAGTGTGGTAGTCTGTGTAGAGGTATTACGGCACCTGGTAATGCTGGAACACCATTGGTAGATATTGTATGCTTCCTATTGGTCAAGCTGTATGGTAGATCCGCCCTGCTAGGCGGGGTATAAGAGCCCTTGCTGCCCCAGCAGCCTTCATTCTGCACCCGAGCTGCTGGGGGAAACATCTAGCTTATTAAAGTCTTCAGTTGGACTACAACCTCGCTTTAGTGGTCATTGATCGTGCATCAATTTAATAAGCTAGATTTAAAAGGATGGAGCTCTGAATCAAGCCGGAGTGTCTGCAACTCAGCCCCCAAGCGGCTAACTCAGCGGCAATCTTCAAGCACTGGCTGGCATGTTTTAAAGGATATCTCAGAACAGCCGAAAACACACCCACGGGAGAGCAGAAAATGCAAGTCCTGCACTCGAGGGTGAGCCTGGAAATTTACACCCTCATCGAGGACGCGGAAGACTTTGATGCGGCAATAGAGCTGCTAAAAGGACATTATATCCGCCCAGTAAACCAGGTCTACGCCCGACATAACATCATAAGAACTAGGAGCATGAGTAGGCCATCTGGCCCCTCGAGCCTGCTCCACCATTCAATGAGATCATGGCTGATCTTTTGTGGACTCAGCTCCACTTTCCGGTCCGAACACCATAACCCTTAATCCCTTTTTTCTTCAAAAAACTATCTATCTTTATCTTGAAAACATCTGCTAGCAACGAGGCGACAAATCCCTGGGGAAATCGCTGGAAGAATTCTACCGTGCACGCCTGGTGTTGGGGAGAAACTGCAGCTGCCCGCATGTTTCGGCGAGCGACCACACACAACTCTTGATCCGGGACGCTTTCATGGCAGATATGCTGTCCTCCCAGATCCGCCAGCGATTGCTGGAAAAAGACACCCTAGGCCTCAAGGACGCACGAGCCCTTGCCGGCTCCCTGGATGTGGCCTGCAGAAACGCCCGCGCTTACGTTCCCGACCGCGTGGCAGCCCCCTGGGCAGTGTGGAACCCCTCCGGAGCCGTCCCCGGGACATCCCCCATTCCCCCACAAGCTTGTGCTGCAAGGCGGCCTGGCAACCCCGGGGGGCACCCCTGCTACTTTTGCAGGCAGGCCAAGCACCCCCGCCAGCGCTGCCCAGCCCACGCATCCACCTGCAAGGGATGCGGTAAAAAGGGCCATTCCGTGGTGGTATGCCAGGCCCATGCGGTTGCCACGCGCGGCGAATGCGGACCGCCGCCACAAACCTCACCACGGTCACCGTACGGCCAGCGGGCGCCGCCATCTTCCTACTCCAGGGCCACGTGCAGCCCCCGGGCGGCACCATCTTGTCCCGCGGACGCTATGTTAGATGGATGGGCACCGCCATTTTGTGCACCCCCAGCCATCTGCGATCAGTGGGAGCCGCCATCTTGGATGGGCCCCAGGACCCCAGCTCAGCTGACCACACACCGCCCGAAGAGAACACTCAACTGCTCGGTGACTCTGGATCAGTCCCCAACTTGAACACTCTCAACTGCTACAATGACTGCACTTATCAATGGGCACAAGACGTCCTGCTTAATCGACTCTGGGAGCACAGAGAGCTTCACACACCCCGACACGGTGAGGCGCTGTTCTCCCCTCATCCACCCTGTTAATCAAAAAATCTCCCTGGCCTCCAGGTCCCACTCAGTAGAGATAAAGGGGTTTGTGTAGCAAACCTCACAGTCCAGGGAAGGGAGTTTAAAAATTACCGGCTCTACGTCCTTCCCCACCTCTGCGCGGCCACACTCCTCGGTTTAGACTTCCAGTGTAATCTCCAAAGTCTAACTTTCAAATTCGGCGGCCCTATACCCCCCTCACTGTCTGCGGCCTCGCGACCCTCAAGGTCGATGGGCCTTCCCTGTTTGCGAACTCACCCCGGATTGCAAACCCATCGCCACCAGGAGCAGACGGTATAGTGACCAGGATCGGATCTTTATTAGGTCAGAGGTCCAAAGGTTACTGAGGGAAGGAGTCATTGAAGCTAGCAACAGTCCCTGGAGAGCTCAAGTAGTGGTGGTAAAGAGCGGGGAGAAGCATAGGATGGTCATCGACTACAGTCAGACCATCAACAGGCTTACGCAGCTCGACGCGTACCCTCTCCCCCGCATATCCGACCTGGTAAACAGGATCGCGCATTAGAAGGTCTTCTCCACGGTGGATCTTAAGTTCGCCGACCACCAGCTCCCCATCCGCACTAGTGACCGCAAATACACTGCTTTCGAGGCAGATGGGCGGCTCTATCACTTCTTAAGGGTTCCCTTCGGTGTCACCAACGGGGTCTCGGTCTTCCAGCGCGAGATGGACCGAATGGTTGACCGGTACGGTTTACGGGCAACATTCCCGTATCTCGATAATGTCACCATCTGCGGCCATGACCAGCAGGACCACACCAACCTCCAAAAATTCCTCCAGACCGCAAAGATCCTTAACCTTACATACAACAAGGATAAATGCATGTTTAGCACCGACTGCCTAGCCATCCTCGGCTACGTAGTGCGAAATGGAGTTATAGGCCCGACCCCGAGCGCATGCGCCCCCATATGGAGTTCCCCCTCCCTCACTGCTCCAAGGCCCTGATGCGCTGCCTAGGGTTTTTCAGTTACTACGCTCAGTGGATCCCCAACTATGCGGACAAGGTCCTTCCCCTGATCCAATCCACAGCTTTTCCCCTGTCGACAGAGGCCCGCCAGGCCTTCAGCCGCATCAAAACGGACATTGCGAAGATCACAATGCATGCCATCGACGAGTCCCTCCCCTTCCAGGTCGCGAGCGACGCGTCTGACGTAGCTCTGGTGGCCACCCTCAACCAAGCGGGCAGGCCCGTGGCCTTCTTCTCACATACCCTCCATGCCTCTGAAATCCGCCACTCCTCAGTCGAAAAGGAGGCCCAGGCCATAGTAGAAGCTGTTAGACATTGGAGGCATTACCTGACCGGCAGGAGACTCACTCTCCTCACTGACCAACGGTCGGTTGCTTTCATGTTCGATAATGCACAGCGGGGCAAGGTAAAAAACGATAAGATCTTGCGGTGGAGGATCGAACTCTCCACCTACAACTACGAGATCTTGTATCGTCCCGGGAAGCTGAAGGAGCCTCCTGATGCCCTGTCCCGCGGCACATGTGCCACCGCACAATTGGACCGCCTCCAAGCCCTCCACGAGGACCTCTGCCACCCGGGGGTCACTCGCGTTTTCCACTTTATCAAGACCCGCAACCTGCCCTACTCCATCGAGGAGGTCAGGACAGCCACCAGGGACTGCCAAATCTGCGCGGAGTGCAAACCGCACTTCTACCGGGCAGAGAAAGTGCACCTGGTAAAGGCTTCCCGTCCCTTTGAACGCCTCAGCATGGACTTCAAAGGCCCCCTCCCCTCCACCGACTACTTCCTGAACGTGATTGACGAGTACTCCCGGTTCCCATTCGCCATCCCCTGCCCCGACATGACCGCAACGACCGTCATTAAGGCCCTCTGGCATCTTTGCACTGTTCGGGTTCCCCGCTTACATACATAGTGATAGAGGGTCCTCCTTTATGAGCAACGAACTGCATCAATTCCTGCTCAGCAAGGGCATCGCCTCGAGCAGGACGACTAGTTACCCGGGGTAACAGACAGGTAGCGAGGGAGAACGGAACCGTCTGGAAGACCGTCCTACTGACCCTACGGTCCAGGAATCTCCCAGTCTCCCGCTGGCAGGAAGTCCTCCCGGATGCCCTCACTCCATCCGGTCACTGCTTTGTACCACAACCAACCAGACACCTCACGAACATCTCCTTGTCATCCCCAGGAAGTCCTCCTCTGGGACCTCGCTCCCGACCTGGCTGGCAGCTCCCGGACCCATCCTGCTCCGAAAACAGGTGCGGGCGCACAAGTCGGACCCGTTGGTCGAGAGGGTCCAGCTTCTCCACGCTAACCCCCAGTACACCTACGTGGTGTACCCTGATGTCCGACAAGAAACGGTCTCGCTACGAGACCTGGCGCCCGCCGGAGCCCCACGCACACCCCAGCCACCAGTCCCACCCTCCCCTCCACCGGTGCACCTTACAGGAGGACCAGTCCTTCCGCCGGCCCCGTCTAGGCCCCAACCCACCGACGCACCCCGCAGACGCTCCCTCCCCAGGTCAACCATTTTCCCCACCAGCGCCGTCTAGGGGTGTCGAAGCTGCCACAGAGATCGAGGCCACGCTCCCGGAGTCACAGATGCCCGAGCCTCCACCGGAGTCACCACTGAAGCTCCGACGATCACAGAGAATGACCAGGGCCCCCGATCGACTGATTGCTTCATTTTAAATTGTAAATAGTTAATAGAATGGTAAATAGTTACAAAACGCTGTACGGAGGTATTACGGTACCTCCATAACTAATTCTACCACATTGCCATGTTTGTAGTATCAGGCCACCACCCCGCCGGACTCTTTTTTTAACAGGGGGTGAATGTGGTAGTCTGTGTAGAGGTATTACGGTATCTGGTAATGCTGGAACACCATTGGTAGATATTGTATGCTTCCTATTGGTCAAGCTGTATGGTAGCTCCGCCCTGCTGGGCGGGGTATAAGAGCCCGTGCCGCCCCAGCAGCCTTCATTCTGTACCGGAGCTGCTGGGGGAAACATCTAGCTTATTAAAGCCTTCAGTTGGACTACAACCTTGCTTTAGTGGTCATTGATCGTGCATCATGGAGTCAATATTTTCTTACGATCCCAGACCAGACTCCAACCTTGGCGAGGATACTGGACCAAAACCCCAATATTTTAGTTTATTTTAAGACTGTGCGGAAAGAATGATTCGCTCCAGGAGTGATTGCATGAAAAAAAAAAAAAATAGGGCTTTGGTATTTCTCAGACAAAATCTTTATTATTATTTTTTTTAAATAATTTTTTTTAAAACAAATTTTTTTCCAATTAAGGGCCAACTTAGCGTGGCCAATCCAACTACTCTGCACATCTTTGGGTTGTGTGGGTGAGACGTGAGACCTTGGCAGACACAGGCAGTGACCCGGAGCCAAGATCGAACCCGGGTTCTCGACGCCGTGAGACAGCAGTGCTAACCACTGCGCCACCGCGCCACCCTACAAAACTTTTATTATAAATACAATGTAAATCTTTTAACTTCACACCCGCAAAAGAACAGCTCTCAATTACCCCTTAACACAACTTTACAATTTGCCATTCAATGACAATAAATATACAGCTCTTAATCCACGTTAGAATTAGCAGGGCACAGAGTAATACTTGCAGTACAGAACAGGGGCAAAATTCTCCGTTATCGGCGGAAAGTTCGCCGATCAGCGCAAAAAACGGCGCAAATCCGACTTGCGTCACGTCGGAAAAATGGGTCGATAGCGTCCGGCCCAAAATGGGCTAGCAGCGACGTAACGGGATCCGCGCTTGCGCAGTGGTTCACGCCGTGCAGCGTCATACGCGCTGCACGGCATGACGGCTCATAAGGCCGCGCTGCTCCCCCCCACCCGACCAGAACACCCGACCGCAACACCCGACTGGATGGCTGGCCGTCGCTCAGCCCCGAGGTTCGAGTCACGCGATGTGGAGGCGCTCCTGGACGCGATGGAGCAGAGGAGGGACGCCCTGTATCCCGGGCACGGCCGCAGAGTTGCCCCACGCCATAGCCGGCGTCTGTGGAGGGAAGTGGCAGAGGCTGTCACCGCTGTGGCCCTGACACCACGGACAGGCACCCAGTGCCACAAGAAGGCGAACGACCTCGTCAGAGCAGGCAGGGTGAGCCTCCCCATATCCCCCCTCCCCATATCGCCCCCTCCCCCATATCCCCATCCCCCATATCCCCCCCATATCCCCATCCCCCATATCCCCCCCATATACCCCCTCCCCCATATCCCCCCTCCCCCATATCCCCCCTCCCCATATCGCCCCCTCCCCCATATCCCCATCCCCCATATCCCCCCCATATCCCCATCCCCCATATCCCCCCCATATACCCCCTCCCCCATATCCCCCCCTCCCCCATATCCCCCCTCCCCATATCGCCCCCTCCCCCATATCCCCATCCCCCATATCCCCATCCCCCATATACCCCCTCCCCCATATCCCCCATATACCCCCTCCCCCATATCCCCCCCTCCCCATATCCCCCCTCCCCCATATCCCCCCATATCCCCCCTCCCCCATATCCCCCCTCCCCCATATCCCCCCATATCCCCCCTCCCCCATATCCCCCCTCCCCCATATCCCCCCTCCCCCATATCCCCCCTCCCCCATATCCCCCCTCCCCCATATCCCCCCCCTCCCCAAGTGAATCCAGCCCTAACCTTAACCTCTGCAATGCACGCGCAACCGATGGCGTGCATTCATATACCTGCCTAACACTGTTGCCTTTTACCCCTGTCCCCCCCCACAGGAGATGCGCGCACACAACAATAGGGAGCATGTGAGGACTGGAGGAGGGCCCGCTGATGAGAGGCCACTGACCGTACACGAGGAAAGGGCCCTGGAACTGGCTGGCGGACCTGAGGACCGGGAGGTTGCTGATGCAGAGGTCGGGGGCGTACTAGCGAGTGAGCCACCGACAGCCCGTCCCCATATCCCCCCTCCCCCGTATCACCTGATCACTGCCTGATGTCTAACCATGCATGCTTCATTGTGTATCGCAGGACCAAACGTCAAGGCACCCATCCACGCAGATGCAGACCGCCCGCAGGATGCCCCTCGGAGACCACAGGAGACGGAGAGACCCGGACCCTCCAGCATGCGACGCCCGCAGGATGCCCCTCGGAGACCACGGGAGACGGAGAGACCCGCACCCTCCAGCATGCGACGCCCACAGGATGCCCTTCGGAGACCACGGGAGACGGAGAGACCCGGACCCTCCAGCATGCGACGCCCGCAGGATGCCCCTCGGAGACCACGGGAGACGGAGAGACCCGGACCCTCCAGCATGCGACGCCCGCAGGATGCCCCTCGGAGACCACGGGAGACGGAGAGACCCGGACCCTCCAGCATGCGACGCCCGCAGGATGCCCCTCGCACACCACGGGAGACGGAGAGACCTGGAGCAACAGGGAGACGACACCCCCGTCACATGCGAGAGCGACCACCCAGCGACGAGGGGGGCAGCCACAGGCCCCCGTCACATCCGAGCCAGGACACCACTACCCAGGACACCACTACCCAGGACAGCACTACCCAGGACAGCACTACCCAGGACACCACTACCCAGGACACCACTACCCAGGACACCACTACCCAGGAAGACGAAATACCGGACAGTGACTCAGAGTGGATGGGTGGAGACGAACCCCCACCCCAAAGTGCCATGGACTCAGAGTGGGACGAAGAGCACGACACAACGCCACTGCTGTCACCAACACCCTCCACCATCGCAGAAACACTCACCACGGTTGGGCACTTTAGTGATGAGGCGCCTGGTACACTCACTGGTGCGCACAACACAGCCGTCCCGGTACAGCAGGTGGAGGTAGGAGCAGCAGAGGGACCAGGCGGTCGGAGAGCAGCCCAGCCCAAGCGAACATCTGCCGCCCAGATGGATCCCGGGTTCCTGCAGTTACCACACCCACACATAGATCCGATGCAACCACCGACCCGGAGACGAGCGAAGAGGGTGACGGGCGGCTTGCGGCGGCTGCGGTCGCAGGTGGAGGAGTCCACCCGCATCCAGGAGCTGGGAGTGGTGCCGGTCATGCGTGCCACCCAGGCCGACACCGCACGGGTGGCGTCCGCGGTGGAGGCAATGGGTGCGACGTTGTCAGACATGGGGAACGGTTTGCGAGGCCTGGGGCCTTCCGTGCAGGCGGCGTCTGTGGCCCAGGAAATGGCTGCCCTCTCACAGGAGGCCATGAGCCAGTGCCAGCGCCAGATGGCAGAGGCGCTCAACGCCATAGCCCAGTCTCTGCAGGCCATGGCCCAGTCTCAGCAGGCCATGGCCCAGTCTCTGCAGGCCATCGCTGAGGGCATCGGCGCCAGTGGCCATGTGCGAGCCGGCGTCGCACTGTCACAGACAGGGTTTGCCAACCCCCTGGGCTCCATGGCTGCAAACCTGCAGACCCCTGTCGATACCAGCACGGGCCTCCAGGACTGGCAGCGCCAGATGTCGGGGGGGGCGTCGGATGGCCAGTCTGTTCGCATCCCCCACCCATGTAGAGGCCTGGGGGCCATCGGGCACCCAGAGGGAGGAGGAGGTGGTGTGGTCCGTCCCGGCTCCCTCTGTAGGGGAGGTCCCGGTACACCGCGACACCTCGGACTCCCCCCCTTCCGTCCCAGGTGCATCGGGTGGGCAACGGGCAGGACAGGCTGGCAGCTCGCCATCCCAGTCGCCCGGGCCGCAGCCTGGCCCATCTAGGCCAGGACGCCCCAGGAAACGGCCGCCAAAGGGATCCAGTGTCAGTCAGAGGGCAGGAATCACAGGAGTCCACCTCCAGTTCTGCTGTACCGTCTGGGGAACCACGTAGACGTAGTCAAAGGGCCCGTAAGGCCAAACAATTAGACACTGAGTAAGTTGGCACGGGTGCAGGGCACAGATGAGTTTTAGGGGCTAGGGCACGTGCAAGAACTCCTTTGGTTATTAAAGTCAATGTTACACCTACCGAAGCTGCCTTTGTGCTCTGTCCAAAGTGTGCGGGGGTGTCATGTACGTTGAGCGCAAGTGTGTGTGTGAGGGGTGGTCTTACCTCAGCCCCAGGTGAGTCTGCCCCCTTCCCCCTGGGCCGCCATCAACATCCCCCGGGCAGAGGACGGGACCGTGCGCTGCAGTGTCACAGCCGCATGCAGGGATGGTCCGGGTGGATGGTGGTACTGTGGCCATGGGTCAGACATAGTCCAACGATGCAGAGCCAGGAGCTCATCGCAGGGCGGGTTGTCATCATCCTCCATGGCCTGCGATAGACACGCGTCCACCCGCAACTGTGAGAGCCCGGCCCGTTGTGCCGCAGGTGGATCGGCAATGGGGAGGGGTGGTGTGCATGCGGTGGGTGGGGTTGGGGAGGGGGGTGAGGCTGCTGGGTGGGTGGATGGGTGGGGGGTGTGGGTGGTCGGCTGTTGCCATGGTGTGCGGTCTGTGGCCATACTACCCGATTCCCACGCCCATCTAGTCAGTGAAGCGGGCGTCTATCAGTCTGTCCCGTGCCCGCTGGGCCAGCCGGTAACGGTGGACAGCCACCCGCCTGTGTCTACCCCGTCTGCCCTGACCATTGCCCCCATCCCCCTCATCTGGGGAGGACTGGGCCTCTTCCTGCTGCTCCTCCACTCCGCCCTCCTCTGCCTGCGGCACATCGCCCCTCTGCTGGGCTATGTTGTGCAGGACGCAGCACACCACAATGATGCGGCCGACCCTATCTGACCGATACTGGAGGGCGCCCCAGAGAGGTCCAGGCACCTCAAACGCATCTTCAGCACGCCAAAGCACCTCTCGATCACTCCCCTTGTCGCTACATGGGCATCATTGTAGCGGTTCTCCGCCTCATTGCGTGGCCTCCGTATAGGCGTCATCAGCCACGATCGCAATGGGTAGCCCCTGTCGCCCAGCAACCAGCCCCTCAGCCGGGGATGGCGTCCCTCGTACATGCCGGGGATGGATGACCGCGACAACACGAATGAGTCGTGTACACTGCCTGGGTGACGGGCGCAGACGTGCAGGATCATTATGCGGTGGTCGCAGACCACCTGTACGTTCATTGAATAGGTCCCCTTCCTATTAGTGAACACGGCCCTGTTATCTGCAGGTGGCCGCACGGCGACGTGCATCCCATCGATCGCGCCCTGGACCATGGGGAACCCGGCCACGGCAGAGAAGCCCACGGCCCGGGCATCTTGGCTGGCCCGGTCCACGGGGAAGCGGATGTAGCGGTGCGCCATGGCATATAGGGCATCTGTCACTGCCCGGATGCACCGGTGCACCGAAGTCTGCGATATGCCGGACAGATCCCCACTCGGGGCCTGGAATGACCCCGTTGCATAAAAGTTCAGGGCCACCGTAACCTTGACGGACACGGGGAGAGGGTGTCCCCCGCCAGTGCCACGCGGCGACAGGTGTGCCACGGTTTCCCGGCTCATCCGGAGTCTCCTCCTGCATTCCCGGTCTGTGAGGTCCTGGTATGACTGCCGGGGCCGGTACACACGGGGTGCCCTCGGGTGCCTCCGTTGCCGTGGGGCCGCGACGTCCTCCTCGTCCTGTCGGTCAGGTGTCCCTCCAGCCTGGGCGGCTGCCGCCTGCCCCTCTGCGGCAGCCTGCGCCGCCTCTCTGGCACGCTCCTCCTCCTCCTCATCCAGGGCAACATAGACATGAGCGGCTGCCACCACGGCGGCCAACATCGCTGGATGATCTGAAAACATGACGGCCTGGTGGGGGGGGGGAGGGGAACGACGACATGTCATCATTGCCCATATCCCCTCCTCCCCCCAGCCAGGTGGCATGGACCGCATGGGTCCAACTGTTGGAGGCTGGCACCTGGCCAGGTGGATCAACTCACTTGCCCTCCCATCCCCCTCCTCGGCACGGACCCCCCCCCCAACCTCCACCCCAGCACGGACCCCCCCCCAACCTCCACCCCGGCACGGACCCCCCCCAACCTCCACCCCGGCACGGCACGGACCACCCCCCCCCAACCTCCACCCCGGCACAGACCCCCCCCAACCTCCACCCCGGCATGGACCCCCCCCCAACCTCCACCCCGGCACGGACCCCCCCCCCCCCAACCTCCACCCCGGCACGGACCCCCCCCCACCAACCTCCACCCCGGCACGGCACGGACCCCCCCCAACACGGTACGGACCCCCCCCCCCAACCTCCACCCCGGCACGGACCCCCCCCAACCTCCACCCCGGCACGGACCCCCCCCCCCCCAACCTCCACCCCAGCACGGACCCCCCCCAACATCCACCCCGGCACGGACACCCCCCCCCAACCTCCACCCCGGCACGGCACGGACCCCCCCCCCAACCTCCACCCCGGCACGGCACGGACCCCCCCCCCAACCTCCACCCCGGCACGGACCCCCCCCCCAACCTCCACCCCAGCACGGACCCCCCCCCCCAACCTCCACCCCGGCACGGCACGGACCCCCCCCCAACCTCCACCCCGGCATGGACCCCCCATCCACCTCCCCGGCACGGACCCCCTCCCGGCACTCCCCCAGAGCCCAGCCTACTCTAACCACCGCCCCCCCCCCGCCGCACACACACACACACAAGCCGAGACACACCTCTCCTCACGCATTCAGACTGCGGCCACGCCATTGCCTGCCCAGAGCCAACCCCCCAGGCCGTTACTCACCTCCACGCTGGTCGGCGTGAGCCTGGAGCACCGGGTCACGCCTATGAAAAGGAGGTTTAATTTACGTCGACGTGAACGGTCATCACGTCGACGGGACTTCGGCCCATCCGGAAGGGAGAATATCGGCAGACCGAAAATCGGCTGCCTTGCGCAGACCCGTGACATTCTCCGTGGCAGCGGCGACATTAACGCCCCGCCGACTTTTCTCCCTTCGGAGACTTCGGCGGGGGCGGGGGCGGGATTCACGGCGGCCAACGGCCATTCTCCAACCCTCTGGGGGGTCGGAGAATGATGCCCCAGATTCTGGATCATGTTAGAACCCCTTCAGACTCTGGCTGAATATCTTCAAATAGCTGCTTTAACTTGGTTGTTTCAGCTTCATCTTTGTCTTCAGCCAAGAATGCTCTGCTTTTAAAATATTAGTAGTCCTTTTTCCCTATCCTACTGGAAAAGGAAACTGCCTTTAACTGTGGTCTAAAAAACACAAGGTTGTAAGATCAGACCACTTCCAAAAGCCTTTGCTCCAAAACTCTGTCTCTCTCCATAGCTTTCTCCAAAACTGCCTCACTCCACAGCTTCTTAAAATGTCTCTTTACATTCCTTGGCTCCACACCCAGCAATGACCCCATCCCCCCCAAGCTAAAAAATCTAATAATCTCTGCAGGTTTCAAAGCACTTTCACTCCCCACAGACTTCCCCAGGCAAACCATAGGCATCAGCCCAGACTAAAAAACACATCCCTTGGTCAATTTCACATGCTAGCTACTAAAAGTACCCAGGCTCTGCAAACAGAATTCTTTTTAAACAAACACATTCTAAACGCCAGGCTTTTAACCCTCAAATTGCCCAGCACATTTAGAATCCAATTTTCCTAACATCTTCCAATCGTCACAATAGAGGGTCAGCCATGATCATTTTGAATGGTGGAGCAGGCTCGAAGGGCCGAATGGCCTTCTCCTGCTCCTATTTTCTATGGTTCTATGTTAGCAGTATGTGAATTGGATAGCAAGCTCCAGAGACAAACAGGAGTAGTTAAATCCAGAATTTAGGGGAAGTTGCAGTCCAAGGCATGCTGCTCCTCCAGAAGCTGCATGGAGATGTTATCTCACCGGCATACTGTGACAGAAATACATGGAAACATTATTTGAAATGAAATGAAATGAAAATCGCTTATTGTCACAAGTAGGCTTCAAATGAAGTTACTGTGAAAAGTCCCTAGTCGCCACATTCCGGCGCCTGTTCAGGGAGGCTGGTACGGGAATTGAACCGTGCTGCTGGCCTGCCTTGGTCTGCTTTAAAAGCCAGCTATTTAGCCCAGTGTGCTAAACCAGCCCCTTTGCTGCACTTGTGATATGTGGCAGAAAAGGTGATAGCTCGCCCATTCCAGTGGTAAGTATCCTTTTAACAAAATGGTGAGTCCTAACCACCGACAAACAAACTCTGGCATTAATGCCACGGACCTCAGCTTTTACGACAAAGATTAATTTGGGGGCAATTCATCAGAAAATACTTTCCCTTATTTAACATAGACAGGATTCCAAATTCTTTATAAATTAACCTTTAGCTAATAATACATTTTGATTCCTCATTTTATGTGGTTAGGTACGTTGGGAAATATGAAGAATAACATGAATAATCAATAAAAAATATAATAGGTTGGAAACCCTTGACTTCAAACACAGTTCAGTGAGCTGAGGAGCATAAATTCAGCTCACTATGAATCATCCTGTAAACCAGCCTTTTGCATCCTTCAGTTTTATTTTAATGATTGCAACGTATAATCTTTTTGACAGGTTTAAAAGAGCATTCTGGGCTAAAGATTACACTTAATAATAGCATTACATAGAATTTACAGTGCAGGAACAAACCAGGCAGCCCAGCTAGTCTATGTTAGTGTTTATGCTCCATATGAGCTTCCTTCCATGTAACTTATTTAACCCTACAAGCATAGCCTCCTATTCCTTTCTCTTTCACGCCGATTACTCACCTTCGCCTTAAATGTATCTACGCTTCAATAACTTATTCAAGGCTTATCAGAAACTATATTTTAAGAATATGTCTTGAATTCAGTGTTGGTTAAACTGCCTGCAGAACTAAATATAAACAGAAATTGATTGGAAGGAGAAAGTGAAAGTAACAACCAGAAGACTGTAATGCCCTAACGCATGTAGATCACTATTATATACTGTAAATATGTTTTCAGTACACCTATTTTGGAATTTAGCATCAAGTATGCCAGATCTTTTAAATATTACAGGAAAATAAACACATACACATGGTCTTTGGACTGCCAGCGAGTGGAATGATACAGTATACGGCTAATGCTTAATAGCCAAGTACCTGCAAATCCTAACATTCATGAAAAGGTTACTTTAGTGGCTTTATGTATTAATGTAACATGTATTAATAAGTACAAAAGTTAAAAGACAACAATTGCAAAGTGTATGGAAGCATTTCATATTCAGAGCAGAATCTTTAGGAAATTGATGCGGCAATATACTGGTGCTGCTTCATTCCCTTTTGAAAGGCTATTATTTCTAATGATTGAGGTGTGAAATGTAGATGACTGGATGTCAAAAATGCATTTTTAAGTTATTAAATATGTGCAATGGTGCTTTGCAAACTGAAGTGCAGCTAGTGATTTACAGCACAGAATTATTCATTATACCTGCAATGCAGGTGGCAGTAGATTGTTCCCAAAATGAACCTTGCTATAGATAACACCGTCTAAAAGCATGAGAATGATCTGCATAGCTCAGAAACATTTACTTGTTCTAAACCCCTTCACAATTTAATAAACATTTTTTAAAAAACCACGTTAGCATCAAATTGTACGGTAGTAGAAACAAGTTGATCATTTATATTTTGCTGGGCCTTCATTATCCTAATCTGTGTGAAATTTCAAGCCAATATCAAAACTTTATTTCCCGAAACCACTGGTGTAATTCTGTAAAAATGCTATGATGTCCATCTGATATTTATTATAATGTACATTGGAAATTTATACAATTGAAGGATTTTGATTCAAAATTAGAGAATAGACTAAAAATGGAGAAATGTAAAATATCAAGTGCACACTTAAAACACGTTTGTTTAAATGCTTCATATATTTGTGCTCAATAGATTTTGATTGAATAGGCTTGGGATAAACCAGAGCTCAAAAATTTCTACTGGCAATATTAGCACATGAATGCACAATGCATTCACGTGGCAGCATCACGTCTGTCATTTAAATACAGCCATTTATTTTCAATAGGTAAACACCACTGCTAAAAGAGCAAAGGAATGCATGTCACATCAGCACATTAAACATTCACCCACTGACAGCATCAACAGTAATTCTGGGGTTCAGAAATAGATAAATTGGGCCAGATTATTGCCACCGAGATAGGTAGCTCAAGTTGGTAAATTTCCTGACTTACAGGCCCATCTCAGTAAAAGAATACCCAGATACACACACTTTCTGCTCTGGGGGTGCGGGATGGATTGGATCCCACTTGCCCTAGAAGCAAGTGCAAATGACCACACTTGGGGACAGGAGACTGGCGAGGTGAGTTAGTTAGAAGCTCCGCCTCGGTTCCGTCCAAGGTGTTTCAGAAGCTGCGAGGCATTCTCACCCTTGCATCTCAAATTTGCTCTCCCACACCCAATGATCCTTCATATCCTCTGTGCCAATTCATGCCCTCAACCCACTCATGAACCCTCATACCCTCCCTGCCAACTCATGCCTCTTACCCACCCAGCATGGCCCCTCACATGCCATGCTAACTATGCAAAGATTCCCCCACAATCTCCATGCCACCTCCATAGCCACTTCTCAAATCCACCATGGGCAGATCTCAGGAATAATGTGGAAATTAATAAAATAAACCAACAATCTAATACAGTTCTCATCCTACATACTTGCTATTGGTTAAAAAAAATGATGTCACTCATATAAAACACATTGAAAACTTTTAAATCTCAAATGTTTAATCTCTTATAAAAAACAAACAAACTTGTACTTTGCCCCACATCAAGACAGCTAATCCTTTAGCAGACTCTTTAAATTGTCAAACACTAAACACTGCTCAGATAATTGTGGTGTTTGAAACTCAGCTAAGCATTCATAATGCCATAATGATAGGCCCTGGGGAAATGCCAGCAAAGAACTCTACTGAAACTGCGTGAACAGATGCTAATTTTTTTCTAACCTGCAAAAGATGGCCTGTCAATCAAAGCAGACCGTCAGAGAGATTTTTTAAACTCTCAGTGCCAACTGCAACCTGTTTTCTTTTGAGTTTAAAGAGTGGGGGATTTTTTAAAATTCAGATCATGACAGTTAAGCCTACTCCATTAATTGCTTACTCACATGGCGAAGTTCAAGGCCCTTGCATTAGCCAAAATAAGAGTCTGTTTGAGCTTGGCACTTTCTCAGCAAAATTTGTGAATGAGGCAGAGGTTAAACCACACATACATATTGACCCTGAGTATTTAATACTCACAATAAACATTCCTGCCTTTGAGTTAGCTTATCAGTTTTCACAAGAAAAAATTGTTCTTTCCACTGAAATCAGACGACCATATGAATCAAAACAGATTTGTTGTAGAGTGGGACAATAAAGCGCAACCAAACCCCATTCATCGCTTAACATCAACCAATATTGGATTGTGACACAAAGACATTAAGCATTCTTCCATTAATGTTACCTCCAGTGTACTGCCTGCAGCAGAAAAAAATGAAACACACAAGCAGGTTGACAAGTATCTAAAAAAGGAAAACTTTTTGATGTGAGTCTTCATCATTTTGATGTGACAGTTCAATTGCATCCACCCCCCCCCCGGAAACTATTTTAAAAATAAAACAAATTCCAAATAGTTAAAATCACCATCCCCTGAATCCAGACTATTCAAATGCTTCTTGGCTGCCATGGATTTCAGGTGAGGAACAGAAAAGATTTGTGAGCCTGTTTTGACTGGCGAGTGCTCCTTGGGATATTATAGGGCTGTGCTGTAAAAGATTCCACTTCATCAATTATCCTGATATTTTTGGACTTGGAATCCCGTTGAAAGAAATTGAATTTTGTAAAACCACTTCCATTTAATATCAGCACAAATGCAAAATACTGCACATGCTGGAAATCCTAAATTGTAACCAAACAAATGTTCGGAATTCTCAGCAGGTTATGCGGCAGAGAGAAAAGGTTAACGTTTCAGGGGGAGGCGACCTTTCATCAGAACTGAAAAAAAGCATCGGAACATGAACCGCTAACTCTCGTCACTCTTAACAGATGCTGCCTGACCTGTAAGAATTTTCATCATTTTTATTCAATTTAAATATCTCTCCCGATGCGAAGAGAAATTATTTCAGGCTTGAAGAGCAGGCTCCAAAATGCATCAGGTGCAAACTATTTAAAAAAAATAATTAAAAAATTCTGGGGTCTGGGACAAACATTGACCCGGTTGAAATTTAGTTTAGGGAAGGGCAACAAATGTCTGCCTGTGCCGCAACACAGACATCTTGAAAATTCATTTTAATAAAGGTGCAAAATTGACATTTCTTAAACTAAGGATTTGTTTAAACTAAGATTACAAATCAGGTGACAAATCAAATGCCATTTTAAAAGTATTACAGTTACAGCCAAGAAATTACACACAGCTCACACCCAACCCATTACATACACCATGCTCATGGATCAATCCACCTGGGCCCTCAAGAGGACTCCACTCCATGCCCAAGAGTGATTCATTATGGTTGAGGTCTCTGCCTTGGTTCTGAGATTGGGGTGAACTCTCAGCTTTGGGAAAGGGCAGATGAAAGTTCCAACACTCCACGACTTATGCTGGCAGAGTAGAGCCCATGGATTTCCAGGCTATATAAATCAACATAATATGATAAACTTGCTGGAACTGACTCTCTGAAAGTCATCCATACATGTCAATAATCGGGGGATCATGGGTCTTATGTAATAATTCTGTGAATGGTCAAACATTGCCTGACTTAGGGCAGCATGGTGGTGCAGTTAGCACTGCTGCCTCATGGCACCGAGGTCCCAGGCTGAGTGTTGAGTCTACCTGTGGTCATTAACAGCAGCAACTACTAAATGCAATATCACAGCAGCTTCCCGAATTGGCAGAGTAGAACGATCTAATCAAGTTGGCCTCAACACCTCAGGAGATCTAGAGGAACATGGAATGCTCCATAAGTGGGCAGAAAATGTGCTTTACTGGGACTTTAGGCCCCAAATTTGACTGTCATGCTGCAAGGCAAATGTGAACAAACTGCATTGATGATTTAAGTACCCACCCCACTGAATTTTACAATCATTGCCACAATTTGACATTAACCTCCAAAAATAAATTTCAATGTGGTTTCATCAATGCTAGACCTTCATGAAATACTACTCACAATACGTTTAAATGACATGTAATTTTTGCTTTGTTTTTTGTCTATCAACCATCACCAATCCATGTGGGTTTATTCCCTTTGATTTTGGGATGTCATAATCTCTTACGTGGCACCTCAGGAAGTATTTTTTGGGAAATTCATACAAACCATATCAAAAAACTGTTATTCCTTTAAGAAAATAATTCATCCCCTCAGTTTACTGTAAGAGAGTTGAATGGTCTCCTTCGGCACTGTAACAATTCTGTGAATGGTCAAACATAACCTGACTTAGGGCTGGTTTGCACTGCTGCCTCAAGGCGCCGAGGTCCCAGGTTCGATCCCGGCTCTGGGTCACTGTCCATGTGGAGTGTTGCTAACTTTGGCTGTTGTCTCTTAATTTGGCTCTGTTTAATTACGTTTGCTCAAGAGTCGCCAGGTATCTTTCGACAACGCCACAAGGTTCAGAACCAAATACTGATCAAAGATTCGATACACCAGTTAGTAAGTTCAAAAGCAATGCTCATTTATTTATACACAGTCAAATCTACTCATGCATAAACTCTACAAACTAAACTACCACTATTACTAAAGCCTATACTTAGCTTCGGGTGCCCACTCAGTCAGAGGAACAATGGCCGTTGCTCGGTTCTGAGGCTGCTGGGTTGAGCTGTTTACAGGTAGCAACTAGGAGTGTCTATCTCGTAGCGTGCGTTGACTTGGAACTCACTTGGTCTGGTGTAGCTGCTAGGCTGATCTCTCTCTTTGCTGAGAGCCAAAGCCAAAGAAGGAAGATTCTCCCTTGGGGAATACCTTTTATACTAAAAAAGGCTTTGCGCGCTTTTGGGCGGGCCTTGAACTTGGCCTCAATTAACTGGGCCTTTCCCAATCATTCGTATCGATCTTCCTCCAATAGAGGGGTGGCTCCCTGATTGCTGGGCGTGTCCTAGGTGGCCGTTGATCTTCTTTGTTTTAGTCTCTTCTGGCGCCGGGGTGTCTGTCTTAACATTGTGTATCTAAATGTTTCCCTTTTGTCCCCGGAGATGGCGCATTAGTATGTAGATTGCTTAGCAGTTTCTGTC
Organism: Scyliorhinus torazame; assembly: GCF_047496885.1. Taxonomy (NCBI): domain Eukaryota; kingdom Metazoa; phylum Chordata; class Chondrichthyes; order Carcharhiniformes; family Scyliorhinidae; genus Scyliorhinus; species Scyliorhinus torazame. Next base: position 62,078,449 of record NC_092720.1, on the reverse strand, counting down.
CTGTCTGAGGGCTTAAGGTTATAATCAACAGACAGACCTTGGACCTGCTTGTTTCTTAGAATTGTCCAATTTTCCCTGCATTCTTTGCGAGTGTTCATCTTGTAACCGGGACGGGGCCATCCCAGGTGGCTACCCTCCATCCTTGTGATACTCAACGCGAAGCGTGAAGGATCACACTACTACGTCGTCTTCATCCTCTGACCAAACGGCGCACCCATACTTAGGCTCTGCACTGTCCTATCCTATGCAACACAATTTTACCTAAACCATTTTAAATACATTCATTATCATAAAAACTCTACGGGGCGCTATGACATTAATACATGCATTACAGAAAAATAAAAAACTGGAACCTCTAACTGTTCTCAATAAACTATCCTCACTCAAACAATCCAAAAATCTATACATCTTAAACTGTATAAAATAGCAGCACACAAATTTCTCTGGCCTGGCAGTCAGACACAGAGGTTTACATCTCTTTATTCCACAGAATACATGAAGAAAAATGGATGCTCTTTAGTCCGTCCCAATGGGTTCGGGGGTCTGGTGAAATCCGAAAATGGGGGACCTAAACCTGTATTCCGGGGTGCGTAAGCGATTTGCTCTCGTTCGCCATTTCCTAACTCTAAATGTTTGCACGACACTGCAAAGTATCGCCAGCACTAAGAGTGCTTCGACTACATATGAGAGTGAGTACCAGGTGATAAGCTCATCACACCAGGTCAGGGTATTGCTAGCTGTCGCAGGGCTAGTTATCTCGGGGTTCCGTGTATTGCAAGGGTGGGAATCATTTACGGTTTGTGTTGTAGGGGTCAGGGGGGTAGCGTCCGCGCTCAACTGAAGGGATCCCGTTCAGATCCATGTGAGCAGGAAGGCTGTCTTCATTTTTGTCGGTCTTCCTCCTTGTCTTCTTCTGGGGTTCCGGAGTTCTGTGAACACAGGCAACATTTCTGATATTATCTTGCTTAAGATCTCGTATGTCTGTCTAATCGTCCTTTATTGCCAATTTCCCTTTATAATTGGTCACCATCTGTGACTCCCTCATTTTTTTTTTTAAACCGAATATTTGGGACAAGACACCTAAGAAAAATACTGCTGTATTGCAAGCCGTCTCGCAGCCTGTGTGATTTACCATCCCAGTGTTTGAGGATGTAAATAGCATAGGGAAGCAACCTAAGGGTTGCCAAAACCAAACAAAAGAATTTCGAACGTAACGAGCCAAAATGGGGTGCGGATGGGTCGCAGCGGGTAAGAAATGGGTGGAACCCTCGGGTAGGACGGTGATCAATGCCGTTTGTGCTCTACCCGAGCATAGTTGACCAGAGGGGGGGGTCCTCAGGCAGGGCGGGGACCAATGCCGTTTCTCCACTGCCTGAGCAACTGGCAAGAACGGGTAAGAATGTGGTCGTCGTGGGGGCTTCCTCTCGAATCAGGAGAGTAACTATGAGTCGTGTTCTGTCGACAAACTAATTCCTCTGAACGGTTGTCTGGGACAAACTTGTTCCATTAACATGCATTGGGCGTCAAAGGAGTGGTGACGTGGGGCCATGAAAACTTTCGGGTTTACGAACAACACTTAACGTTAACACTAACGAACAAACATAGAACGAAAATGGTGCAGGTTCCATCAGAAAGGACACTGTATCTCTCCATCGGTTCCTTTTTTTTCTCCATCATCTGGACACCTCACAGCTCAATAGCGAACAGGCTCGCAAAGGGATTTGTTTGGTGGGAGTCAGACTCTATGTCATCATCTTCTCCCGGCTGCCAAACTCTCGACTGTAGTAATCGTGCTAAAGCTGCTTGGGGCGGATTGGGGTCCATCTCATCATTCCGGATTGGAGAGGGGGGGGTGGCGGTGTATCCTGTGGACGTGGATACCGTGTTTCTTAAAAACATTAAAGCAAATGGGAGGACTGAATCCCAGGTGCTGTTATTCTGCTGTACCATTTTCCTGAGGGTGTCTTTCAATGTCCTATTTATTCGTTCTACAATACCACTTGACTGGGGGTGGTTTGCGATATGGAACTTTTGTCTAATGCTGAAAATCGTGAGGACGTTTTTCATTCCTGTCCGGTGAAATGGGAGCCTTGGTCGGACTCTATACTGCGGGGGAGGCCCCATCTTGTAAAGATGTGGTGTGTTAATATTTTAGCCGTTGTCTTGGCCGTATTAGTTCGCAATGGAAATGCTTCCACCCATTTTGTGAAGGTGTCTATGACCACCAACACATACTTGGAACCATTTCTGCATGGGGGTAGGGGTCCTATATAATCTATCTGGAGATTGTCCAGGGTCCATTAACGGGGCGGGTATGACTAAGTTGAGCCTTTTTAGCATATCTGTCCGGATTGTTCTGGGCACAGATTAAGCAATTTTCTACGTAGTGCGTTACATCGGTTTTTAAATCAGGCCACCAACAGAGCGGTCTGAGGTTGGCTAGGGTGGTTTCAATTCCTTGGTGTCCATGATTGTCATGGAACTGACAAATGATCTGGTTACTGTCCTGGCTGGGAACTATATAAATGCCATCCTTTAAAATCACACCGTCATGTGTGGTTATTGCATTCTTGTATTTATCATACGGGGCTGGGAAGGTATCCTTTAAAACTTCCCTGAGTTTCTCGTCCTCTTTCTGTGCCTTCGCTAAATCCTGAATGTTGGTCTGCGAGACCTGAACTGCGTGTACTGGGGTGCTTTCGGGGGGGGGGTTCCAAAAATAACTATGCCTGAAGCCTGCCTTTGCTATGGCGTCTGCTTTAACATTACCGGGGGGGGGGGGAGAACGGTGGTGACTGCAAACCTTAATTATTCCGTATTTCCTATCCTTCGCTGTCTCTAAGATATGGCGGAGTAATGGGGCTGAGGGTAGGGGTTTAGCGTCCATGGAAACAAATCCTCTCAGAGTGGTAGGAACTCTGTCAAACTATTACATACATACAAGCTGTCTGAATCGATGTCTACTGGGATCGGGAACGAGTCGGGGTGGTCTACAATGTATGCAATCGCTGCCAGCTCTGCTGACTGCGAGCCTAAGTGTCCTGGCAATTTAATGAAATTTCATCTAGGGCTCGTCACTGCACGTCCTCTACATATATACCGCAACCAGTAATTCTCTCTCCATTTAACACTGTGGAGGAGACATCCACATAAATCTTCAGGGGTGTGCACGTGTCTGTGAGCTGGGGTCTCTGGGGTGTACTACCTGTTTTCCTGGGAGGTGTTTTGGGAATAAATGGGCCTGTGTTGTGTTTTGTGGTGATGATCTCACATTCATGAGGGGTGCCTGCATACTGCAAATTATCGGCAAGGAAGGTGTGGGGTCTTGGTTTGTTTTACTGTGATGTCCCGTCCCTGCAAAAGAAGGGTCCAACGGGCTGCGCGGATTTGGCTGACTGTGCCATCCTTAAGTCGGCCGTCTAACAATAGCTGTGTCGGGGTGTGTTCTGTGAGGATGGTGAAGGGGTTGAGTCCTGTAATGTAGGTGAAGTATTGTACTGCCCAAAAAACTGCGAGCAGGTACCTTTCACAGGCAGAAAATCCTTGCTCTACGGGGTCTAACACGTGTGAGGCGTATGCAACGGAGCGTAATTGGTCGTGGCGTTCCTGGAGGAGTACGGCCAAAAGGGTTCAGTCGGTGCTTGCAACTTCGATTGCGTATGGGGAAAAGTGGATCTGGGACCTATAGTGCGGGGGCTGTGCTGAGGGCTCTTTTTAAAGCGTCCACGGCATCTGTATGCTGTGGAAGCCATTCCCAAGGTGCCTGCCTCCTGAGAAGGTCGGATAGGGGCGCTGCTTTAGTGGCGAAACTGTCAATATGGTTTCGGCAGTAGCCAACCAGTCGTAAAAATGACCGGAGGGCTGAGACATTGTGGGGAAGGGGCAATTTGACGATCGAGTCAATTCTCTTTTGCTCGATCTCGTGTTTACCATGAGTGATCACTGTTCCTAAGCAAATCACTTTTTCTTTCAAAATCTGGGCCTTCTTGGGGTTGACTTTACAACCAATTTCTTGTAGGAGTGCTAGGAGTTCGTCGAGAAGCGAAATATGCTCTCCCTTTGTGTCTGTTTGTAGTAACAAGTCGTCTACGTACTGGACCAGACAATCGGGGCGGGAAAATTTTGCTATCCATTTGCCAGCTGTCGGTGGAAAATGGAGGGGGAGTTGTGGAAGGCACGTCACGTGTACTGTTGCCCTTGGAATGTAAAGGCGAATTTGTACTGGCACGCTTTAGCCAATGGCATGGACCAAAAGCCATTACTAATGTCCAAAACCGAAAAAAAATTTGACTGGAGTCCCTGTTTGAGCATGGTCTCGGGACTCGTGGCCACGGTAGGGGCTGCTGCTGGGGTTACTTTGTTCAGTTCCCAGTAATCAATGGTCAGTCGCCATGATCCATCCGGTTTCCTGACGGGCCAAATTGGTGGGTTGTTTGTGGAGGCTACTGATCTGAGTACGCCTTGATCCAACAAACTCTCTATTACTTTGGAGATTTCTCCCTCTGCTTCCTGGGGAAATCCGTACTGCTTCTGGGGTTTAGGTTCGGGAGCTGTAATGTTCACAAAGACAGCCAAATTGCCACAGTCGTGCTTGTGCTGTGCAAATGCTGCTTTATGTTCCTGCAGGACTGCCCTAACCTGTTTGTCTGTACCAATGGTTCAAGGGTCGAACGAGAAGTCTCCTACTGAGCTAATCCTATTTACGTATTCTCCCACTATGAGCGTGGCGGAGGCTCGTGCTGCCTTAGCCATTTTCCAAACACACTTGTTAACTGGGTCAAAAGAAAGGTTATGGAAGCTCATGAAATCGATCCCAAGGATATGTTCTGCTGTCTGGGGCAGATCAACTAAAACCACGGGGTGCTTAGTTGTGATGTTCCATATCTGTATCGCTACAGGGGCTGTGATGTGTCCCTGTTGTAAATGGCCTGTAAAACCACTGAGTCTGTTGTGGGCCACGTGTCTCGCTGGAACATCGTGGAGGAATTGACTGTGGTGCAGGACCCTCCCGTGTCCCAAAGAAATTCTACGGGTTGTCCCCGGACTTTGCCTGCTACTACCGGTCTACCGGACTTGTCCCAAAGGGTGTCGCAGACCCAAGTTGGGGAGCCCGAACACCATCAGTCGGTGCCGTTCATGTCTGCATTCTCTGAACGGGCGCTAACGCTATGGATCGGCTTTGCCCTATTCCTGTTTAGGGTGCCTGTCTGTTGGCTTCTCTGCTGCTTCTGGGGCGCGTTGCACTCTCATGCAAAGTGTCCTAGCTGTCCACAATTGTAACATTCCTGAGCTTTAGGCTGGGGTTGGCTGTTCCTACCCTCATTTACCCATGCGGGTTTCTGGTGTGCTTTAACTGGGTTCATCTCTGCCTGCTCTTCATCGGGTGTTATAAATGCGGTTTTGCCTGCAATTGATTGCTCCCAGGTGTGGGACAATCTCTTCAAAACCCATTTTTCATTGTGGGCCTCATCTGAGGGGTCATAATTTGCGCAAGCTTTTCGTCCTGCGTCTGTGGCGTGGGAGACTAGAATTCGGGTCCATTTGGCCATATTATCTGGGGACAAATGGGCGCGGGCTAACTCTCCAAAAACTGCGGTGAAGTGAATCCACAAGCGTCCAGCAAACGCTGTGGGGTGCTCTGTTTTCTTTTGCCTACACTTGTTTAGGCCTTCTACGGGATCTCCTCTGTTAAAGCCGATCGCATCAAGGATCGCTGTGTGCATCTCTTGGAGTGTGCCTCCTCCTACATTCTGTGGGTCGGGAAGGGCTGCTACGATTGAAGGGTCGAGGCTTAAAACGGTGAGCTTCACTTGCTCCTTTTCGTCCAGGCCATACATGGTAGCCTGTTGTTTAACTTACGTGAAAAATTGGTGGGGGTCTGATGTGGGAAGGAACGGTGTAATTTTTCCACACGCGTACCGTAATTGGGTCACGGTTAACGGGGTTGTGTAAAGGAAATCTTCTCCTTCTGCTGTGGCCCTGCGGTGTGTGGTTACAGGGTTCATGGGGGCGTGTTCTGCCTGTTCGGTTGGAGGTTAGGGCGCTTTCCTTTTCGGGGGTTTTCCCTGCGTACATGTCCCATGTACGTATCTATGGGCAGTCTCATTCAATTCCTGCCAGTCGGGGCCGTTTTCCTGATCTAACTCTGGTCCAAATGTGCTTTGAAATCCATTTTGAACGGAAAGCAGAGATTGCAATTCTGCAATTTGCTTCCGGCACTTTGCATGGTCTATGGAGCTCTGCCTTTTTTCCGCTGTGGAAGTATGGAGTGCTCGTAGGGCTGCTTTTAAATCATTGCACTGTTGCTGCAATTTCTCGACTTGCTGTTCGGTCTCTTGTCTTACCAAGACCGCACGTTGCTTCTCCTGGTAGGCCTTATCGTATTGCGTCCGAAAACTGTTCAAATGAACATAGAACATAGAAAATACAGCACAGAACAGGCCCTCCGGCCCACGATGTTGTGCCGAACCTTTGTCCTAGATTAATCATAGATTATCATTGAATTTACAGTGCAGAAGGAGGCCATTCGGCCCTTTTTGAGTCTGCACCAGCTCTTGGAAAGAGCACCCTACCCAAACTCAACACCTCCACCCAACACCAAGGGCAATTTGGACACTAAGGGCAATTTATCATGAGCCAATTCACCTAACCCGCACATCTTTGGACTGTGGGAGGAAACCGGAGCACCCGGAGGAAACCCACGCAGACACGGGGAGGACGTGCAGACTCCGCACAGACAATGACCCAAGCCGGAATAGAACCTGGGACCATGGATCTGTGAAGCAATTGTGCTATCCACAATGCTACCGTGCTGCCCTTAAGAACAAATAAATCTACACTATATCATTTTCCCGTAATCCATGTACCTATCCAACAGCTGCTTGAAGGTCCCTAATGTTTCCGACTCAACTACTTCCACAGGCAGTGCATTCCATGCCCCCACTACTCTCTGGGTAAAGAACCTACCTCTGATATCCCTCCTATATCTTCCACCTTTCACCTTAAATTTATGTCCCCTTGTAATGGTGTGTTCCACCTGGGGAAAAAGTCTCTGACTGTCTACTCTGTCTATTCCCCTGATCATCTTATAAATCTCTATCAAGTCGCCCCTCATCCTTCTCCGCTCTAATGAGAAAAGGCCTAGCACCCTCAACCTTTCCTCGTAAGACCTACTCTCCATTCGAGGCAACATCCTGGTAAATCTTCTTTGCACCTTTTCCAGAGCTTCCACATCCTTCCTAAAATGAGGCGACCAGAACTGTACACAGTACTCCAAATGTGGCCTTACCAAAGTTTTGTACAGCTGCATCATCACCTCACGGCTCTTAAATTCAATCCCTCTGTTAATGAACGCGAGCACACCATAGGCCTTCTTCACAGCTCTATCCACTTGAGTGGCAACTTTCAAAGATGTATGAACATAGACCCCAAGGTCTCTCTGCTCCTCCACAATGCCAAGAACTCTACCGTTAACCCTGTATTCCGCATTCATATTTGTCCTTCCAAAATGGACAACCTCACACTTTTCAGGGTTAAACTCCATCTGCCACTTCTCAGCCCAGCTCTGCATCCTATCTATGTCTCTTTGCAGCCGACAACTGCCCTCCTTACTATCCACAACTCCACCAATCTTCGTATCGTCTGCAAATTTACTGACCCACCCTTCAACTCCCTCATCCAAGTCATTAATGAAAATCACAAACAGCAGAGGACCCAGAACTGATCCCTGCGGTACACCACTGGTAACTGGGATCCAGGCTGAATATTTGCCATCCACCACCACTCTCTGACTTCTATCGGTTAGCCAGTTTGTTATCCAACTGGCCAAATTTCCCACTATCCCATGCCTCCTTACTTTGTGCAGAAGCCTACCATGGGGAACTTTATCAAATGCCTTACTAAAATCCATGTACACTACATCCACTGCTTTACCTTCATCCACATGCTTGGTCACCTCCTCAAAGAATTCAATAAGATTTGTAAGGCAAGACCTACCCCTCACAAATCCGTGCTGACTATCCCTAATCAAGCAGTGTCTTTCCAGATGTTCAGAAATCCTATCCTTCAGTACCCTTTCCATTACTTTGCCTACCACCGAAGTTGCTTCCCATAGAATCCTTGGATATATCCCGTCAGGCCCGGGGGACTTGTCTATCCTCAAGTTTTTCAAAATGCCCAACACATCTTCCTTCCTAACAAGTATTTCCTCGAGCTTACCAATCTGTTTCACACTGTCCTCTCCAACAATATCGCCCCTCTCATTTGTAAATACAGAAGAAAAGTACTCATTCAAGACCAAAATGCACGAGACAAGACTGATGTGCCCACTTGGCATCATCCACCTCTCTGTCCCTTGCTGCTAACTGTTCTTTTAAATCTTGATTCTCTTTCTCTACCTCACTCACGTCTACCTCACTGGTTCTGTCTCTCTCCTCTATCTCTCTACGGAGCATCCTAACGACCTCCTCTGTGCCTCGCAATTGTGCCAAACAGGACACGATTGTCATCGGCTTGCGAGCTTTTCCCAAGCTCTTCTTGTGGATCTCTGACAGGTTCTCCCACCAAGTATGCCCTATACTTCCGGGTCCTGTTTCCTCATTATTGCAGAATTCACTCCAAAGGGGCCATCCTTTCCCTTTGAGATATTTCCTGATCCCATCTTCCCAAACGAGACACTGTCGTACTCTACTGGTCGCTGCGACCTCAAATTCCTGGGAGTGCATAAGGCGTTCCATTGCCTTCATTGCCATTTTCTCATATCTAGGTTCTCTACTGAATTTGGAACAGGGGGTGATAAAGTGGTGATGTAAACACGGGAACGGCTTACGCTAATTTCCGGCCTACAAAACTCCCGACAGTTTTACACAACAAAATCTCTCAGGTTTACCTTATATCCCTGTTAGTACGCATGCATTAACACACTTCCGAATCTCAGCGGCTTGATCAGTACTGTTCTTACGCTTGTGGTTTTTCTGTTTCCAATTGGATTCCCAATTCAAATTTGGGTTGTCTCGGAGTGGTTGGCCACTTCTAAGTCGAGTCCCGTCAGATGTCGCCAGTAAATGTTGCTAACTTTGGCTGTTGTCTCTTAATTTGGCTCTGCTTAGTTACGTTTGCTCAAGAGTCGCCAGGTATCTTTTGACACCGCCACAAGGTTCAGAGCCGAATACTGATCAAAGACTCGATACACCAGTTAGTAAGTTCAAAAGCAATGCTCATTTATTTACACAAATCTACTCATGCATAAACTCTACAAACTAAACTACCACTATTACTAATGCATAAACTTAGCTTCGGGTGCCCACTTAGTCAGAGGAACAATGGCCGTTGCTCGGTTCTGAGGCTGCTGGGTTGAGCTGTTTACACGATAGCAACTAGGAGCGTCTATCTCGTAGCGTGCGTTGACTTGGAACTTACTTGGTCTGGTGTGGCTGCTAGGCTGGCCTCTCTCTTCGCTGAGAGCCAAAGCCAAAGGAGAAAGATTCTCCCTTGGGGAATACCTTTTATACTAAAAAGGGCTTTGCGCGCTTTTGGACGGGCCTTGAACTTGGCCTCAATTAACTGGGCCTTTCCCAATCATTCGTATCGATCTTCCTCTAATAGAGGGGTGGCTCCCTGATTGCGGGGCGTATCCTAGGTGACCGTTGGTCTGCTTTGTTTTAGTCTCTTCTGGCGCCGGGGTGTCTGTCTTAACATTGTGTATCTAAATGTTTCCCTTTTGTCCCCGGAGATGGCTCATTAGTATGTAGATTGCTTAGCAGTTTCTGTCCTGTCTGAGGGCTTAAGGTTCTAATCAACAGACAGACCTTGCACCTGCTTGTTTCTTAGTATTGTCCAATTTTCCCTGCATTCTTTGCGAGTGTTCATTTTGTAACCGGGACGTGGCCATCCCAGATGGCTACAGGAGTTTGCACATTCTCCCCGTGTTTGCGTGGGTTTCGCCCCCGCAACCCAAGATGTGCAGGGTAGATGGATTGGCCATGCTAAATTGCCCCTTAATTGGTAAAAAAATGAATTGGATACTCTAAATTTATTTTTAAAAAGAAAACATGGCCTGACATTTAGAAATCCACGCTTATTGGTCCCAATTGACTCATATTCCTCCCAGTTTGCTAACAACTAAAAAAAGGCTCAAGGGCTGGTGCACTCCAGTCTTTTGTGGCATGGCAGACTTAGTATCCTCCAGGTTTCTGTCATAATGACGGAAATTACAGCAAGGTCTTACACGAGTTCTATCCACCTTCTCTCAGACCTCCAGGTGTAATCCATTAGGTCTTGGCCATCTACTTCTTGTTTGAGTAACTTCTTCATATTAATTTTACATCTACCTTTGGTTCAATGATCCCACATATCCTTCAGCACAATCTGTTTTTTTCTCTTTTCTGGAATATATACATGGTCTGCACCTTTTCCATCAACTGTTCAAACATTTCCCAATGGCGATTTACAGCTTTATCTACCAACCTTTGCTTCCGATTAAAAAAAAGTATTTTCGCACCAAGTAAGACGTTAATCCGTTTAACTGCAAATTCTCACTTCGAATAGCCTACCTTTACTACATGTGCAATTAATAAGTGGGGAAATTTTTATCCCAAAATCAGAACCGTATAATTAATTGTCATACTTCTATTTGAAATGTTGTAGCATGACGACATGTTCAAATGTTAACATGTACTGTTGTATTTAAAGTGGATTTATTGTACTTTGGATTTGGCACTAAATGAAATTCAATTTAATTGAACCTTTCAATTAGTGAGTAGAGAAGCTGAAGAATGTTTATTGCCGAGAATTAAAATTCTTACTCCATGTTCTTTGTATTTATGAATTTAACTTTAAGCTATAAATAAAGTCAGCAGAAAGATCCTCCAATTTTCAATAATTTATCAAAGATGGTAGTAATGGCACTATGCATTGTGAGACAATACAATCTCCAACATTTAGACACGAAAGTCACCATCCCGAAACCCGGGAAGCTTAAAGACACTGTCCTTTACTGACACTCCCAGCAGCAAATGATTTCCCAAAATAATTTCAAAACAATATTTTTTTCTCTTTCAAATACAAATGAAGCTTGCGCTCAATGCAAGAGGGGCTGTACGCCTTGAAAATGTGGAGGGAAGTAAGGCAAGAGGAAACAGAAAAAGAATGAGAGGGATTAAACTTGTTTCAAACTACCAAGATATGATCAACAACTCAAATAATTTCCAAAATCAAGGGGTTTTATTTTGTCTGAACAAAGATTAATCACCATAATCACCAATATACCATCATTTTTTACCGTGACTCATCTCTATTTAGGCACCATTATTATGTAGCGGGCGGTCAAAATCAATCTGCTTTGATATTATACATCCAAGATATGATATCCATTATACAACAGCACCACCAAGTGTTCAGGTCTACAGCATCTATTTACATTTGAAAAACTCATCTTGGAAACTGAAAATTATCAGAAGTGATCTGTAAACAGACAGACCAATCTCTCAATTCTCCTCTTCCGAAGGTTACAAACTTTGCCCCTTAAGCTCACTTGCTCCAACAAACTGAAACAGCCAAACAGGACTTTATAATAATCATTAAAAAACCTTAAAAAACTGAAGTCACAATGCAATTTCTGTACACATTCTAATTTGCTGGTTACCTACTTCCAAATTAATTCCATTGCCAAACTGATAGTTATGCTTTTGGCAAATAAATAAAAAATCCAGTTTATATACAAAATGAAGGAAGCCAAGATTATCTTTCCTCAGCACCTTCACTGTTATACAAACCAATAGCTTTATTTAAATTGCAGTTTTAAAGAAGGAATACAGATCAACAATTATTGTTGAAAGCAACACCTTATTAACAGCAAAACTAGCGATGTGGATATTCAGGAACTAAGTCATGAAGAAGAGCTGCATGGAAGCCTTATTCCATGATATACCCAGTCAATTTTATTGTGTTTTTAACATGTAAATAAAGAGGTAATAAAAATATCTTACCCACACACAATAATCAGGTTGCAGAAACCTGATGTCATTAATATGTGGAATAAGAGAACGATAATTTGTCATTTTCTTCATTGCTTGTACAGTACATGGCCTTTAATTGCTCTGAGAGTTGGTGTTTCGGACTTTGAACCTCATCCATTATTTGTACACAGACCAAATGCAAAGAGCACAAAAATCGTTAAAACAAAAAACAATAAAGTGAAGGACATATTTCCTGTGATGCTATGTACATTTGGAGAAGGAAAGCCAAAAACTCGACATAGGAGTTGGAATCAACTGAGGCATTTTAACCTTCCTAAGGAAAACACCTCAATTACACACATAACAAATCCAAGTGCAGCAGAAGTGTGTGTAAATATGAATACCCTCCATCGTGTTGTGTGGCACTACCACCATGCTAAATGGGATAGATTTTGAAGAGATCTAGCAACTCAAGATTGGGCATCCAGGAGGCACTGTGGGCAATCAGCAGCAGCAGAACTATACTCAACCCAATCTTTTACCTCATGGCTGGGCATATACTGTACTCAACCATTACCACCAAGCCAGGGGATCATTGTTGGTTAAACTGTGCAGGAGGGCATGCCAGCAGCAGCACCAGGTAGGCCAAAAATTAGTCATCAACCTGGAAGAAGCTACAACACAGGATTACTGAGCTAAGTCATTCCGCAACCAACAGATCAGACCCTGCAGTCTTGCCACATCCTGGCATAAATACTTGTAGACAATTAAACAACTCACTGGAGGAGGAGGCATCACAAATATTCACATCTTCGATGATGGAGGAGCCCAGCACATCAGTGCAAAAGATAAGGCTGAGGCATTTATTACAATCTTCAGCCAGAAGTACCAAGTGGATGATCCGTCTCCGCCTCCTCCAGAGTTCCCCATTATCACAGATACTAGTCTTCAGCCCATTTGATTCACTCCACCAGATGGCAAAAAAATGGCTCAAGGCACTGGATACTGCACTGGCTATGGGCCCTACAATATTCCGGCAAATGTACTGGAGACATGTGCTGAGACAAGCTGTTCCAGTGCTGGCATCTAACTGGCAATATGGAAAATCTACGGGTTTTTCACATTGCAGTGTTTATGTAAGCCTACTTGTGACAATAAAGATTATTATAAAAAATTACCCAGGCACGTCCTGTATGCAAAAAATCAGGACAAATCCAATTTGGCCAATTACCGCTCCATCAGTCTACTCTTGATCATCAGCAAAGTGATGGAAGGGATCGTCAACAGTGCTATCAAGTGGCATTGAGTGAAAAATAACCTGCTCACTGGGTTTTGCCTGGATCACTCCGCTCCTGACCTCACAAAATTCAAACATGGGCAAAAGAGCTGAACTCCAGAAGTGAGGAGAGAATGACTGCCATTGATATCAAGGCCACATTTCACTGTGTGGTATCAAGGAGCCCTAGCAAAATTGGAGTCAATGGAAATTGGGGGGAAAGCTCTCTGCTGGTTGGAGTCATAGCTAGCACAAAGGAAGATGTTTGTGGTGGTTGGAGGTCAATCATCTCGGCTCCAGGACATCACAGCTGCAGTTCCGCAGAGTAGTGTTGTAGGTCCAACCATCTCCAGCTGTATCGTCAATGACCTTCCTTCCATCAGAAGGTCAGAAGTGGGGATGTTTCCAATGATTGCACAATGTTCAGCACCATTCATGACTCCTCAGATACTGAAGCAGTCCATGTCCAAATGCAGCAAGAACTGAACAATATCCAGGCTGGTGCTGATTCGTGGCAAGTAGCATTCATGCCACACAAGTGCCAGGCAATGACTATTTCCAGTAAGAGAGAATCTAACCATCGCCGCATGATATTCAATGGCACAACCATCGCTGAATCCCCCGCTATCAACATCTTGGGAGGTCACCATTGACTAGAAACTGATCTGGTCTAGCTACATTCTGTGGCTACAAGAACGGGCCAGAGGCTAGGAATCCTGTGACGAGCAACTCATCTTCTGATTCCCCAAAGCCTGTCCACCATTTACAAGGCATTAGTGTTTTGGCATATCTCCACTTGACTGAATAAGTGCAGCTCCAACAACACTCAAGAAGCTTGACACCATCCAGGACAAAGCAGTCTGCTTGATTGGCATCCAAAACTCAAATATTCACTCCCTCCACCACCATGTACAGTGCAGGTCATGTGCACCATCTACAAGATGCCCTGCAGGAACTCACCAAGGCTCCTTAAACAGCAACATCCAAGCCCACGACCGCTACCATCTAGAACAGCAGATGCATGGGAACACCACCACCTGAGGTTTGCCTCCAAGCCACACATCAGCCTGACTTGGAACTTTAATCGCCGTTCCTTCACTGCCACTGGATCAAAATCATGGAACTTCCTCCCTAACAGTGCTGTGGGTGCACCTACACCACATGCACTGTAGCAGTTCAAGAAGGCAGTTCACCACCACCTTCCCAAGGACAATTAGAGATGGTAAATAAATGATGCCCACATCCCATGAATGAGTAAAATAAATATTGTTGGCTAAAGGAATCTTGGGAAAGTGAATCATCTTGTGTTTGTATTGTGATTTTTCCAGCCTTTTGGTCTGGTCATTTTTCTTGTTTAATAAATATTTTAGTCATAGCGTTAAAATAGACTCAGCAAGTCAACCGACTCCCGTGAATTTGTTCAGTAACTTTCCTCCGCGAGTTCTTAAAAAAAAATGTAGGGGCTATCAAGCCAGGCTTGACTCCGGGATCTGACCTTTCCATTGTTAACATCAGCTGGGATCATAACATGGGGTGCCGGTGGCATAGTGGTATTGTCACTGGACGAGTAAGCCAGAGACCCAGGGTAATGCTCTGGGGACCCAGGTTAAAATCCCGCCACTGCAGATGGTAAAATTTGAATTCAATAAAAATCTGGAATTAAAAGTCTAATGATGATCATGAAACCATTGTCGATTGTTATAAAAACCCATCTGGTTCAGTAATGTCCTTTAGGGAAGGAAATCTCCCATCCTTAGCTGATCTGGCCTACATGGGACTCCAGATCCATAGCAATGTGATTGACGCTTAACTGCCTTCTCAAGGGCAATTAGGGGTGGGCATTAAATGCTGGCCCAGCCTGCCCACATCCCATGAATGAATAAAAACAAAACAAAGAGGGAGCTCATGCAGGATCCAAAAATCCTTGTATTCTGTGAATCCTGAAAGGAATGTGTATGTGGAGGTGCCTGGCATAGGAACAGGATTTGCTATGCACCATATTACACCAGTTGGAACTCAAAAATGGCGTTCACTATTGCTAAGATTTTCCTGGGAGTAGAAAATGTAACAGTGGATCATTTGGAATCTTTGACTAAGGCTAGACTGAGAGAGAGATGCTCCAAGTTGAAGAAAGAGCTGCAGGGAGCAGACCTGTAGCAAAGTGGGCTCAAGAGACACCCTGAAGCTGGTGATTCTTTACTGCGGGTCTTTGGAGCAATAGTGTTCTACTTAGCATGACCAAGAAATTGTGCTTGGAAAGTGAAGTTTGAGTGTACTCGGGGATCCAGGGAAAATGAATCTCAGAATGTGAGATTGAAACCC
The DNA here is from genome assembly GCF_047496885.1 of Scyliorhinus torazame. Lineage (NCBI taxonomy): Eukaryota > Metazoa > Chordata > Chondrichthyes > Carcharhiniformes > Scyliorhinidae > Scyliorhinus > Scyliorhinus torazame. Next base: position 62,062,897 of record NC_092720.1, on the reverse strand, counting down.
TGTGAAGTGAGCCATTGTTGAAGTGGGAGCGATCTTTTGGAGAGAACTCCAAGGGGTTCTTCAAATGTGGATATTGAAACCCACGTGACAAAAACAAAGTTTTAGTGAGACTTTATGACTCACAATGTGACAATAATATGGCTGGGTTGTTGAGAAAACCATGGAATCTGCTTTTGTCGCGTTGGTCTTTTATTTCGAAGTGTAGTGTATCTGACCTCAATTCACCCGTTAATTCACATGTATCTCGTATTTCCCCTGAATGTATAAGATAGTTATTATAAATTGTTTACTAGCCTGCATTTATGTGTGTCTGTAGAGATATTACTGGGGTTAAATAATCTTTTTGTCATGTTGGTATTAGGATCTTTCCAACCTTTTTGTCTGGCGCAATAGCGTTCATTTTTCTTGTTTAATAAACATTAACATTTTTGTGTTAAAGGTTCATCAGCAGACCCTGTGGATTTGTTCAGTAACTTTCCTCCATAGCTGCTAAAATATCAAATTAGGATCTATCAAGCCAAGTTTCACTGTGGGAACTGACCTCTTCAGTATTATCAGCGGAGATTGTAACAAAGGAAGAAAAAAAAAAATTCCAATAATAATATACATCTGTAGAAAGGACGCTTCTTCCTTTTAAAAGTTGACTTCCAATGGCAAAAGAGGTTATTTGGCAGTAATTAAGACTCATCAACATTCCACCTCTTCAGTCCTCCAATTCCGACCCAACCTTCCCACACCCCACCGCACATCCTCAATTTTAATTGCCCCACCATTAGCATCCATCTTTCAGCTGCCCTGGTTCTAAGCTCGGAAATGGCCTCCCAAATCTCTTGGCTTTTCTACCTCTCTCTCTCTCCTCCTCTAAGGATCCTTGAAACCTACCTCTTTGGACAAGCTTTTGACCATCTGCCCGAATGAGTCCTTTTGTGGTTCAGTGTCAAATTTTGTTAAGATTGCTTCGAAGCAGCTTTGGATCTTTTACCATACAAGAGGTTCTATACAAATGCAAGTTGCTGCTTTTAAAATGTACTTATACTAATCTTAATATTTCCAGGCACATTTAGTGGATAGTGAACATGTTAAGTAGGACAGATCTACACAATTCCATGTTTATCAAAGCCAAGTCTCGCAGTGGTTATGGCGAAGCTTCTGGAGGAGCGGGGCAATTAGGGCAGCAACCTCTTGATTTCTACATTATACATATTTCACTGGAAATGGCTGTCTGATTTATTCTTTAATCATGGTGAGCAATGTTATTATGTTATTGCTTCATTAGGAAAAAAAAGGTACAATACTTTTTGGGGTTTTTATTAATTATAAATTTAGTGTACCCAATTCATTTTTTGCAATTAAGGGGTAAGTTAGTGTAGCCAATCCACCTACCCTGCACATCTTTGGGTGGTGGGGGTGAAACCCATGCAAAAACGGGGAGAATGTGCAAACTGCACACGGACAGTCACCCAGAGCCGGGATCGAACCTGGGACCTCAGCGCCATGAGGCAGCAATGCAAACCACTGTGCTGCCCAATACAATGTTAATTTAAGTAAAGTAAACAATGATTTTTTTTTTTTCAAAATTGCAACCACTTTCCCCTTCCAAGAAATGCCAAAGTGCATGATGCATTGCTAGGAAGTATCAACATCCGTACTCGTGCATGGATTTGCAAATATATTGCAGTTCAGCCATGATTCTACAAAGTTAGGCCAGCCAGTAACAATATTTGAGACTTGGAGACAGAATTTCCCTTTTTTTATTCATTCAGGGGATGTGGGCGTCACCGACTGGGCCAGCATTTATTGTCCATTCCTTTTTTTTTTTAAATAATATTTTATTGAAAATTTTTGGTCAACCAACACAGTACATTGTGCATCCTTTACACAACATTATAACAATACAGATAATAATGACCTTTTTTATGTAAACAAGAACAAAAGAAAACAACAACAAATAAATAAATATTAAATAACAAAAATAAAAACTAGCCCTAATTGGCAACTGCCTTGTCTCAGGCCACACCCCCCCCCACACCCCCCAAGTCCTGGGCTGCTGCTGCTGCCTTCTTTTTTCCCCCATCTATCTTTCCGCAAGATATTCGACGAACGGTTGCCACCGCCTGGTAAACCCTTGAGCCGACCCCCTTAGGACGAACTTAATCCGCTCTAACTTTATGAACCCCGCCATATCATTTATCCAGGTCTCCACCCCGGGGGCTTGGCTTCTTTCCACATTAGCAATATCCTGCGCCGGGCTACTAGGGACGCAAAGGCCAAAACATGGGCCTCTCTCGCCTCCTGCACTCCCGGCTCTTGTGCAACCCCAAATATAGCCAACCCCCAGCTTGGTTCGACCCGGACTCCTACTACTTTCGAAAGCACCTTTGTCACCCCCATCCAAAACCCCTGTAGTGCCGGGCATGACCAAAACATATGGGTATGATTCGCTGGGCTTCTCGAGCACCTCGCACACCTATCCTCCACCCCAAAAAATTTACTGAGCCGTGTTCCAGTCATATGTGCCCTGTGTAATACCTTAAACTGAATCAGGCTTAGCCTGGCGCACGAGGACGACGAGTTTACCCTGTTTAGGGCATCTGCCCACAGCCCCTCCTCGATCTCCTCCCCTAGCTCTTCTTCCCATTTCCCTTTTAGTTCGTCCACCATAGTCTCCCCTTCATCCCTCATTTCCCTATATATATCCGACACCTTACCGTCCCCCACCCATTTCTTCGAGATGACTCTGTCCTGCACCTCTTGTGTCGGGAGCTGCGGGAATTCCCTCACCTGTTGCCTCGCAAAAGCCCTCAATTGCATGTACCTGAATGCATTCCCTTGGGGCAACCCATATTTCTCAGTCAGCGCTCCCAGACTCGCGAACTTCCCATCCACAAATAGATCTTTCAATTGCGTTATACCTGCTCTTTGCCACATTCCATATCCCCCATCCATTCCCCCCGGGGCAAACCTATGGTTGTTTCTTATCGGGGACCCCCCCAATGCTCCGGTCTTTCCCCTATGTCGTCTCCACTGTCCCCAAATCTTCAGTGTAGCTACCACCACCGGACTCGTGGTATAGTTCCTTGGTGAGAACGGCAATGGGGCTGTCACCATAGCCTGCAGGCTGGTCCCCCTACAGGACGCCCTCTCTAATCTCTTCCACGCCGCTCCTTCCTCCTCTCCCATCCACTTACTCACCATTGAAATATTAGCGGCCCAATAATACTCACTTAGGCTCGGTAGTGCCAGCCCCCCCCTATCCCTACTACGCTGTAAGAATCCCTTCCTCACTCTCGGAGTCTTCCCGGCCCAAACAAAACCCATGATACTCTTTTCTATCCTTTTGAAAAAAGCCTTCGTGATCACCACCGGGAGGCACTGAAACACAAAGAGGAATCTCGGGAGGACCACCATCTTAACCGCCTGCACCCTCCCTGCCATTGACAATGCTACCATATCCCATCTCTTGAAATCTTCCTCCATCTGTTCCACCAACCGCGTCAAATTTAGCCTGTGCAATGTGCCCCAATTCTTAGCTATCTGGATCCCCAGGTAACGAAAGTCTCTTGTTACCTTCCTCAACGGTAGGTCTTCTATTTCTCTACTCTGCTCCCCTGGATGCACCACAAACAGCTCACTCTTCCCCATGTTCAATTTATACCCTGAAAAATCCCCAAACTCCCCAAGTATCCGCATTATTTCTGGCATCCCCTCCGCTGGAACCGCCACATATAGTAGCAGATCATCCGCATATAAAGATACCCGGTGTTCTTCTCCTCCCCTAAGTATTCCCCTCCATCTCTTGGAACCTCTCAGCGCTATCGCCAGGGGCTCAATCGCCAGTGCAAACAGTAATGGGGACAGAGGACATCCCTGCCTTGTCCCTCTATGGAGCCGAAAATATGCCGATCCCCGTCCATTCGTGACCACACTCGCCACTGGGGCCCTATACAACAGCTGCACCCATCTAACATACCCCTCTCCAAACCCAAATCTCCTCAACACCTCCCACAGATAATCCCATTCCACTCTATCAAATGCTTTCTCGGCATCCATTGCCACTACTATCTCCGTTTCACCCTCTGGTGGGGCCATCATCATTACCCCTAACAGCCTCCGTATATTCGTGTTCAGCTGTCTCCCCTTCACAAACCCAGTTTGGTCCTCATGAACCACCCCTGGGACACATTCCTCTATTCTCATTGCCATTACCTTGGCCAGGACCTTGGCATCCACATTGAGGAGGGAAATTGGTCTGTAGGACCCGCATTGTAGCGGATCCTTTTCCTTCTTTAAGAGAAGCGATATCGTTGCTTCTGACATAGTCGGGGGCAGTTGTCCCCTTTCCTTTGCCTCGTTAAAGGTCCTCGTCAGTAGCGGGCCGAGCAAGTCCAAATATTTTCTGTAAAATTCAACTGGGAATCCGTCCGGTCCCGGGGCCTTTCCCGTCTGCATGTTCCTAATTCCTTTCACCACTTCTTCTACCGTGATCTGTGCTCCCAGTCCCACCCTTTCCTGCTCTTCCACCTTGGGAATTTCCAGCCGATCCAAAAAATCCATCATTCTCTCCCTCCCATCCGGGGGTTGAGCTTCATACAATTTTTTATAAAATGTCTTGAACACTTCGTTCACTCTCTCCGCTCCCCGCTCCGTCTCTCCTTCCTCGTCCCTCACCCCCCCTATTTCCCTCGCTGCTCCCCTTTTCCTCAATTGGTGTGCCAGCAATCTGCTCGCCTTCTCTCCATATTCATACTGTACACCCTGCGCCTTCCTCCATTGTGCCTCTGCAGTGCCTGTAGTCAGCAAGTCAAATTCCACATGCAGCCTTTGCCTTTCCCTGTACAGTCCCTCCTCCGGTGCTTCCGCATATTGTCTGTCCACCCTCAACAGTTCTTGCAGCAACCGCTCTCGTTCCTTACTCTCCTGCTTCCCTTTATGTGCCCTTATTGATATCAGCTTCCCCCTAACCACCGCCTTCAACGCCTCCCAGACCACTCCCACCTGAACCTCCCCATTGTCATTGAGTTCCAAGTACTTTTCAATGCATCCCCTCACCCTTAAGCACACCCCCTCATCCGCCATTAGTCCCATGTCCATTCTCCAGGGTGGACGCCCTCTTGTTTCCTCCCCTATCTCCAAGTCTACCCAGTGTGGGGCATGATCCGAAATGGCTATAGCCGTATATTCCGTTCCCCTCACCCTCGGGATCAATGCCCTACCCAACACAAAAAAGTCTATGCGTGAATAGACTTTATGGACATAGGAGAAAAACGAGAACTCCTTACTCCTAGGTCTACTGAATCTCCACGGGTCCACCCCTCCCATCTGCTCCATAAAATCCTTAAGCACCTTGGCTGCTGCCGGCCTCCTACCAGTCCTGGACTTCGACCTATCCAGCCTTGGTTCCAACACCGTGTTAAAGTCTCCCCCCATTATCAGCTTTCCGGTCTCTAGGTCTGGGATGCGTCCTAGCATTCGCCTCAAAGTTGGCATCGTCCCAGTTCGGGGCATACACGTTTACCAAAACCACCATCTCTCCCTGTAATTTGCCACTCACCATCACGTATCTGCCCCCGTTATCCGCCACTATAGTCTTCGCCTCGAACATTACCCGCTTCCCCACTAATATAGCCACCCCCCTGTTTTTCGCATCCAGCCCCGAATGGAACACCTGCCCCACCCATCCTTTGCGCAACCTAACCTGGTCTATCAGTTTCAGGTGCGTTTCCTGTAGCATAACCACATCTGCTTTAAGTTTCTTAAGGTGTGCGAGTACTCGTGCCCTCTTTATCGGCCCGTTAAGCCCCCTCACGTTCCACGTGATCAGCCGAGTTGGGGGGCTTCCCACCCCCCCCCCCCCCCCCCCCCCCCTTGCCGGTTAGCCATCATCTTTTTCCAGCTTCTCACCCAGTTCCCACGCAGCTGTATCTCTCCCAGACGGTGCCCCCCCGCCCATCCTTTCCCGTACCCACTCCCCCCTTTCCCCAGCAGCAGCAACCCAGTAATTCCCCCCTCCCCCCCCCCTGCTAGACCCCCCGCTAGCGTAATTACTCCCCCCATGTTGCTCCCAGAAGTCAGCAAACTCTGGCTGACCTCGGCTTCCCCCCGTGATCACGGCTCGCACCGTGCGACGCCCCCTCCTTCCTGCTTCTCTATTCCCGCCATAATTATCATAGCGCGGGAACCAAGCCCGCGCCTCTCCCTCGGCCCCGCCTCCCATGGCCAACGCCCCATCTCCTCTCCCTCCCCACCTCCCCCCATCACCACCTGTGGGAGAAAGAAAAGTTACCATACCGCAGGATTAAAACATAAAACCCCTCTTCGCCCCCCCCCCCATTCGCCCCACCACTTTGTCCAAACGTTCATTTTCATAATCCAATCATTCCAATTTTTCTTCTACAATAAAAGTCCACGCTTCATCCGCCGTTTCAAAGTAGTGGTGCCTCCCTTGATATGTGACCCACAGTCTTGCCGGTTGCAGCATTCCAAATTTTATCTTCTTTTTGTGAAGTACCGCTTTGGCCCGATTAAAGCTCGCCCTCCTTCTCGCCACCTCCGCACTCCAATCTTGATAAACGCGGATCACCGCGTTCTCCCATTTACTACACCGAGTTTTCTTCGCCCATCTAAGGACCATTTCTCTATCCTTAAAACGGAGGAATCTCACCACTATGGCTCTGGGAGTTTCTCCTGCTCTCGATCCTCGCACCATAACTCGGTATGCTCCCTCCACCTCCAACGGACCCGTCGGGGCCTCCGCTCCCATTAACGAGTGCAGCATCGTGCTCACATATGCCCTGACGTCCGCCCCCTCCACACCTTCAGGAAGGCCAAGAATCCTCAAGTTGTTCCTCCTTGCGTTGTTTTCCAGTGCCTCCAACCTCTCCACAGATCGTTTCTGGTGTGCCTCCTGTATCTCCGACTTCACCACCAGGCCCTGTATATCGTTCTCATTCTCTGCTGCTTTCGCCTTCACGACCCGAAGCTCCTGCTCCTGGATCTTTTGTTCCTCTTTCAGCCCTTCAATCGCCTGTAATATCGGGGCCAACAACTCTTTCTTCATTTCCTTTTTTATCTCCTCCACGCAGCGTTTCAAGAACTCTTGTTGTTCAGGGCCCCATATGAAACTGCCACCTTCCGACGCCATCTTGGTTTCTGCTTGCCTTCCTTGCCGTTGTTCCAAAGGATCCGCTGCAATCCGGCCACTTTCCTCTCCTTTTTCCATCCGTGTCCAGGGGGAACACCCTTCTGGTTTACCGCACGGTGTTTTTAGCCGTTAAAATTGCCGTTGGGGCTCCTATCAAGAGCCCAAAAGTCCGTTCCACCGGGAGCTGCCGAAACGTGCGACTCAGCTGGTCATCGCCGCACCCGGAAGCCCTATTGTCCATTCCTAATTGTCCTTCAACTGATTGGTTTGCTAGGCCATTTAAGATGGCGCTTAAAAGTCAACCGCACTGCTGTGAGGTTTGGAGTCACGTGTTGGCCAGACGAGGCAAGGACAATAGATTTCCTTCCCTGGAAGACATTAGTGAACCAGTTGCGTTTTTACGACAATCCACAATGGTTTTGTGGTCATTAGACTTATAATTCCAGACTTTTATTAAATTCAAATTTCTCCATATGCCGTGGTGGGATTCAAACCTGGGTCTCTGGATTACTTGTCCAGTGACAATACCACTACGCCACAACCTTCCCCCTTTTGTTTGATGAGTTGTGGACAATTATTTATAAATGGGAGGCAATCAAATGCAACATGGTATTTGGTTTGGATTAACTTGGCAGAACCTGGAGTTCCCACTCCATCCCTATCACAGTATCTTAAATTAATTCAGGCGGTTTAAATCTTCGCTACCATAACTGGAAACCCATTCTGAATGTTAATCATTTTCTGTGAAGGGTATTCTGACAAGAAACCTAAATTTGCCTATTGAGCTGATGTACCCTTGCTCCATTATCCATCTTAATTTAAGTGAAAATCTGTTCCAGGTATACCTTTTTCATGTCATTCACTATCTCCTAAAGCACATCCATGAGGTTCTGCCTCGGTCACCACCTCACAAGGTTCAAAAGCCCAAGTTTCTGCAGACTTCCCTCAGCCACTATATCATAGGAATTACGAGATAAACTTGTCATAATTGTTGTGCTGGAATGCTGACAGGTTTAACAGATAGAGCTGAGTAAACAAATTTCTAAAATGTAAGAATTGTGAATCTATGAGCACAATCATAAGGGTCAGATTTTCAATGTGGCACAAAAACAAGCTACATCTCCAGCCAAACTGTTCAGGTACAGCTACAACACTGGCATCTACCCAGCAATGTGGAAAATCCCCTAAGTATGTCCTTTCCACTAAAAGCAGAGCAATTTGTGCCTCATCAGCATAATCTCAATCATCAATAAAGTGATGAATGAAATATCTCACTGATGGCGCTGTCAAGGGGTATTTACTTGCCAATAACCTGCTTACCAATATGCAGTTTGGATTTTGACCACTTGTTTCAAATCTCATTACAACTTTGGTCCAGGCAGAGACACAAGATCTGAATTCCAGAAGTGAGGTGAGAGTAGTTGTACTTGACATCAAGGAAGCACTTGACTGAGTGTGGCATTAAGGAGACCTATCAAAATTGGAATCAATGGAAATTTGAGGGGGGGGGGGGGGGCAAACTCTCCACTGGTTGGAGTCATACCAGCACAAAGGAAGATGATTGTGATTGTTGAGACCAATCACCCCAGCCCAGGATATCACTGCAGGTTAGGGTCCTAGGCCCAACCATCTTCAGCTGCTTCATCAATAATCTTTCCCCCAACATGAAGGTCAGAAGCGTGGATGTGGATCTTTGCTAATGATTGCACTCTTCTCAGTTTCATTTATATCTCGTCAGACAATAAGCAGTCCTTACCACATGCAGCAAGACCTGGAGAACACTCAAACCTGGGCTGATAATTGGCAAGTAATATTTGCATCACACAGGGCCATCTTGAGCAAGAGTGAATTTAACTGCTCTCCCTTAACATTCAACAGCATTATCGATCCCTCACTATTAACATCCTAGAGATCACCATTGACCAGGAACTTAACTGAATGAGCCATGTCAGTGCTGTAGGTACAAGAGCAGAACAGAGGCTGGGAGTTCTGCACTGAATGACTTGCCTCTCATCTTCCCAAAGCCTGTCCAGGATTATGATGGAATACTCCCCACTTGCCTGGAAGAGTCCAGATTCAATAACACTTAAGCAGATCAACACAACTGAAAACAAAGCATCCCACTTGATTTGCACCTCATTCACTATCTTTTGCATTCATTCACTCTACCACATTTGCAAGTTCCCTTGCAAGCTACACACCATCCTAGTTTGGAACGATATCGCTATTCCCTCATCATCACTGGGTCAAATTCTTGAGCTCCTTGTAACAGCACTGTCAGTGGTAACCTGGGCTAGTGCGCGGTCAATTCCAGCCCCACTTGAACCGGAGTCACAAAACCACTGAAATTAACTCTTAATTTCAAAAATACCCGAAGTCGTTGGCTGCTCAATAACTACAGTCACCAGGTTTGTAAATTGAACCACAATTCACTTCTATTAATAACAATAACTATAATTAAATAGGTAATAAATAAAACTGGTCAATTACTATCTAATTTCTAACTACCCTCCCTCTAACTCGCACCACCCTCTATACATATACACACACACACATACAAGGCAGACAAACACAAAGGGGAAAGATAATACAAAAAGTAAAAGGATAAAAGTCTCTGTCTCAGATAGACATCTTCCAGTTGGATTTTGTCAGTCTAGGGCAATGGTTTTCACTGTAGATCCATCCCGAGAATTCTTTGCAGACTCCGAACAAGTATTTGGGGAGAGAGAGAGAAGAGAAAGAAGAGAGAGAGAGAGAGAGAGATAGATAGAGAGGGAGAACACGAATGAGCAAGTGTCCCTTGTGTGACTTAAAGGTGTGTCTCCATTAAAGAGCCATGGCCGAAAATGATAATGACAAAATAAAAGAAATAGGAAATAAGGGAAGTAACAGGAAGCACCTTTAAAATTTTAACACTTTGAAAATTATTTTTTAAACCAAAAGGAGTGACTATTTTAATTTGCTCAGCACATCAATCTGTTGAGTAACACTCATCTTACAGGGTTGTTGGTACTGGTAATTCTTTTGACTCTTCAGTGAAGGCTACATAGGTATAAAACAAAAATGATAGTACAAGCACAAATTTACATTTAGGACCAATGTTGTTCAACTGTATGCTTGTGGCAAGGCAACAAGTAATATTTTAGTTATTTTCACCAGTCTGCCATTTTGGCAGGAAGAATAAAAAATATTATCTAAATGGTGAGAGATTGCAGGACCCGGAGGTGCGGAGGAATCTGGGTGTCCTCGTGCACAAATTTTAAAAGGTTAATATCCAGGTACAGCAAGTAATTTTGAAAGCCATTAGAATGTTATAATTTATTGTGAGGGCTAATAGGATGTTATAATTTATTGTGAGGAGAATTGATTACAAAAGATTGGAGGGAGATTGTGCTTCAGTTTTACAGAGCATCAGTGAGACCACATCTGGAATAGTGTGTGAAGTATCACTCTCCTTATTTAAGAAAATAATAATTTTTCAATACTTATCACTGGAACTTGGTACACGTGACAATGAATCAAATCCAAGAAGTGTGTTAGAAACAGCTCACAAGGTTTACGAGACTAATACCAGGAATGGGCAGGTTGTTGTACGAGTAAAGATACAGTGGTTAGCTTGCATTCACTTGAGTTGAGAAGAGTAAAAGGTGACTTGATTGAAACTTTTAAGATCCTGAGGGGTAGTGACAGGATGGATGTGAAGAGAATGTTTCCTCTTGTGGGAGAATCTAGAACTGGTGGATACTTTTTAAAAATATCTCTGTAACTTCCTCCAGCCCAGCCCATACATCCCACCCTGCTTCAGTAACCTCCTACAACCCCCCTATCTGTGTAATCTCCCCCAGCTCCTACATCCCTTCCCACCTCTGTAACCTCAAGATGAGGAGAAATCGTCTCCGTAGGAGGATCATGAGTCTCTGGAACACACTTTTTCAAAAGGCAATGGAAGCAGAGAATTTGAATATATTTAAGGCAGAGCTAGAGAGTCTTGATTAACAGGGGGTGAAAGGTTATCAGTAGTTAGAAATGTGTGGTTGAAGTCACATTCAGATCAGCCATGATCTTTTTGAATGACGGAGCAGGCTCGAGAGGCTGAATGGCCAATCCTGCTCCTAATTCGTATGTTCACATGTTTCGTATATTTGAAAATAAAACATTAAATACATAATAAATGGGCCTAAGCTTTCCCTCTCTTGATCATTATTGAGAAAGCGGACAACATAAAGAATGGTGAAAGTGCCGAGATGCAGTCTCCACGTTTACTGATGAAAATTTATCAAGAGTAACCAATTTAACTTTTAAACGGTCATTGATGAGGAACCCTTGCAGCATCCTGCAGTTACTGAATCACATCAAAGAATGAGTACGTTACTCCAATTCATTGGTGACTTTGACAGGTTTAGAGAAAAGAACATTTCAAAGTATCGCCAGAGCAGTGAAAAATTGTCAATAGGTTTCAGCCCAAGAGCATTGGGCAGTGGCCTTTCGAAGGTATATCACAATGGAGAAGGAGAATAATGATGATGGAATGCTGAAGCACAGAGGACATAAAAGTATTATGGGTCAGGGTTTAGAGAACACCAAAGTATATCATGGAGTTCACCTGACCCACAACTTTGAATAGATTTTGGTTATGAGGAGCACAAAGGCCCACTTTACAAGTGTGATACAACAGAGATCTAAAGTATTTTTGAACAAAAACAATGTTTATTCTATGAATCCAATTAACATTTTATAAAACACAGTAAACATCTTACCAACTACCAACACGGATAATCCCCACAAATACAATACTCTATAGGTAACCCTTAATAACTTTCCTAAAGCATCCATAAGTCAAAAAAAACTTTTTAACAAAGACAGTAGGTTTGCATTCCTTACAGAAACAGGTATTACTTTGAAATCATCAAATGATCTGGAGACATTCTTTAGATTGCAGAGAGAGATCAATACACATCTGCTTTGTTTGAATGCAGCTCTCCAACTGAAAAGCAAAACTAAAACACAGAGCCAAAAAGAGCTTCCAGCTCAAAATGAAAGTAAACAGCAGAATTCCATTCCAGCTCCACCCACACAATGACATCACTGCAGCCATTTGATAAAAAACACTTTTCTTAAAGGGACATTCACATGACAAAAGTACCACAATTCACAACAAGTCAACACCAATTGAGTTCAACAACTTGGAATCAGTGAAGTAGCAATACATGAGTTAGTTCAGGTTCACCAAGGTGGCCGCGATTGTGTGTATCATATAGTCTATGAAGGCTTGCAGGAAGAGCCTACCATCTATATCCAAGTACCAACGTGTTGAGAATCATCACTGCCTTCAGCTTTTACACCACCAAAAGGAATGATGATTGGTGAATGGAGTTTAGTGATTACATTGTTGGATTATTAACCCCAAACTTTTTGTGATCAAGGAACAGTTTGAGGACTCTGGGTCTGTACTCATTGGAGTTTAGAAAGATGAGGGAGGGATCTTATTGAAACTTACAAGATACTGCGAGGCCTGGATAGAGTGGACGTTTCCACTAGTAGGAAAAACTAGTACCAGAGGGCACAATCTCAGACTAAAGGGACGATCCTTTGAAACAGAGATGAGGAGGAATTCCTTCAGCCAGAGGGTGGTGAATCTGTGGAACTCTTTGCCGCAGAAGGCTGTGGAGGCCAAATCACGGAGTGGCTTTAAGTCAGCGATAGACAGGTTCTTGTTCAATAAGTGGATCAGGGGTTATGGGGAGAAGGCAGGAGAATGGGGATGAGAAAAATATTAGCCATGATTGAATGGCGGAGCAGACTTGATGGGTCGAGTGGCCGAATTCTGCTCCTATATTTTATGGTCTAAGAGGTATGTGCTCAAATCCCACTGTGCAAGGTGGGGAATTAAAAATTCACTTAATAAAGAAATGGTGACCATGTAACTACCAGATTGTCATAATAGGCTGTATATGGTAGCACTGGAACTGCAGAGAGCGCACTTTTCTCCAAGGCTTCCATCAATGATACAACTCACATATGGAAATCGCCCACATATTAAGTACTACAGTTAGGCATAATCTCCAGTAATAGTGTTTCTCCATCACCATTTACTGAGTTTACCTCCCAAATGCAATATTGAAATAATGCTTAGAACTTCAATGTAAACAGACTGAGAAGCAGCAACTCTGATCCTGACCCAGGCCTGGGAGACAGTGACCAGAAACTCAGTCCCCCTCACCCTGGGGACACCCTTATTGAACCCAAAGCCACTGCTTACAGACAGGCCAAGGGAGGAAACAGCAGCATGACGAGCCAGCCTGCCTTAACCCAGGCTCTCAACCACTGGCCTTCTGGTGCCTGCATCGAGATGGCTTTGATGATCTCGCTGCGGAATCGACGGCCCAGCTCCAGCACTGGACACTATTTTCCAATCCCAGTGACCCGAGAACTAGTGGCACCAAATGGCAGCAGCCCAGCCACTGGGAGGCAGCAACAGGGCCTGGGTATCATTTACCTAACCAATTGGGAAAAGTGTGCAAGTATAAGTGGGTGCTATGTGAGTGCACATTTGGATTCAAGGTGGTGTCAGCAGATATTATGGTATAAAAAGCCATTTACATCAATAACATCCTTCATGTCCTTCGAAGGTATAAGATTTCAATAATACTCATTTTATTTAGGGTTTGATATTGGTTTGAAGTAATATTTCGGGATTAGCCTTAAATAGCCCAGTTTAAATTTCAGTCTGCTGAGTAAGACACTTAAATAGTGAAAAATAAGTCATAGCAGCTGTGGGGGTGTCAGTTTATCTGGTTCAAAACAACCATGCTTGGTTTAATTATATGATGTACAATTCTTTGTCAGAGGTACAGAAAGAAGCAATTTGAACCCTACTGCTTGAACTTAGTATGATACCTTAACTTTAAACCAGAACTACCAAGACTTTGAATTAGACTTGGGTTTTCTAATGCCTTGATCTATTAGCCATACATGTTGGACAGAACACCTCGGGTGGGATTCTCCCGCAATTGGCGGGGCGACCCATACCGGCGCGAAAAGCGGCATGACCTACTCCGGCGTCAGGCCGCCCGGAAGTTGTGGAATCCTCCGCACTTCCGGTGGCTAGGCCGGCGCTGGAGGGGTTGGCGCTGCACCAACCGGCGCCAAAGTGCCGCCGCTGACCGGCACGAGTTGGCGCATGCGCAGGACTGCCGGCGTGTTTGCCGCCCATGCGCAGGGGGTTTCTTCTCCGCGCCGGTCTTGCAGATCCTTAAAGAGGTCAGCGCAGAGGGAAAAAGTGCCCCCACGGCACAAGCCTGCCCGCAGATCGGCGGGCCCCGCGCGAGCCCCGCAGGGCCGGATCCCCCCCCCCCGCTAGATGGCAGACAAACTAGGTCCGCCAGGATGAACCATGTCCATTTCACGCCGGTGGGGCTGGGCGAAAACGGGTGGCCGCTCGGCCCATCGGGACCCGGAGAATTTCCGGAGGGGCCGCTGCCAACGGCCCCCGACCGACGTGATGTGATCCCCGCCCCTGCCCGAAAACCGGCGCCGGTAAATTTGGCAGCCAGCATCGGAGCGACGGGGCGGGATTCACCCCCCCCCCCCCAGCGATTCCCCAACCCGGCCGGGGGTGGGGGGGGGGGGGGTGTTGGAGAATCCCGCACCTAGATTTAAAAAAGTATTGCTGACGGGTCAAGTGATGCGAGCGTGGGAACAGTCCTGTTTCTGCTCATCCTATAATCCCTAATTTTATCCTGGTGGCCTCTTCATATTAGCCTTTTTCCGGGTTACGTGGCGTGTGCTAACTCCCTGGAAGTTTCTGACTGGTGTTTCTGTGAGTAAGAGCAGAGATAAAATGGTGAAATCTTCATTTACATAGAACATAGAACAATACAGCACAGTACAGGCCCTTCGGCCCACGATGTTGCACCGAAACAAAAGCCATCTAACCTACACTATACCATTATCATCCATATGTTTATCCAATAAACTTTTAAATGCCCTCATTGTGATAGTTGGAGTGGGCTGGGATGGGACCTAGCTCTGCAGTGGACAGTTGCCATGATGGTGTTGCGAGCATCAAGATGATGACCGCCATCAAAGATGTTGTCTTGGTTGTGGATCTCAGCTCTCCAGGCTCAGGTGGCTGGTTCGTGATGCGGAGCGATGCCAACAGCGCAAGCTCAATTCCCGTACCGGCTGAGGTTATTCACGAAGGCCCTGCCTTCTCAACCTTGCCTCTCGCCGAAGGAGTGGTGACCCTCTTGTTACATCACTGCCAGCCAGTCACACAGACACATACACAGGGGAGAGCAGCTTATAGTCCCGTGGCAACTTTCATTTCACTTTCATGAGAGTGGTGGAGGCGCACAAGAAGATTCTTGCACTTGAAAGAGCACTTTCCCTGATGAGGGGCAGCCTGTGTGTTGGCGAAACCCTGTTACATGGCGTGTCATCCATCCTGTCCGTTTCAGGAGAGGGGGGCCAGATGGGTTACGTGCCTGAGCCAGGTCCCTGATGAGAACTGAGAGGCGAGTTCCCAATTGTGTTTGGAAATTGGCAGCCATGCTCTGGTAATCCCGATTTGGAGATTAGGCCCATCGGCTTTAATGGAGCACAATGTATCCCGTCTTCAAGCCCGGTGGTCGGTCTGGCCAACCAATTGCTGATCCCATTTTGTCCTGTCCTCGATGCTGGTCATGAGGGATTGGGAACGGGCAAGCCCGCTGGGTCATCCCCCTCCTCCCCCGGCTGGGGCCTAGGTTGTGGGCCGCCTGGGTCCTGGAGAGACAGCATTGTGGAAGTAACAGTGTCTCGTCCTTTGGTTTTTGGGGAGGACGGTTGGGTTGGTAGGGTTAGTTCAGTCCTTACCTAGATTGAGGACAGCCCCCTAGTTAGAACGAATCCATTTTGGGTTTTCTATTTCTTCAGGGCATTAATTATTTATTTTGTTTCTTTTTATGTTATCCAATTTGTCTTTGTCCTTGGAGGGCCTGGGCACATTTCTTAGTCCTGGGCAGGACTGGGTTTCTTCGGACTCTCCCTGGAGGTTGAGTTTTTTTTCTCTTTCCTTCTCTCCGCTTGGGTCTCTCTCTCTTCATGGGTAGGTTTGGAATGCAGGAGGGGCATTTGGCTCCCATTCACTTGTTCACTTGATCAGAATCCCAACGTGTTGCTGCTGGTCCTCTCTTTACATTTGTCTGGAATGATTTTGGTTCTGCCTAAGACCTAGATGGTCGTTGGTTGCATTGTGTGGTAAAAACGCATCACCCCTTGGGATTGGGTTTTTCATGTATTTTCTTTAGATTATTGTGAGGTTGAATCCAACATGGGTGCAGGTGGATCAGGTATCTGAAGAGAGGCTGCTGCAATGGGTCAGCAGTGCTTTTGGAGCTGCTGGCGTCGAGGGGGATACATGTTGGTGCGCACCCGATCATGACAAGGAAGATTCGTCATGATTTTTTTCATGGTGATTGTGCGAGAGGGTGCACCATTTTATCATGCTTTTATGACTTAATCCTGTTTCTCCCTCGGTATCTGATGGGGCTACACGAGTACCTAATCCTGTCTAATGATGGTATTGAGCCGATGGTCATGTTATTCCCCTGTTCCACTCCGTACTCGTGTATACTAAGCAATCTCCTCCTTCTTAAGGGGATTGTATTATTTTGTAACTTCGTTGCATAATTCTTTAAAATACAAAATCTCAATAAATACAAAAAAAATTAGATATTCCTTTCCTGGCATTAGGCCAGGAATTATTACTAACATCCTTTGTAAATTATCTTAGTATCTGTGGGAATAGGTTAACATGTTTCATATGAACTGTCCACACAGTTCAGAAAATGGTTAAGAGGATGTAGCATTTTTTGCACAATTGCTCTGTTTCTGGAAGAATGTGTCATTTGCTCACAATGGAATTTAACTCCTGGGGCATAAAGGAGACAAGAGATGGAGATTTGTCTCAGACACCATACCCCTATTTACAGGTGGGGACACTAGATGACCCTCACTGTAAGATTATGAAAAGTGATAATGTGGTCTATTTCCTCAAGAGGGATGGGGATCAGAAAGAATTAGGGATGAAAGTTCGCAACTCAGAGTCTTTGTTGGAGCAGTTTCACCATGGCTTCTGTGGCGACTAGGGGCTTTTCACAGTAACTTAATTGTAGTGTTAATGTAAGCCTACTTGTGACAATAAAGATTACTTTACTTTTACTTTGATGCAGGCCAAGTCTCTGCATATCAACCTTGTCTAGCTATGTCATCATCAACTTTGAATGAATTCAGCAACGCCTGATTTCAGGTAGCTGAAGCCACTTGAACTTCCAACTCCTATGTGAAGGAACCTTCACTGGACATTTGCGTGAATTAATATTCCTATTTTTGTTTTTTTGTGTGTTTCATTTCTCGTTGTAAAGTTATTTTTCTTGCGTGTCTGCATGCGTGCATGTATGTAATTGCCTTGACGAAGAGGGCACCTGTCACCCTGCTGATGAAGTGGTGGAATAGACAGGATAAAGAGGCAAACGGAACTCCCTTTTTTTTTTCCTTGCTATCTGCCCATACGATGTTTTAATTTTAAAAAGAGACTGTGGAGTGTCGCCCCAAATCCTCTGTTTGTGAAGTAAATTTTAAAGTAATCTGCAATAAACTCGGTTTGTTCTCACTGGAACGAAGGAGGTTGAGGGGCGACCTGATAGAGGTATACAAAATTATGAGGGGCATAGACAGAGTGGATAGTCAGAGGCTTTTCCCCAGGGTAGAGGGGTCAATTACTAGGGGGCATAGGTTTAAGGTGAGAGGGGCAAAGTTTAGAGTAGATGTACGAGGCAAGTTTTTTACGCAGAGGGTAGTGGGTGCCTGGAACTCACTACCGGAGGAGGTAGTGGAGGCAGGGACGATAGGGACATTTAAGGGGCATCTTGACAAATATATGAATAGGATGGGAATAGAAGGATACGGACCCAGGAAGTGTAGAAGATTGTAGTTTAGTCGGGCAGTATGGTCGGCACGGGCTTGGAGGGCCGAAGGGCCTGTTCCTGTGCTGTACATTTCTTTGTTCTTTGTTCTTTGTAAACTCTGAGGGTTAAATCAGAAGTATTGCTTATTCATACATTCAAAACAGGGTCCCTTGAATGGTCGCAGTCTGTTAACAAACGTGCACACTATATGTGTACTCTGGAGCATAAAGTTTCTAAAATCATACATCACCGCCGGTTAATGGAAGAGGAGCTTATTTACAGACTGATCCTAAATAACTACAAATAGATCATATCTACATAATACCATCGCAACTTACATAATGCTCAAACCAACACTCTGCCTTCTGTCCTCAGACATTTGTACATAGTGCACCTCTTGCTGCCCCAGAAGAGGTGGGAGCAGCCTGCTCATTTCTCTGGCTTTGTGCTCGTCCTAATCTTGGAGGGATTCAATGAGGCCTCTTCTTAAACTGCTTGCCTGCATCTCTGGAGGGGCAGCACCAGATATTTCTCTGTCTGAGGAAGCGAAGGGTACCCTAAGAGCTATGGGACCCTCATCCTCTTCTGACACATCCTCAATCCTAAATTGGCAATCCGGCTGACTTGGAGGCGACCACTGGGGCACATCCCCTCCAGCTAAATTTGGGTCACCTGTCCAGCCTGCAAAGCATTTGTATTCCAAGGGCATCAGTGCACAGAACCTGAACTGACTGGTTCAGGCTACATAGCGTGCCCTGCATTCTCTGCATGAGAGTGCATGGATGCTGCATGCACGCAAGGCTCTTCTGTACTTGGCTCTCCATGTGGCTGGCCATCCTCTCATTGGATAAGCTCATGCATTTGAAGTCTTTGAAGAGGTAGAATTCCGAATGGACTACAGAAGATACAAAATGGATGCAGCCTGATATAAAATGGACTCTGTCAATGTTCTTGACCCTATGTCAATATCAGTGTCTGCTGCTGAAGTAGTAAAGCTTTGTACAAAACAAGTGATCCACAACCAGGTGCATCCGGAGAGACAATGAGCCGTTGGCAACCTTTGCCCAATGTATGTATTCTTAGCTACTTGTAACTGACAAAGTGGCCTCAAATTAAGGAACTAGCAAGGAATGAGGAAGGACATGTTCAACGTGGCTGGACTATTGACCCCATGATTTTATTTAACGGTTATCTATGTAATGAATTGATCGGGTAAGGCAAATTGCCAACTAGAGGCTATAGGAGCTAACTTGTAGCCATTTATGGCATTGAAGATGCATGTTATGAATTGTGACGTGAACTGAATTGATTGGGTATATGTAAATGCGAATGCAAACTAATTCCACTTTCCTTCTGTACATTAACCCAGTGCGACCTCAGCTCAGGTGAGAAAAGATGCTGCACAGACCGTGGGGGTCAAAGGCCTTTTCTCCCAGAGCTCTGAAAATTAATAAATTGCTTCTTTACTTTACATGCAAAGGTCTATTCGTGAATATTTTCACCTACATCTTGATAAATGGTCGAGCTCAACCTTTCCATGGAATCTTCCACTCGCGGATCCCGATCCTGCACAACTGCAGGGAACTCAACAGGTGGGAACACATCTGTTCCTTCTGCTCTGTGCACCAGGCAGCAAACTGTGAATTCTAGAGCCCTTCCACCACTGCCCAGCTGAGCAGCACTGTGATTGTTGTTAAGGACCCCATTGGTGTTAGATGCAAGGGCAACCCAAAAGCCAGAAGGGTAACTTGGAACAGCGGTCTTAATTTCGAATACAAACACGCCCAATCCTGGAATCAAACCTATTCCACACCTTTGAATGGCGCTTGTCCCAAAACAATATCATATACGGTTCAATTCTAAGAGTCAAATCCAGAAAATAATTCATAGAATTTACAGTGCAGAAGGAGGCCATTCGGCCGATCGAGTCTGCACCGGCTCTTGGAAAGAGCACCCTACCCTAGGTCAACACCTCCACCCTATCCCCATAACCCAGTAACCCCACCCAACACTAAGGGCAATTTTGGACACTAATAGGCAATTTATCATGGCCAATCCACCTAATCTGCACATCTTTGGACTGTGGGAGGAAACCGGAGCACCCGGAGAAAACCCACGCACACACGGGGAGGATGTGCAGACTCCGCACAGACAGTGACCCAAGCCAGAATCGAACCTGGGACCCTGGAGCGGTGAAGCAATTGTGCTATCCACAATGCTACCGTGCTGCCCACACATTAGTTGTATCAAAGCCTTACTGCTGATTCAGCGTAGACTTTGAGGTTTTCAAACAGCAGCTTCTAGCATATAATCCTACTTTCGGGAGAAATTCGGTTTCCAGCTGGGCATGGCTATGATCTTAGCTGCGCATCAGGGGCTTCTCCTGGTGTAAGAGCTAATCTTGCTACTGATAGGCCATTTTTCCCTTTTGATAACATCCTTGGCTTTTAGCATGCCAAGAGTGACATGCACTCTTTTGTCACCACCTTGAACTCATGTCTTCTGTAAATTTTCTCCTGCAGGAAGAAGAGGTAGATGAGCAACTGCAGTCCTACATGCAGAAGGACAGCTCGTCCAAATGGTTAAGAGTCTGTGTGCTCCCAGAAGCTTCATGGAGGGCTGAGTGAGTCTGTGGGGCACAGACTCCTCCATGTTTAGCGAGCAGCATGTGTCCTGTGTCTCCTCAGCCACAGAATGTTGTATGATCTATGTCCAAGCGTCTGTCCCAATTGCTGGACATTTCTTTCATCTTTCCTGACCAATACACTCTGGTAACACTTGCAAGGTCTGCCATTTCCAGCTGGACTCTTTGTTGTGGTTAAGGTGCAGTCTTCACTCCTCCACACCAAGGTGATGTGCCGCCCCTCCCTCACCACACTGACGGATGCCTGGAGGACGACATCCAATCACATCAGTAGTCTTGCCCTGGTTCTCCTAGGTGCCTGTTGTGACATCCTGGTATTGGAATGGAGGTGTTGGCACCCGGAGAAAACCCACGCACACACGGATGTGCAGACTATGCACAGACACTGACCCAAGCCGGAATCGAACCTGGGACCCTGGAGCTGTGAAGCAATTGTGCTATCCACAATGCTACTGTGCTGCATGTGGTGAGACCCCCCCCCCCTCTCAGCGGGCAGACTGTTCAATTCTACCACTCTGCTGGCACCTGCATTAGCTGCAAATTGCAGTCTGCACACACATGCGCGAAAGGAGACTAAGATAGGAGTCTCAGTCACCTATGTGGAGCCAAGCTCTGAGCGAGGAAAGTGAAGGTTCAAAGCAATGGACCATGCAAACCTTTTCACAGATAATTCTGGCGCATTAAGTGAGAGGGTGTTTCAGATGGGATACAGCAGAGGCAGCAGTACAATGTTTTTCTTTACGTGCCTCAAATGTGCCAGCTCTTCAGACTGCAATCAAATTGGCAGACACAAACAAATTGGCAGACACAAAGCACCAGTGGGCCCAAGGTGGGTCTTTGATCTTGTCCACTCAGGAGTCAGTCCACCTCTATTCTCTCCCTGGGCCTACCTAATTAGGTGGCTGGCCCATTTCTCCATCAATTATGGGCAAAACATGAGACTATATTACACAAAATTAGTCGCGTAGATTTTCAATAATAATAGGATGGCTTCCTTTTTGGTGCCATGTCTACAATCAGGTTATGTCAGCTTTGTGATTGGGCAATTCTTTTAAATGTTCCTATTTGCAGATTGGGGAAAGTAGATTAATTCTCTCTAATACCAAGATACCCCCAGAGAGAAACTTAATTCAAATGTCAACATAGCAACCTATTGTATGTATGAATCTTTAGACACGAGTTAAGAGTTTAAACGGAGTCAAAATTGAATGCTGGACTCCATGTACATAAGGATAGCTGTCAAATCTATTTCCCAGTTAAGTATTTTAGATTTCTAAAGCGAAGGGGAAAGTATATTCTAAGAATAGTTTAACCTTTTGTGAACTGGTGAACTGTTAGTGCATGTACGATCTAAACTTTTGTGCAATTATCTTATTTATAAATAAATCCAATCACCAGTTTTAAATTGACTGTAATGGTGTACCAATTCTCAGAATAGACAGAAAAGTGGTGGACTTCCCATATACAGTGATTGTTCATCCTATTCATAGCATTGCATTCATCCATGTATAGGTTTTGACCCATTGCAAAATTGGTCTGCTTATGGAAACTGCATTGCAGCTGCAACGTAACTTGGATGTCACTTAAAATGAAGATTTGAAAATCTTAAGAGTTACCTGAAAAAGTTAAAATTGAACCAACATTGATCCATTTGTTGAGTGGATTCAGAGGCACATTTTTTTCACTGCTCCATCCCTTCCCAACAAATACAAAAAAATTTGGGAGGTGGCATCACATTTCATTGATTGATTGATTTATTGTCACATGGACTGAAGTAGTGAAAAGTATTTTTTTGCAACCGAAGGAACGTACACAGTACATACATAGTAGACAAAAGAATAATCAACAGAGAACATTGACAAATGGTACGTCGACAAACAGTGATTGGTTACAGTGCGGAACAAGGGGCCAAACAAAGCAATTTCATGAGCAAGAGCAGCATAGGGCATCGTGAATAGTGTTCTTACAGGGAACAGATCAGTCCAAGGGAGAGTCACTGAGGAGTCTTGTCGCTGTGGGGAAGAAGCTGTTCCTATGTCCGGATGTACGGGTCTTCAACTTCTGTACCTTCTGGAAGAAGGCAATGGGCAATATTCCACACACACATACAATAGGTCAGAGCGCTGATGTCAGGAGGCATTGCGCATTAATTCCCGCGATCGGGAACAACGCATTGGATGGCTCCATGGCCCACCCACGACGCACCTGCGGGTTGCAACCCCGACTTTGAAAATGACTGATGTACATAGATCTCTACTGATTTTAGTCTTTCACCATTTAGAAAGTTCACTCTTCTATACTTTTTATCTCTTAAATGAATGGCCTCACATTTGTCTATAATCAAATTTATTGGTCACAGTTTTGCTGAATTAATCTATTAAAACCTATTTGTAATTGCAGGCTTTCATCTACACTGTTTAAAAAGTCATCTATCTGGATTTGAACATGTGGGATCTCCCATCATCTAAATCATTGTCAAATACAGACCATTGTGGCTCACCCTCAGTCACATTCTGCCAATGAACCCAACTCTTTAAGGGCCAGATTTTCCACGCACCCCGCAGCGTGTTTCGTGGCGGCATTGGTCGGCGGTGGTATCTTCTGGTCCTGCTGCTGTCAATGGGGTTTCCCTTTGCTTGCCCCCTCCCAGCCACCTGGGAACACGCAGCGGGGGTTCACCATCCGGAAGATCCCGCCGGCATGAACGGCTGGAAGTTTCCGGCCTCTTCTCCTGGAGTTCTTAATCAGCTCATTAGATTTCCCTTCAACTGCATGGGCTTCAATCTTAGTTAACAGTCCTTAATGGGAAACTTCCTCAAATATCTGCTGGACACTTAGCTCAACAACTGCCTTAGACATTCCCTGTCTGCAATTCAATGGGCAGATCATACCTGACAAATGTTTTCCAAATCCATGCTTCTTTCCTCTAATGCCAATTTTCAAGGTGTTCCGGCACTCCGTCCTTAATTATAATTTCCTGAGCGGCATGGTAGCTCAGTGGTTAGCACTGTTGCTTCACAGCCCGGTTTGATTCCCAGCTTGGGTCACTATCTGTGCGGAGTCTGCACGTTCTCCCCGTGTCTACGTGGGTTTCCTCCCACAAGTCCCGAAAGACGTGCTTATTAGGCGAATTGGACATTCTGAATTCTCCCTGTGTACCCGAACAGGCGCCGGAGTGTGGCGACTAGGAGATTTTCACGGTAATGTTATCGCAGTGTTAATGTAAGCCAACTTGTGACACTAATAAAAATTATTATTATTAGGCTAACTGGTCTATGATTCCCTGACTTCCCTCTCCCTCCTTAAATAGTGGGCTGATATGTGCATTTTTCCACTCAAATGTAATGGTTCCGAAATTAGAGAACTTTGGAAGATGATTGAAGTTTTAAAGTTCTCCCCAACCTCCTTTGAAAGCCCAGGGGTGAAAGCCCTCCGGGTCCTCCAAGCGCCCATTCAAACCAAGCATAACATGACTTTGGGTACATGTGGACATGCACCAACTGGAAACTTCCTTTACAAAAGGTGATATGTTGTAACGGCGGTGCTTTCAAGTTTAGCATTGCCCTCAGAAACCACATGAAACTATTTTGTAAGGAGGAATGTTCAAACTCAGGTGGCTGTCTCGCAGGGTCTGTCCAATCTAACCAAAAAATCCATTCAAAACAAAATATAATCTAAAACAGTTGAAAACACTTTTATTGTCGATGCCAGTGGACAGGGTTTATGTGATAAACTTGGTCAGATACCTGGTAGCTGAAGGCAGCGTCTTGCAGCAGCTCCTGCAGGAGCGGTTCCCCTATTTCCTTGCTGGGCATGTCAGCAACAAAATGCAGATGGAGCACCTCACCCTCCGCAAACATCGCGTGTTTCACCATCGACTTCATGGCAACCGTGAATTTGTCTCGGAGCCCGGGGTTCCTGTCCACCTTGGTGAACATCATCAGTGCGTGAAAGCGCCCGCTGTCCTTGCCCGCGCTCTGGCCGGGCTCGCTGCCCGCCAAGCGGTCGCTGTCCTTGCCCGCGCTCTGGCCGGGCTCGCTGCCCGCCAAGCGGCCACTCCCCGCAGCCTCAGCCGCCCTCCTGCCGCTCAGATTGACGGCGGGCTGAGCATCGCCCTTGCCTGCCTGGCTCTCCTTCATTCTGCGGGTGGTGCTGGAGAAATTCTCCTGGTTGGAGCCAAAGTAGTAGAAGGCGGACACTGCGAGCGCCGCCGCCAAGAGCAGCGCAAACTGGTAGGAGCGGCAGCTGGGCTTGGCCAGACCCTGGCCCATCTTCCGCCACAAAGCCATGGATGTGAGCCCGGAGCCAAGGCACAGACTGGCCTCGAATGGGGGGCACGGGGGGGGGGGGGGGAGGAGGCAGGCCAATCCCAGGCAGGGTTACCCATCAGCGCCGCCAATCAAATGCCGAACTGGCTGTGATGCGCCTTCACTGAGAAGTGGAGCAGCCAATGGAGAGACAGATTTCCGGAAATAACCCCGGGTTTTAAAGAGCCGACGAGGAAGTGAGAGGAGCCGAGGAATAGCCGGTGGGGGTGGGACGGTGGTTAGCACGGCTGCTTCACCGAGCCAGGTTCAATTCCAGCCTCCAGTGGCTGTGTGGAGTATGATGTGGAGATGCCGGCGTTGGGCTGGGGTGAGCACAGTACGAAGTCTTACAACACCAGATTCCTCACCTGAGGAAGGAGCAGTGCTCTGAAAGCTAGTGATTTGAAACAAACCTGTTGGACTTTAACCTGGTGTTGTAAGACTCCTTACTGTGTGGAGAATGTACATTCACTCCGTGTTTGTGTGGGGAATATATACATTCTCACCCTGTGTGTGTGGAGAGTATGTATATTCTCTCCACATGTGTGTGTGTGTGTGGTTGGGGGGGTGGGAGTATATACATTCTCACTGTCTGCGTGTTGTATGTACATTCTCACCGTGTGTGTGGAGTATGTACATTCTCTCCCTGTGTGTGTGTGGAGTATATACATTCTCACCCTGTGTGGAGTTTGTACATTCTCAACTTGTGTGTGTGTGGAGTTTGTACATTCTCACCCTGTGTGTGTGGAGTTTGTACATTCCCTGTCTTTGTGGAGTTTGTACATTCTCTCCCTGTCTGCGTGGGTTTCCGGTGGGTGCTCCTGTTCCCTCCACAGTCCAAAGCTAAATTGTCCCTTGGTGTCCAGAGAATGTGCAGGTCAGGTGGGGTTAGGGCAGGGGAGTGAACTGAGGCGGGGTGTTCTTTCAGAAGGTTGGTGCAGATTCCTTCTTCAGTGTAGGGATTCTATGGAGAGGGTTATTGCAATTAGGGGAGTGATATCCACCTGGGGGAACAGTTTCTCTAGATGGGTGGGGAGAGGAGGTTATCAGAATCGGGCATCCTGATTGGGCAGCAGCAATGCTGCCCAGATTTCTGGGGGGAGGGTGGCTGTTGAGGCTGTGGTTTGGGTCTGGTATTATCCAGACAATGTGCTGTGTAAGGGCAGGAGGTAGGGCACTCTGAACACTGGGAATGGGTAAGGTACTATCCAGATTGGGGGGGGGGGGGGTTAAGTGGGTACACTCCAGACTGGGAGGGGGGTAGTAGGTACAATCCTGACTGGGAGGGGGGTAGTGGGTACAATCCAGACTGTGGGGGGGGGGGGGTTGTTATCCATGAGGTGGACGGGGATGATGTGTGATACTATCTAGAATGGTGTACTATCTTGACTGGGTGTGGAGGTTGGGGCACTATTCAGAATGGGAGGGGTGAGGATTGATTACTATGTAGACTGGCTGGGGGAGGGGATACTATCCAGATTGGGGAGGGGGTGTATGTGGAAATAGGGCACTATCCATGAATGGGGGGGGGGAAATGAGGTGGTGTGATATACTATCCAGACTATGTGGAGGATGAGGCACTATTCAGAAAGAGAGGGTGCGGCACTATTCAGAATGAGAGGGTGGGGTGTGATACTATCCAGACTAGGTTGAGGTACTACCTTGACTGGCTGGGGGAAGGGATACTATCCAGATTGGGGAGGGGGTGGATGTGGAGATGGGGCACTATTCATTTGGGGGGGGGGGGGGGGGGGGGGAAGAGAGACTATTCAGACTGTGCTGGGAGGGGTTGTGGAGGGGTGATTGTTGTCCAACCTGTGGGAGCATACTGCACGAGAATCAAAGATCAAAAATATGGGATAAACGGTGTGCTGACAGCAAGCAACCTGGTACACAGAACAACCAACCATCTTAAATATATAAAATACACAACAGTGGTCACTTAAAGCAGGCCGCAGGTCTCAACCAAGCAGAAGTGTAGTTGAACTGGCCAGAGGTGTACCAGATATCACAGTGCATTATGTCTTGCAGTGAAGCCAAGTAGCAAGGGGGTCAATACGCTGTATTGCACGATGGGTTAAGCAAGTGATCTGCAAAGGGAAAGCTACGTCTGATGAAGTCATTAAAGCACTAGATGCCTACTTCAATCCGCAAAAAAATGTAGCATTGCTGGCAGGCTAAATTTAACAAGTGTAACCAATGACAAGGAAAAAGCATTGATAAATTTATCAATGAGCTGTTTAGGTATGCAGAGAACTGGGAATATGGTAGATTAAACAATTAATTAGTCAGAGACAGGATTGTTGGAGTTTTGGATGAAATATCGTCTGACCACTTGCAGTCAAGAGATTATTTAACCTTAAAGGCAATTAACTGAGCAGACAAGCTAAGGTCAGGAAGCAAATTCACTCAGTGATTCGGGATAATAGGGAGAACCATACCCTGAAAATGACTGACTCAGTGCAGTATGTTAAATTTAAAAGTGGAGAGGTGATTGTACAAAATCAGCAGAGGCAGGAAGTGTGTCCATTAGCTGCCCCAGCTAACTGTAATCGGTGTGATGAGTAAAAGCACTGATGCAAAATGGTTCTGTCAAAGAGGCCGAATGACATTATTGCAGAAGGAGGGTCACTTTAAGGCTCTGTTGCAGAAAGGAGCCTGTACAGAATAAGCAAAAAGAGAAGCCTTTGAAAGATGGCAAGATCCATGAAAGAAAAGGCATCAATGATGTTGAGATTCCTTTTCTTGGGGAGACCCAAGTGGAAGCTACGGTTTGCTGCTGTCTTTGTAGCAGGAAACAAAATATGCTTAAGCTAGATAGAGGCGCTGCTGTTTCAGTTCTTTCTGATGCCGAATAGTGGTTGGAGAAAAGTATTCAGCCAGCATGCAAAAAAAATACACAGGCCAGAAGATATAGAACTCAAGGTCACAGGGTAACTGAATGCAACCCTTCACTGAAACCTTTTGTGTAATCCTGGAACCCGAGCTGTTCACTGTTTTTTTTTAAAAATGTTTATTCAAATTTTTCCACAAACCCCCCCCCCATAACAAAAAGGGGAAAGAACCCAAACACCACAATCAAAAATAATAAACTACTTATACATTGGGTTTCTCCAGCATTTATTAACCCCCCCCCCATATGACATTCAAAAGTACCCTTGGGGAACACCCCCCCCCCCCGCCCAAATACCCCCCCTGACAGAGACACACATATCCTCCCCCCCCCTCCCGCCCCCGGGTCGCTGCTGCTGACCTCCTCCTAGCGCTCCGCGAGATAGTCTAGGAACGGTTGCCACCGCCTGAAGAACCCCTGCACAGACCCTCTCAAGGCAAACTTTATCCTCTCCGGCTTGATGAACCCTGCCATGTCATTTATCCAGGCTTCCACACTGGGGGGCTTCGCATCTTTCCATAATAGCAAGATCCTCCGCCAGGCTACCAGGGACGCAAAGGCCAGAATACCGGCCTCTTTCGCCTCCTGCACTCTCGGTTCGTCCGTTACCCCAAATAATGCCAACCCCCAACTCGGCTTGACCTAGACTTTCACCACCTTGGACATAGTCCTCGTGAAACCCCTCCAGAACCCATCCAGTGCCGGGCACGACCAGAACATGTGGACGTGATTCGCCGGGCTTCCCGAGCACCTCCCACACCTGTCCTCCATCCCAAATAACCTACTCAACCTCGCCCCTGTCATATGCGCTCTGTGAGTAACCTTAAATTGTATTAAGCTGAGCCTGGCGCAAGAGGAAGAGGAGTTAACCCTTCTCAGGGCATCAGCCCACAGACCCTCATCAATCTCCTCCCCAAGCTCCTCCTCCCACTTGCCCTTTAGCTCCTCTACCGAAACCGCCTCTTCTTTCATCTCTTGATAGATCACCGAAACCTTGCCTTCTCCGACCCATACACCCGCAATCACCCTGTCCTGAATCCTCTGCGCTGGGAACAACGGGAATACCCTCACCTGCCGCCTCACAAACGCCCTCACTTGCATATACCTGAACGCATTTCCCAGGGGTAACCCAAACCTCTCCTCCAGCGCCCCTAGGCTCGCAAACGTCCCATCTATAAACAGGTCCCCCATTCTTCTGATCCCTGCCCGATGCCAGCTCCGAAACCCCCTATCCATCCCTCCCGGGACGAACCGATGGTTCTCCCGAATCGGGGACCAAACCAAGGCTCCCATCTCGCCTCTATGCCATCTCCACTGCCCACAGATCTTCAACGTTGCCGCCACCACCGGACTCGTAGTGTACCTTGTCGGCGAGAGCGGCAGCGGTGCCGTCATCAGCATCCTCAGGCTCGTGCCCCTGCAGGACGCCATCTCCAACCTTTTCCACGCCGCCCCCTCTCCCTCTATTACCCACTTACAGATCATCGCCATGTTGGCTGCCCAATAGTAGCCGCACAGATTCGGCAGCGCCAACACTCCCCTGTCCCTGCTATGCTCCAGAAACACCCTCTTTACCCTCGGGGTCTTATTTGCCCACACAAAACCCATGATACTCCTACCTACCCGTTTGAAAAAGGCCTTGGGAATCATAATGGGAAGGCACTGGAACACAAAGAGAAACCTTGGGAGGACCATCATTTTAACCGACTGCACCCTGCCCACTAGCGAGAGTGGTAGCACATCCCATCTTTTGAAATCCTCCTCCATCTGCTCCACCAACCGCGTCAAATTGAGCTTGTGCAGGGCCCCCCAGCTCCCAGCCACCTGGATCCCCAAGTACCGAAAGTTCCTTTCCGCCCTCTTCAATGGTAGGCCGTCTATCCCCCTTCCCTGGTCCCCTGTGTGCACCACATAGAGCTCACTTTTCCCTACATTGAGCTTATACCCCGCGAAGTCCCCAAACTCCCTTAGGATCCGCATGACCTCCACCATCCCCTCCACTGGATCTGCCACATACAGCAACAGGTCGTCTGCATACAGCGACACCCGATGTTCCTCTCCCCCTCGGACCAGTCCCCTCCACTTCCTGGACTCCCTTAGTGCCATGGCCAATGGCTCAATTGCCAATGCAAACAACAAGGGGGACAGGGGGCACCCCTGCCTCGTCCCTCGATACAGCCGAAAGTACTCCGACCTCCGCCGATTCGTAGCCACACTCGCCACTGGGGCTCTATTTGGGGCCTGACCCAACTGATAAACCCCTCCCGAACCCAAACCTCCGCAACACTTCCCACAGATACTCCCACTCCACCCGGTCGAAGGCCTTCTCTGCGTCCATAGCTGCCACTACCTCCGCCTCTCCCTCCACCGATGGCATCATAATCAAGTTGAGGAGCCTCCGCACATTAGTGTTTAGCTGCTTGCCTTTTACAAATCCCGTCTGGTCCTCATGAATCACCCCAGGGACAAAGTCCTCAATTCTCGTAGCCAGCACTTTTGCCAGCAACTTAGCATCCACATTGAGGAGCGAGATCGGTCTATACGACCCACATTGCAGTGTGTCTCCCGCTTCAGAATCAGCGAGATCAGCGCCCCGGACATTGTCGGGGGCAGGGTCCCCCTCTCCCTTGCCTCATTGAAAGTCCTCAACGGGACTAGCAGGTCCACATATTTCCTATAAAACCCGACCGGGAACCCATCTGGCTCCGGGGCCTTCCCCGCCTGCATGTTCCCCAATCCTTTAACCAGCTCCTCCAACCCAATTAGCGCCCCTAAACCAGCCACTTCCTGCTCCTCCACCCTCGGGAACCTCAGTTGATCCAAAAATCGTCGCATCCCCTCTTCCCCCGCTGGGGGCTCAGATCTGTACAGCTCCTCATAGAAGTCCTTAAATACCTCATTTACCCTCACCGCACTCCGCACCGTATTCCCCCTGCTATCCTTAACTCCGCTTATCTCCCTCACTGCCACCCTCTTACGGAGCTGGTGTGCCAGCATCCGACTCGCCTTCTCCCCATACTCATACGCCGCCCCTGCGCTTTCCTCCACTGTGCCTCTGCTTTCCCCGTGGTCAACAGGTCAAACTCCGTCTGGAGGCTTCGCCGCTCCCTAAGTAGTCCCTCCTCGGGGGCCTCTGCATATCTCCTGTCCACCCTTAAGATCTCCCCCACCAACCTCTCCCTCTCCCTGCCCTCTCTCTTCTCCCTGTGGGCCCTAATGGAGATTAACTCTCCCCTGACCACCGTCTTCAACGCCTCCCAGACTACCCCCACCTGCACCTCTCCGTTGTCATTGGCCTCCAAGTATCTCTCAATGCACCCCGCACCCTCCCGCACATCTCCTCATCCGCCAGTAATCCCACATCAATACACCACAGCGGGCGCTGGTCCCTCTCCTCTCCTAACTCCAGCTCCACCCAGTGCGGGGCATGGTCTGAGATGGCTATGGCCGAATACTCCGTTCCTTCCACTTTCGGGATTAGCGCCCTACTCAAAACAAAAAAATCTATCCGGGAGTAGGCTCTATGTACATGGGAAAAGAATGAGAATTCCCTGGCCAGGGGCCTAGCAAACCTCCATGGATCCACTCCCCCCATCTGGTCCATAAACCCCCTGAGCACCTTGGCCGCAGCTGGCCTCTTCCCCGTCTTGGATCTGGAACGATCTAATGCTGGATCCAGCACCGTGTTGAAATCCCCCGCCATTATCAAGCTTCCTGCCTCCAGGTCTGGAATCCGACCCAGCATGCGCTTCATAAATCCGGCATCATCCCAATTCGGGGCATATACATTTACCAGTACCACCCACACCCCCTGCAACCTACCGCTCTTCATCACGTATCGATCTCCATTATCCACTACAGTATTCTTGGCCTCAAATGACACCCGCTTCCCCACCAGTATTGCAACCCCCTCTGTTCTTCGCATCCAGCCCCGAATGGAATACCTGTCCTACCCATCCCTTTCTCAACCTGACCTGGTCTGCCATCTTCAAATGTAACTCCTGAAGCATGACCACGTCTGCCTTCAGTCCCTTTAAGTGCGCGAACACTCGGGCCCACTTAACCGGCCCATTCAGGCCCCTCACATTACAAGTTATCAGCCGGATTGGGGGGCTTCTCACCACCCCCCCCAGCCGACTAGCCATCTCCTTTTCTAGGCCAGTCACGTGCCCGCGCCTCCTGCACCCTCCAGTCCCCCAGACGGCGGGCCCCCGCCCCGACCAGCTCTCCTATTTCCAGTTCCCCATTGGCCAATGCAGCAGCAACCCTATACCACCTCCCCCCCCCCCCCCCCCCCCCCTAGACCCATATCTAGCTCTTTTGCTCCCCCCCCCATAACACTCCCGTAAGTCAGCTGACGCCTGCTGACCCCGGCCTCTCCCGCCTTCCCATTGACCCCCCCAGTGTGGGAATCCCCCTCCCCCTCCTCCCTAGCAGTCAGTGTGCGCTCCTCCGACCCCCACCGCCGTCCTTCCCTAGCGCGGGAAAAAGCCTATGCTTTCCTGAGCCGGCCCCGCCCCCTCTGGCGCAGCTCCTTTTGCGGCCTTATCTCAATTCCCCCATCCCTGGGCCTCCCCCCCCTCCAACACCGGCGCCCACACTGCCCCACAGTCTCCCAATCAAATCCCTTCACCCATCCCCATCCAGCACCCAACCAAGGGAACATTCCCTACACGTAGTTAAAACCATATATACAGCAGATATCCCCCCACAACCACAGACCCTCAATTTGAGTCCAACTTTTCAGTCTGTATGAAGCTCCAAGCCTCCTCAGGCGTTTCGAAATAGTGGTGCCGATCTTGGAATGTGACCCACAATCGCGCTGGCTGTAGCATACCGAACTTCACCCCCTTCCGATGGAGCACCGCCTTGGCCCGATTAAAGCCAGCTCTCTTCTTGGCCACCTCTGCACTCCAGTCCTGGTAGATTCGGATCTCCGTGTTCTCCCACCTGCTGCTCTGCTCTTTCTTGGCCCATCTCAAGACACACTCTCTGTCCATAAAGCGGTGGAACCTCACCACTACAGCCCTTGGCAGCTCGTTGGCCTTGGGTCTCCTTGCCAGGACCCGATGAGCCCCATCTAGCTCCAGGGGGCTCGGGAAGGCTCCGCGCCCATCAGCGAATTGAGCATCGTGCTCACATATGCCCCGGTATCGGGCCCCTCAACTCCTTCAGGGAGACCCAGAATCCGAAGATTCTTCCTCCTCGACCTATTCTCCAAGTCCTCAAATCTTTCCGCCCACCTCTTGTGCAGCGCCGCGCGTGTCTCCACCTTCACCGCCAGGCCCAAGATCTCATCCTCGTTCTCCGAGGCTTTCTGCCGCACCTCCCGGATCGCCGCCCCCTGGGCCCTCTGGGTCTCCACTAGCTTCTCAATCGCCGCTTTCATTGGCGCCAGCATTTCTGTCTTCAGCTCCTCAAAGCAGCGTTTAAGAAACCCCTGCTGCTCCTGCGACCACTGCGCCTATGCTGCTTGGTCTCCACCCGCCGCCATCTTGATTTTACTCCCTCTCACTTTTCGCTGCTCCAAGATCCCTTTTTTCACCTCTCCACTCCTGGTCCAATCCATATACTGTCGGGGGGACCTTCCCACACTGGAAGCCGTCGAACAAGTGCTGTTGGGGTCCCTCTAGAGAGCCCTAAAGTCCGTTCCCGGCGGGAGCTGCCGAACGTGCGACCTATTCAGGCATGGCCACAACCGGAAGTCAGCTGCTCACAGTTAAGCAGGGAAGCCTGCACTGACTTTCATCCAATTTGCAGAGACGAGGAACCGAAACACTCCAGAGCTAAATATCCACAGCTGTTCACAGGTCAAGGAAAATTGACAGCATACTGCATTCTACATCCAGAAACAAAATCAGTCTGTCTGTTTACAGAAAGATTGCTCATCCACTCTTGCCAAAGGCAAAGAAGGAAATTGACTCTTATGTTGAATTAAGGGGTCATTTCACCTGTGGTAAAATCCACAAACTGTTGCCTGGGGATGGCCCCAGTGCCTAAACCCAATGGATCGATCATAATTTATGCAGATCCTGCGTCTGGATTTTGGAATATCAACTGCGAAAGGAAAGCATAATTATGAGAGAAGATTTTGGACGTGGAGTTTGGAAACTCTCATGTGACAATCATCTGGGGGGATTCTGAGGGGCCATCCACTTGGTATTCTGAGTGGAGAGTGTATTTGCCCACATTCATCTTATATGCTTTAAAGGGCCTGTTAATAATAATCTTTATTAGTGTCACAAGTAGCTTACATTAACACTGCAATGAAGTTACTGTAAAAAGTGCCTAGTCGCCACACTATGGCGCCTGTTCGGGTACACGAAGGGAGAATTCAGAACGTCCAATTTACCTAACAAGCACGTCTTTTGGGACTTGTGGGGGGAAACTGGAGCTCCCGGAGGAAACCCACGCAGACACGGGAGAACATGCAGACTCACCACAGTGATCCAAGCCTGGAATAGAACCTGGGTCCCTGGTGCTGTGAAGCTGCAGTGCTAACCACTGTGCTACCATAAATCATAGATTAAGATGCACTTTGTAATCAGTATTAATCCTGAAACCTGTGTGTAATTGTTAAGCCAGGGGCAAGTAAGTGGTAGTGAATTCCAGATTCACCTCTCACTGGGTGAAGACATTTCTCCTCACCTCACTCCTAAAAGGTTTACCCCTTATCCTCAAACTATGACCCCCTAGTTCTGGACACCCCAACCATCGGGAACATTCTTTCTGAATCTACCGTGTCTTAATCCTGTTTGAATTTTGAAAGTTTCTATGAGATCCCCTTTCACTCTTCGAAACTCCCATGACTATAATTCTAACTGTCTTAATCTCTCCTCATATGACAGTCCCATCATCCCAGGAATCTGCCATGCAATCCTTTGTTGTACTCCCTCCAAAGCAGATAAGGAGGCTCCAGGCTTGCCTGCATCAAAGAAGAGAGATGCACTGGAACTTGCTTTTATTGATTGGCAGGGGAGTCAATAAATTCACAGAAAATGGCATTCGCATTCATGATAACACATACAAACTATCCATTGATGGAATGAAACCTTTATCTTTCAATAAAGGATACTCTGCAAACAGAAGTGGGAACCTCTTCTTCCAACATTGATTTGAATTACAAGTGATACCAATTGAAATTAATACCTTGATCCAGAGAGTGGGGGATAAACTCAGCCATTAAATAAAAAGTATGTTCTGTGCTTGATACATTGATAGACCACTGACAGAGAAAAGTCGCAGAAACCTGCAAAATTACCTGAAAAATGAGTCACAAATGCGATTTCGCAGAACTCACAGTAGGGAACATCTGATTTAGAAGCATTGAGGAAGAGTTTTTTTTGAGTTTCAATGCACTGAGGTTGGGGGGCCTTCAACCAAATGGATTTTATTGAAAACTGGGAAATACCTTTGACCTATCAGGGAAAGAGTACATGCAACAACAAATATTCAGGCAGCAAGACCTACATTTAGCTAATGGTGTTCCAAAATGGAGCAAACATTTTAAGAGCAAGAGGTTGAGGCTCTCAAATAAAATTTAATGTTATCGTGATACATGTATTTTGGACGTTGGAATTCCAGTTAATGATCCAACATTTCCCGTACCAGCCTTCCCGAACAGGCGACGGAATGTGGCGACTAGGGGCTTTTCACAGTAACTTCATTTGAAGCCGACTTGTGACAATAAGCGATTTTCATTTCATTTTTCAGGAAACAGTCTGACCAATAATGCAGCACCATCTAGTGATCAGAACCTGTAATTATGTTAACTGGAATTTTTTTAAAGGAGATAAAATGTGACAAAAGAAAAATTTTGAAGTCAGCATGGGATCAACTATAAGGCATTTTCAAATCCAGGGCCGCGACCTACTTTGCCGGGTCACGAGGCCATGCGTTCCCGATCGTGGGAAGTAGTGCCCAACGGCATGGCCGGCTTTTAAAAATGCAGGCCACGACCAGCTTTCAGAATGCCAGCCATTCCACGCAGGTGTGTCCCCTCACACTGCTCAGGCCTGGATCCCAGCGGAGCAGAACATCTCCTCCTGATGTCAATGCGCTGACCCAGGAGTAGATTTCATTATTTGTAAAAAAACATTGGAGCTGCAACAGAGGGCAGGTATGCTGACATCACGTGTTCTGGGCACAAGAGGGATTTCTCCATTTTGCAGCTGCCAGCAGTGTGAACTCCAGGGCCTCTGGTGAACAACCCATGAAGAAGCAGCTGAAAACAGGAACAGAGCAGTATAAAGATGGTTACTTGAGGTATGGGTTTATTAATTGTGCCACTGCAAAGGGGGATTCAAAGATCATGTGTGTTATATGCAGGGAAGCACTGGCAAATGAAAGATTAAATCCCACAAAACTTCAAAGGCCTTGGACGACTAAGCATGGCGTGTTCGAGGACAAGCCTTTTGATTTTTTTCAACAGATGCAGTGAGATCTTAAATCATCAGCTGAAGTCATTATCAGAAATATAACATTGAATAACAAAGCAAGTAAGATTGTGAAGACTAAGCAGGCTCACCGGTCACATTAAAGACCAGTGAAAATAGTGGGTCGCGAAGGATGGCTGGTTGGTAAAATGGGTCTTGGGCTAAAATGTTTGAAAAACACAGCTATAAGATTACTGATACACAAATGGTTCCAGGCATGAGAAACCTCAGTTGAGGATAGATTGGGGCTGTTCTTTTTGGAGAGAAGGCGGCTAAGAGATTTGATAGAGGTGTTCACTTTCTTAAAGGGGTGGACAAATTAGATAGGGAGAAACTGTTCCTGCTTGTAAAAGGATTGAGATCATGAGGGCACGGATTTAAAGCAATTTGCAAAACATGCAAATGTGCTGAGAGAAAAATATTTTCACACAGCAAGTGTTTCGGGACTGGAATGCACTACTTGGAGGTATGGTAGAGGCCAGTTCAATCAAGGCAGGAGATGATTTCTTGAATACAAAAGATGTGCAAGGATACGGGGATAAGACAGGAAAATGGCAAAGTCACAATGTTCATTTGGAGGGCTGCGCAGAATGGCTTCTTTCTGCGGCGTAACAATTCTGTGAATACCTCCCCATGGTCAGATAATGAATGGTGCATTATAGCAGTGTCAATCTTGTCTTGTAGGAACATCAGGACCACTCGTAGTGAATGAAAAAGTCAGATTAACTTTTTCCAAATATTATTTAGATTTTTTCCATTGATGCTTTGAGAATTAAATTTCATAACTTCACTCATTACTCTCCTTGGGATGGGGTAGGGAGTCGGGGCAGTGGGTATCATTTGATCTGGTAGTACTGCTAATTTGATTTGGCACAACTCTGCAAGATAAACCAGATGATGTGATGTAACTTGGACATAAATGTGAGTTTTGGTTAGCTAATGATTTCAGGTATCTGTCAGCAATGGAGAGGATATGGGTCTTTCTTCTTGGGAGAAGCAAGATCGCATGTCTGGCAGCATTTATTTGTAACATTCAACATGATTTATTGGAATATTGAATCTGATATTTTCTGTTTGGTTGCTCAATGGGTCTCTATCACAGCGGTAAGAAAAATGAACTTGGCTATCGACAAAAAGCATGTGATAATTACAGTATTAAAATTTCAACCACTATTTTTTTTAAAAGAGCTTAAATGAAAATGAGAAGGCACTGTCACTCCCTCTTGTTGATAAGAGAGAAGTTTTGCTTGCTCCCACAATGGACACAAGTGAAACGCAGCAACAGCCTGCTTTAAGCTTGAATCAAATCTGGCTCTGGGACCCATTTAAATGTTGTCAGTGAACATCACGTTGTCAGTGAACATCAGATACAGCAGACAGAAGAGCAGGAAATTAGTAGGCGATCACTGTAAAGACGATGAACAGGCTGAACCTCTGTTGTCTAGGGAGAGCATTCCAGTTCTACCTGGGCATTTAAAAAAAGTCTTCTCCCAAGGTTCCTTTCAGACCCACTTAAGGAACTCAAAGCCTGCTACAACTAGCTAAGTGTACACATTGTACACTCATCCCATTCTTACCTGAATCCTACAATCATGTAGTACAGGGGCCACTTGGCTTATTGTCCACGTGCTGGCTCTCTGGGCTATTCAATTAGTTACAAATGGCAAAGAAAACAATTTGCATGGGCACCCATTTACTAACCTGCCTAAGTATGGGGGCATGGGATACAGGGAAATTTGGCTGTCTGGATACAGAATTGGCTGGCCGAAAGAAGACAGCGAGTGGTAGTGGATGGAAAGTATACCACCTGGAGGTCGGTCACCAGTGGTGTCCTGCAAGGATCTGTTCTTGGACCTCTACCCTTAGTGTTTTTTATAAATGACTTGGATGATGAAGTGGAAGGGCGGGTTAGTAAGTTTGCCGATGACACGAAGGTTGGGGCAGTTGTCGATAGTGTTGAAGGTTGTTGCAGGTTACAGCAGGACATGCAATGAAAATGAAAATCGCTTATTGTCACAAGCAGGCTTCAAATGAAGTTACAGTGAAAAGCCCCTAGTCGCCACATTCCGGCGCCCGTTCGGGGAGGCTGGTACGGGAATTGAACAGTGCTGCTGGACAGCCTTGGTCTGCTTTCAAAGCCAGCGATTTAGCCCTGTGCTAAACCAGCCCCTAGCCATTGACAGGATGCAGAGCTGGGCTGAGAAGTGGCAGATGGAGTTCAACCTTGATAAATGTGAAGTGATTCATTTTGGAAGGTCGAATTTGAATGCTGAACACAGGGTTAAAGGCAGGATTTCATAGAATTTACAGCGCAGGAGGCAATTCAGCCCATTGAGTCTGCACCGGCTCTTGGAAAGAATACCCTACCAAGGTCCACACCTCCACCCTATCCCCATAACCCAGTAACCCCACCCAACACTAAGGGTAATTTTGGACACTAAGGGCAATTTATCATGGCCAATCCACCTAACCTGTACATCTTTGGACTGTGGGAGGAAACCGGAGCACCCGGAGGATACCCACGCACACACGGGGAGGATGTGCAGACTCCGCACAGTGACCCAAGCCAGAATCGAACCTGGGACCCTGGAGCTGTGAAGCAATTGTGCTATCCACAATGCTACTGTGCTGCACGGTTCTTGAAAGTGTGTAGGGTTCTTGGGGTCATAACTTGCAACAACACGTACATAGATCCCTCAGAGTTGCCACCCAGGTTGATAAGGTTGTTAAGAAGGCATATAAGTGTTGGCTTTCATTAACAGGGGGATTGAGTTTAAGAACTGCAAGGTTTTGCTGCAGCTTTATAAAACTCTAGTTAGACCACACTTGGAATATAGTGTCCAGTTCTGGTCGCCTCATTATAGGAAGGGTGTGGATGCTTTATAGAGGGTACAGAGGAGATTTACCAGGATGGTGCCTGGACTGGAGGGCAAGTCTTATGAAGAAAGGTTGAGGGAGCTAGGGCTTTTCTCACTGGAGCAAAGAAGGCAGAGAGGTGACTTGATAGAGGTGTACAAGGTGATGAGAGGCATGGATAGAGTGGATAGCCAGAGACTTTTCCCCAGGGTGGAAATGGCTGCCACGAGGGGACATAATTTTAAGGTGATTGGAGGAAGGTATAGGGGAGATATCAGAGGTAGATTCTTTATACAGAGTGGTGGGTGTGTGGAATGCATTGCCAGCAGAGGTGGTGGAATCAGAGCATTAGGGACATTTAAGTGACTCTTAGACAGGCACATGGACAGCAGTAAATTGAAGGGGTGTTGATTAGGTTGTTCTTAGTTTAGGATAAATGGTCAGCACAACATCGTGGGCTGAAGGGCCTGTACTGTGCTGTACTGCTCTATGTTCTATGTATGGTATCTATAGGGTGACCATGTCCACCACCTTACCTGCCCACTCTCCATTTTCCAGCTTCTGGTCACCTGATTTTCAGGCATTAAAACAGGCAACATTGAATTGAGAGCGGCACGGTGGCAGTAGTTAGCACTGCTGCCTCACTGTGCCAGGGATTCCAGCCTTGGGGTGACCATCTATGTGGAGTTTGTACTTTCTCCCCATGACAGCGCGGGTTTCCTCCAGGTGTTCCAATTTCATCCATAGTCCAAAGATGTGCAGGTTATGTGGATTGGCCACTAAAATTGCCCCTTAGTGTCAAAAGATGTGCAGGTTTGGAGGGGTTATGGGGATAGGGAGGGCGAGTGGGCCTGGGTAGGGTGTTCTTTCAGAGGGTCGATGCAGTGTCAATGGGCCAAATGGCCTCCTAATGCACTGTAGGAATTTTATGGCTTTCTGAATATATACCCCCATGTTCTCCAGAAAACAAAGTAAATCTCAGAACTGTAATACAGCCACTGTAATATAAAAGACTTAATACAGTTTTAAGTATTAAATGCATATTTACTGTTCATGGAATGTATAGTACAAGCTTTTTGGGAACATTTTATATAATTATTCTCCAATGTGAACAAAAATGCTCAATACAGAAAAGTTGATATGTACAATAAATATACTATGAGATGTAATTCTCTAACTGATAAGTATGAATATATTTATTTCAGTTTCAAACAATGGGTAACTATTATTCAGTTTTGGGTGTAATGGATCTGATTGTGTGTCAAATCCACAGTCATTCCATGCAGTAACACTTATTGACCAAAATGCAATTTCAAATGCTTATTTGGCCCATCAATTGGTCATATCACAGTAAACTGAAATAAGTCATGTACAATACACGTTACAATGTACATTGTAGCTATGAAACCCATAAGTAATTCATTATGTTTTCAATACATTTTCATTGAAGTTATAATACAATAATATAAATTCTTTTTTACAAATGTACTAAAACAAGCACCAAAACAAAACAAAAAACTACATCACTAAAAAAAAGTTTGCATTTATCATCACTGAACACATTCTGAAATCTCATAGGAACGTCTATTTGTACTTCATCGAGGCCAAAAACATTTTACATGAGGATTAAAAATGTAGTTTTCCAGCAAGCTTTATTCTGAGTGTTTCATTTTAATTTCAAGAAGTTCAACCTTTTATTACAACACAAGGACATGGAATAAACCAGGTGTTACTTCTGTAGCAGCAACACTAAATAGGAATTCATTTAAAAGACTGCTGTCACTTTGGTAAATAAAATCAACAAAGAATATTAATTTACCTGCATTTTCATTTACTGAAGATGGTTTGATTACTGACAAATGAGTGGGAAACATTAAGTTGTACAGATTGTACAGCAACATAGACAACTGATTGGTTTTCCATTCTGAAGATGCCAAACTAAAAGTGAGCATGTTGCTGATGATATACTGTTTTCTGCGTCAATTGATTTAATGGTGCAATATGCAGCTAGTCATCCAGTAATCCCTATTCCCAATTTATCTTACTGCACTGGATTTTACTTTCAGGTGTAAATAAAATTATAGATTCATGTACATGGTACACCAGATCAGTAGCTATATATTGTAGCCAAATGTGGGTAGGAGGCAAAGTGTTTAAAAACAAGATGCATTAATATCTACAAGTGAAATTTATTGGAGATAGACATACAAAGTTTGAAAATATTTCCTGAAACAACAGATAACTGGTATTTACTATTCTGCAGAAGGAAATACATTTAAACGGGCTACTGTCCTAATATGAATTTATTGCTCCCAAAAGCACGTGTGTTACCATATTTTCCTTTTCAGAGATGGTCACAACTGCACTGCAGTTCAACCATCGCAGTATCTATGTCAGTTCTAGAGCGATTGTAAATGGGTTAAAAACAGGCTGGTGAGCAAAGAAGTGGAATTATTTGTATCATTTGGGTACACAAAAATTTCAAATCTACTGTTCAACTTGAACACCCATTCTATTTGCATATCTCCCACTGGTGAAACACCTTAAGAAGATTTTACTTTCAACTCCAGCATGACAAAAAAAATAATAAACTGCAAAGGTTGGTCATTTGCATAGACACTATACTCCCGTGTAGAATAAATCACTGCAGCTGCTTGTGGGTGTCTAAGTAAAAGCTCCATCAAATATAAATGTTTTTCTTTAAAACTTAAATCTTTAATTTATTTTTGGTACGGTTAATGAAATGAACTGATGAACATGCTTCAAGATGATTGCACTGAAAGAATGATTGCAGCTCTCGCTCTCAAGTGAGAAAATTTAATCAGTCTCTGATTTCCGCTGGAAACGATTTAAAATTTCTGGGTTATGAGAGGCCATGTTGGAAAAGTCTCTGAAAATATCCTGGTAGGTTGCATCACCTGCAAGAAGATAAAGTTTTGAGTTACTGAAGCAAGTAAATTTGGTCAAATAGTTTTAGCATCAAAAATTTATTGTAATCCAACAATGTACACCTTTGAAAAATGCACACAATTAAAACCAGACTAAATTGTGCTTCATAAAATATATGTTATTTCCAGCATAATTTGCACTATATAATGCCAATTTATACCAGACATCTGCTGAATGTTTGTGTGCTTTAAAGCATTAACCAAATTATTAAATCTGCTTTTTCCCCTCATATAACTTGCATTTCATTCCATAATTGTCAATTTAGGCCATAGCCCTGCAAATTTTCCATTTCCACTATGTATCCAATTCCCTTCTGAAAGTCATGACTAAACCTGTTTGCACCATCCATTCAGGTGTAACATTCCAAATCATAGCAACTCCCTACTTAAAGCAAAGGCTCATTGCCCCTATCATTCTTTTGCCCATTATCTTAAATCTATATTCTCTGGTTACTGACACACCAGCCATTGGTAACAGTTTACTTATTTACTTTATCAAAACGACCAATAATTTTGATATTTCTAAATTGTTCTTTAACCTTCTTTGGTTCAAGGAGAACAGCTTCTCTAGTCTTTCCACACAACAGCCTCTGTCCTAAGTCCTTTAGTTTGACCCCTGCACTGCCCAAAAGACTGAGGGGGCATTATTTATTTTTGCCAGGGCTATCTGTGACTGTGAATTTGTTAGATTAACTGTTCCACAATATTCAGTCAAACACTCCATTTTACGACATCACTTCTCCTATGTAGTCTATTTTGTTGGAACTGACCTCATGTACCTTCCCTCCTACTTTTCCCCAACATAAAATGACATTCACCCTATTTTCTAAACAAATGTTCTGTTTTCGTACTTCTAAAGGTCATCTCTCAATCAACCCTGTTGTTTCCTCTCATCTCTTTCAGTATGAATGTCCATTTGGTGTATTTGAACGTTTTTAAACATTAAAGGTGCTGTAAGAGTTACTGTTGATAAATATTTTGCAAAGTATTGTCAGGTATGTCGAACAGCTACAATGAAATCGGAGGTTAAAGGAGGCTTAACTCTTCAAGAATAGCAGTACGCTTTGATCCATTCTACAGAAGACAATGTATAGCTATGAGGGAGTTAAAGGATAAATCAAATCTACAAGCTGGGATGGCATCACACAACAGTTAAACTTAATTATTTGCTCCCAAACTGAATCTCAAGTTCAAATTTATGTATTGCAAATCGTCGCAGATTGCAATGCATTTTATATGAAAAGATTTTAAAATCTACTCAATTTGTTTGAATTACAGCCACAGCATGGGTTTTCATAGAAATTAATCAGTAATTCATCAACCTCCATAGGATACCAGACGAACAGCAATAAAGTAAATACAGAAGCAAATGCACTATGCTGAAAAGTGTCAACATATCTTAAAGGGCTATAGGATTTTCAATACAACTTAGCTAGCTGTAGCTTGTTTATTGAGCATAATTTGCTACCTCTCAAATTTACAATAATTAATTGTGGAGAATTTTAAAAATATGTTGCGTGTCAACAGATTTAAATCAAAATGCTTGAGAGTAGAATTAAAGCAGCAATAGTATAAAATAACAATATAGAAAAAAAAAGACATGTACAAAAATTTCTGGCATGATCAGTAAATAGCTAACAATACTGGAAGAAAAAGACCACACAAGGTAACTACCATACCTGCATGAACCTCAGTGCAGCAAAAATAGAAATCAAGAGTGCAAGAATCAAGAGACAGCTTGTATGAAAGATTGCAATGATAGCTTCAACTTTTAAACATTTGCTTCAAAACTTCCAATTTCTTTATTTTCCCACTAATTCCACATTTAATAAATGTGTCCATGTTTGCATTCTGGGGAGATTACTTTCCCTCCAATATAAGTTCAACCCCAAAAAACATTTCCCTCCCTCCTCATCTATGGCTACCCTGCTGCCAGGCCTCCATCAGGTCTGCCCCGAATCATTCATCAAGCTACACAAACGGCAGCCTGAGAGGAGCTCTCCCTTTCATTTCTTTCTGTGGGGCAAAAGTAACCCCCTGGCACACTAAGAGCATTAGTGTTTAGTCTCGTCACTTTATGGTACTTTGTGCAATCCCAGTTTGCTAAACTAATGCATTCTAGCCTTATCTGCATTGTTTTGGATAAGTAACAGATAAAGAAAATTGCAACCCACAGGGAAGGAAACACTACTTCCCCTGATACTATTGTTACACATCACACAACAGCCATCTCCCAAGAGACACCGAGGTAGTTGGAAGCAGCTGGTCTCCTCAATCAGAGATGGTGTGCTGGATTGTGTCAGGAAGAGCAAGAGGAGAACCAATTGGCAAAAATGAAGACAAAAGGTGCCTTTAATAGACAAAGGCCATTTCTG
The DNA here is from genome assembly GCF_047496885.1 of Scyliorhinus torazame. Taxonomy (NCBI): domain Eukaryota; kingdom Metazoa; phylum Chordata; class Chondrichthyes; order Carcharhiniformes; family Scyliorhinidae; genus Scyliorhinus; species Scyliorhinus torazame. Next base: position 62,018,349 of record NC_092720.1, on the reverse strand, counting down.
GCAAGCCTAAATAAAATTGAGCGCATTCTTCAGACCGAGTGTGTATTCAAGTTGATGGTTTGGATTATTATAATGCAGTTACCAATCAATTTAACTTCACTGCCATACTTTGATGGAATTCAATTAGAATCATGTTTTTATACTAATCTAATATAGTTATCTGATGCTTTTAAATTCATTTTTCAGAATTCAAATAACTAAAATCTTAAACATCATTTGTTGAAATGATATTCACAAATAAGGACTTGAGTACTTCACTCTGCACAGAGCAATGTAACGATTTCATGTTTCATTTTGTTTACAATTATACCAGTATCTCTATTAATTCTCCCATTTGAAAATGAAAATAAAAGAAAAACAGGAGCATTATTGGGTTTATTTAATTTTTTCTGAATCAAACACGCATCTTTTGCAGTGAATCTGAAATCAATTTACCTTAAAAGCGGTGATCTAAATTATTAGATATAATGTTTAGTGAAAACAAAAACTACTTATAACTAGAATAATGGCAATTAGTACGAACAAAGCGGAAAACAAATGGGCAGTTTTGCTTTTAAGCAGAAATATGAAAAGTTATGCAATAATTTCATGCACAATCTGATCCATATAAAACACAGTAGAAGTAAAATCATAATTCATTGCAAGTTATAATTGTTCATAAATAAAATGTTTAAGTTCGTTCAAAATTACCTACAAGTTTCAATACAATTAATGTGTGCCCATTTGCACATATAAGTAAAAATGTACACCCACACATGTAGATTTTGCCATAACTTAACATTTTAAAAATAAGTTTGCAGCCACTGCGATTTTAAATGTGTAAAGACTTTATATTAAGGTGCAACTGTGATCTGGAAAGTTTAAGTAATTTTCAGACAAGTATTGAAACTTTATGCCATTCAGTATGAGGAACAGGTTAATCAATCTCCAAAGATTGATCTGAACTGAAAGCTTGTTTGAAGCGATTCAGTTTGTAAACCAAATAAGATGACATGATACTGGAGGGCAGTTTAAATGCATTTAGTGAGCTTACAATCAACATCAATAATTGGAAATCTTCTCTGAAGGTTAGACGTAAGGGAACTATTAGTTGTTGAATACCAATACAACTGCAAGAGTCTGAATTTATTCAGATCTTAAGATATGGATTAATTTATACAGATGTCTAAAGTAGGATAAACTTTGTAATATTAATGCAGGTTAATCCTATCAGCTGTATTTTTTAAAGCCTATTTTACCATTTATTGGCAACAAACTTGCAGTCTTTACCTCAACAAAAATAATAAATCCTACATCAGTAGCTGCATTTCGTTTTGCAATAATGCTGCATTTAAAGTGCAGAAAGTACATACATACAGCAATGCTGCCATTACCACCCAGATTAGGAACTCAGAAAGGCACACAATGTACAAAAAGGCAAATACAGTACAGAAAATAAAAGCAATAACCAGAAACAATCAGATGTATTTGGTAGCACCAATTTGTTTTTCGTGATTGACAACTAAAAGCTAAATATAAAAGCTAAACAGAATGTTGCATATGGCTTTCTTTTAACAGTGCATAACTATTTACCTTGTGGTGTCTTATTAAACTACAGAGCTCACTGAGTAATTATCATAGTAAAGTTTATAACTATCAACAAGATGTCTACAGCTACAACATTGTTACAGCTAGCTGCAGAATCTCAAGTAATAATATAATGCTTTCTAATAACTTTAACATAACTGCACACCTATTAAAATATCTTACATATTTAAGCAATAATTTCCAACTTCATAGTATTTGGTGTCCCAAAATAAATTTGTAAATGTTACCACTGTACCTATTTTTTTATGACTAACTTAAACTTCAGTCCTGGGAATATTTCATAAATGTCAAATTGTCAAAAGGAAAACCAAATAAAATGATGAGCAAAAATTAGGTGGATTCATAATATTTGCTAACATTAAGATTAGCACCTGAATTAACTCAATATTTAAAAAACAAATCAAAGCAATCAAAACACCATTATATAATACTGAAAATGTTCACATTGTACTGTCCATTTATGACAAAGGAAAGATAAAAAAAATAAACTGGTTGAAATATTTTCCATTTACACTGCATTTACTTATAGGAATATAATTAAAAGTAAACACTGATTTAATATTTCAAAACAAGTTCAAAGGCAAGATTCTCTTCCAGGTTTCCAATAATTAAATCATGTCTAAACCAGGCAGCCAAGTTCCATAATGTGTTACATTTGTGCATTGTGGCTTATTGGTAGACCATGGATTTTTACCAGCCAAGATTCAGATCTTAGCCAAGAATTTTGAGGGAATAACAAATAAATAAAACTTTTTCAATCAAGAGGGGCTTACTTGGGGTGAAATGCCAGAAAAGAAAAACATGCATGCAACAGGGAAAAATCCTCCAGAAACTGTTGCCTCTGATGGCCAAGTGAATATATGCATCATCTAATGCGGTATCAAAACATTCAAATCAGGTGATCGATCTCCGCTCTGAACCCCAATTCATGTTGAATCAGGGGAATGCTAATATTGACTTCCAAGTACCTGGGCTTAAAAAGTCCGCCAGGGTTCCTGCTCCTGATCGTTATCCAATCTCTCCTCTTGGAAGGTGCAAGTTTATGGGCATAAGATAAGGACAGGTTTGGAATTGGCTGTCCTGTGAGGCACTCCATGGTTGCTTACCTTTCAGCTGGACTAACACAAAGAATGGTGAGGTATCAGCGGGCTGTCGGTGCCCATTTCACCACACTACACAAGTATCAGAGCCTATGGGTTGGGGTGGGGAAAGAGAAAACTAAGGACAAACCTCTAGTCACTCCAATAAAAGTCACAATCATGATTAAATACGTTAAGTATCATTTAGCAATTTACTAAACTTTAAGCTCTGCAACATAGATCAAACTATACAGAAAATGCAACCAAATACGGAATGTTTTTTGAGGTGCATTGCTTATATTTGCCAAATAACTTTGGTATCTGCTTTTTTCTGATTGTAAGATACTCTCTTGGAATTTATCTTGGTTACCATAATGGTCGTCCAATTGGGGGAGATACATCCTTTAAATACAGCATCACCTGCCAAATAACAAGGTAATGAGGCTCCCATTCCCTCCCCAGCCCCTGACAGTAGATGATTAGATAACCCTTTATTAATCAAGGCTCAAGAATCTTGTAGCTGCAAACTAATAAATTCTTGCATGCATTTTTTATATTGCATCTCTGTATGACTGTTATTGGAATATTGACCTGACTGTCCAAGGCCTTCAGATTCTCGCATCTCATCATTCATCTTTGCTAGACGCAACCTGTGAAAAAAGGTACAGTAATTTGCAAAGGCACAATAAAGTGCGATGGAACCAAACATTAATGCCATCGAGAAAATATATAAAATTTTGTTTGGTGACAATAAATGTACCTTTTCCAACTGTTTATAAAGGTACATAGAATATATATATATTTTATATATAGCTCACACAATGGATGAGATTAAGTCATTTTTAGAATAAATATGTAATAAACAACAATCCACTGTTGATATGGTCATTTCAATTTTATGACCGGCCATTTTGGCCAGCTGATTTTTTTCCCCTACTTTTGTACAGAAGACTTCATCCTGGATTTTATCTTCACTTCTTTGACCAGGGAATGTTAATGATACTGCAACTGACAAGCAAATTAATCTATAAAAACACATCCAACAAACCTAACAATAGGAAATTAAAAGAGGGCCAGATCGAGAGTAGGGGAACCTTTGAACGTGAAGGTCGAACTTATTTCAAATATGTACCCAGAAACGTTTTCTGATACAAATGCTGAAGTGTTTCATGACCGTGATTTACATTTGTTCTTTCTCCAAACTTGTACTTTTAAACTTTCAGATTTCTGAGAAACCAGGGTGTGTCAAAGAGAAGGGAGCAGGAAATTCCACTTGGAAAGTCTGGCACTTTTTTGAGACCCGATTTACAAGTAAATCTCTGTGATGGGTGAATTACACTCTAGGGCAATTAAGAGCATGGAAGCATTGAGGCACCAACAGTCATTTTGAGGAAATTAATAAAGTCTAACGCAGTTTACGCAAGAGAACAAGACAAACGTAATTCCCAACTTGAAGGGCAACTAAATCTTTATTGGCAATAACAGAAGCAATCAGAAATAAAATGGAACTGTACGTGAATCACATTAAAACAGTAACAGTTGAATGTGCTTGAAATGATGAAGAATTGCTGACCCATCTTGGGCCTTTTCAAAATGGCATCCCAAATTTGTCAGAAAAATTGGGGGGGGGGGGGGGGGGGGGGGGGGGGAGAGGAGGAGGAGGGGAGGGAATAGACTCACTATACGAAGAATCTATCCAGACTTTCAAAAGTTCTTTATGAAGGACCAGGTATGACAAACAGCTTTAAAAATGCAATCTCAATGCAAAGGAGTGAAATTAGACTGGGGGCCAAGGGCTTCAACTAAGATCTTGGTGTTTGTACCCAAGCTGATCAGTTGCAGAAGTTTGAGTATATATATTATACACACAGTCGTCTGGTAACAGAGAACTTGTGTATTGCTGAAAAAAAGAGATGTTAAAGCTTTTCATCTTGTACTCATCAGGACACTTCACAAGGATACAAGGGGAAAACAGCAATTTATACTGTATGAGATGCCGATTGGTTGGCAAGCAGGCAGATTGGTAGACGTGTTGCCATGGAGAATGCACCAGGTAACTGACAGTTAACTTTCAAGCACTGCTTTAAATTTAACCAGGTAGTTTAACACTGATTGATCAAGACATTGCCCTGAGGAATGAGTCAGCAAATAGTTGTCATTTATTTTGGTTAGCGGAAACAGGTGCGATATGTGCACATGTTCTTTCTGTCTGAAAATAACTGAGCCCTGTGTATTAGTGAGAAATCTGCCAGGGGGTTCACTACCACAGTGCATCGCAAGTCCACCGTCACTGGTCAATGTTGAGATTCTTACAGTGCCACATGCTAGAAGATTGGTCTCATCGACAGCTTGTAAATAGGGCATGGGCCATTTGCTCACCATACAAGTTTGATGTTGAAATAGGGCATATCAAAGGCATATTGCAGGATAATGGCTACCCTAATCAGATCATTGTGTGCTATTTATCATGCAAATTCATAGATGGGCCAAAGGCCATCACTTTCAGACCTGAAATGTTCCCAGTCTATCTCAGACTACCTTGGAAGGGCAAGGTATCTCAAAAATGTGAGCAACTGGTGAAGCTAGCTGATTTACACTGTTACTATGAAGTTGCAACACAAACGGTATTTCGCCACTAACAGCATGCTGCCATCAAACCAAAAAGACATGCTGCCTATCCGATAAAAGAATGTGATATATGAATTTCACTGTCAGTACGCTGCTCGTTATGTAGGTTATACATTCCAACGGCTGGCGCTCGAAACAGCATGCTCCAGCTCCTGTTCCCCAAGGACAAGGTATAGACTTTACTCAACCAGCCCGTGCTTCCAAAACTTAAAACACATTAGATGTGATTCCACGATTGGACAACATTTGCTAAATAAGTGCGCAAAAAAATTACACCGACAACTAATTTGAAATAATCAGTCAGGCTCGTAGTGTGGCACATGTATGTATAGAAGCTACATATATTAATACACAGGGCCCTTTTCTTTGTAGACAGAAATAACATATGCACTCATTGTGCCTGTTTCGGCTAAACAAAATAAGTCACAGCCATTCAATGACTCATTCCTCAGGGCAATGCCTTGTCCAATCAGGCAAATGGCCTGGTTTAAATTTCAAACCATTGTTGGTAGTTAACTGTCAATCAACTTGTGCATTTTCCATGGCAGCGTTTCTTCCAGAATCCACTGGTCAACCAATTAGCACTTTCTTCACATACAGCTCAATGTATGTTTGTCCCAAACAGCAAATCATGGAGAACAGTCCGACTTGAACTCTTGTATATTTTCGTAAAACAAACAGAATTCTGATGAATTTAGTTTACTCGACATATGAAACAGGAATGGTTTGAATAAGAAGTACGTCCTTTGGCTTAGCTAATAAGGAGAGGTTACACAAACTGGACCTGGATCTTCGAAAGTTAAGGGACAATTTGGTTAAGATTTTGAAAAGAATATACAGGGTTAGATAGAGAGAAACATTTTATTCTGGCAGGGGAGTCCAGGGCAAGGGGACGTGACTATAACATCAGAGCGACCATTTAGAGGAGTAATTAGGAAACACTTAAAAGGCTGTTCGAAGTGTGGAACACTCTCCCACAAAGCAGTAGAGGGTGCCTCGATTAATAAATTTAAATTGGGAGATTTATTTTTGCTAGCCAAGGCAGGTAAATAGAACTAGACACAGATTAGCTATGATCTTAATCAATGATGGATCACATGCTCAAGAGTTTGAATAGTCCATCTTCGTTCTTATGTTCCTAATTCCAAAATAAGCAGAATGAAAACCAAGTATAAAGAATAAACACCAGAAATACAATGATACGCACAATGTAACTATATCTGCATTTGCAGCCTCTATAGCAATGGCTAGTGGGTCCTTCTTTTCTTCATCTAATGCACCTTGATCAGCTCCCCGCTTCAGAAATAAACAAACTTGCCTAAGATAAAGAAGCAAAGTAGAATGGATTTGTTACAAATCAAATGCATTAAATTTTCCAAACATAACTGAAGAATATTTCATACTGGATACATATTTTTGTTTATTATTCATTTTTTAAAAATTCAAAGTAGCACAAGAACACAGCACACAAACACAATGGTGACATACAGATGTGATCTCCAGACCCCTTATTTAAGCAGTATTATTTTCATGTGCCTTTTCAAGGGGTAGAGAATATTGAATGGCTCTGAATTATCAACACCACCCAACCCTTTTAACAAAAAGAGAAAATGTTCTGCAGAGTTTCTTTCTACGCACCCCACACGGTTGCAAAGCATTTACAAAACCTTATATTTTACTTAGTTCACCCTTTACTGGTTGGTTTTCTTCATATATTTTCATGGTCCTACCATCTCAGGTACGATCACATTGTACAAAACATTTATTTGTTGCCATAATTTTCGAAAACACTTTGAAAATAATTTAAGTACTGGAAGGGATGAATGGTGATTTCCTGTTCAGAAAATGGAGAAAGGGATAAGCCAGGTAACCTACAAATTGCCTGCAACCATAAGGGATATCATTAAGCACTTTAACATGGGCAAACCAGCACAGCCCAGGTCATTAAATTTGAAAGCAAATTGCTCCGATTGATAGCATATGGTTGAAGTATTAAAAAGCGAAGTAGGGTTAAATGAACAAGAAGGGAACACTGAGAACCTCATTCACTACAACCGCAAGACACCCTTACAATTTTTGACCAAAAATAGCACCGAGGAACCACCACGAAACTGAGGTCAATAGGTGTCAATGGAAAAATCTTCCATTGGTCGGTGCCATACTGATTAGAAAGGAAGGCGGTTGTGGTTGAGTTGAAGGCAATCATTGCAGTCTTTTTAAAAAAAATTTTAAAGAGAGTGAAAACATGCTATACACTGAAAACCTAAAATGGTCCATATATCGCACTTCATAAACTGCCACTCCATTTGCCATAACAGATCTCAAAAATCAGAATTCTTTTGTATTTACTTCAGATGATTATTATAGTAACAAAAATTTCTTATCCAACAACACCTCAAAACTTAACTCTGTGGAAAAGGTAATCTCCACATTCTTTTAGCCTGGAATGCTACACAAACATAGAACAACATAGAACATAGAACCTTGCAGATTGAAGGCCCATTAAACACCCTCTCCCCCAGACATGTTTTTGACAGGAGGGTTGAGGCATGTAAAATATGACAGGTGGCTGGTCCACTGCTTTCCCACCCACCCCTGACCCAGTCTCCACAAACTGGTAAGTGGGTGGGCATCAAAATCAGCACCCCCACAAGGCTGCATGGTGGCACAGTTGTTGCCACTACTGCTTCACGGCGCCGAGGACCCAGGTTCGATCTCGGCCCTGGGTCACTGTCATTGTGGAGTTTGCACATTCTCCCCGTGTCTGCGTGGGTCTCACCCTCACAATGCAAAAATGTGTAGGGTAAGTGAATTGGCCACGCTAAATTGCCCCTTAATTAGAAAAAATACGAATTGGATATTCTAAATTGATATATTTTTTTAAATCAGCACCCCATCTGAATAATGAATGGCAATTTAATTTTTACCAATTATTATTACCAAGTCAATTGACTCCATAATACATTTGGCATGGGCACGCAGGCAGGAGTGAGAAGGCCTTTTTTTCACCCCACCCCAGCTCCTTCGCTTGATTCCTCAATGCCTCCTCATCCAAACTCCAGGACTTAGCTGGGTCGAGATACCATGGCTATCTTCATCCGCGGGCCCACAAAGTCTGAGCAATGCCCAACACTCAGTTCTGGCGCTACTGGGACTTCTAGAGTTGCCGGCCAATCAGATTTACTTGCAGCCTCCGCGGGCATGGTTTCCTCCCACAGAGGGCCAGAAGTCCCACTCAGCGTGCTAAATCCGCTGGCAGTGTGTTATAAGAACAGAAGAACCAGCAGCAGGAGTAGGCCATATGGCCCCTCGAGCCTGCTCCGCCATTCAATGAGATCATGGCTGATCTTTTGTGGACTCAGCTCCATTTTCCGGCCCGAACACCATAACCCTTAATCCCTTTATTCTTCAAAAAACCATCTATCTTTATCTTAAAAATATTTAACGAAGGAGCCCCGCCCGCTTCACTGGGCAAGGAATTCCATAGATTCACAACCCTTTGGGTGAAGAAGTTCCTCCTAAACTCAGTCCTAAATCTACTTCCCCTTATTTTGAGGCGATGCACCCTAATTCTGCTTTCACCCGCCAGTGGAAACAACTTGCCCGCATCTATCCTATCTATTCCCTTCATAATTTTATATGTTTCTATAAGATCCCCCCTCATCCTTCTAAATTCCAACGAGTACAGTCCCAGTCTACTCAACCTCTCCTCGTAATCCAACCTCTTCAGCTCTGGGATTAACAAGTAAATCTCCTCTGCACACCCTCCAGCGCCAGTACGTCCTTTCTCAGGTAAGGAGACCAAAACAGAACACAATACTCCAGGTGTGGCCTCACTAACACCTTATACAATTGCAGCATAACCTCCCTAGTCTTAAACTCCATCCCTCTAGCAATGAAGGACAAAACTCCATTCACCTTCTTAATCACCTGTAAACCAACATTTTGCGACTCATGCACTAGCACACCCAGGTCTCTCTGCACAGCAGTATGTTTTAATACTTTATCAATACTTTATTTGCTGTTATTCCTACCAAATATTATAATACTTTATTTGCTGTTATTCCTACCAAAATGGATAACCTCACATTTGTCAACATTGTATTCCATGTGCCAGACCCTAGCCCATTCACATAAACCTATCCAAATCCCTCTGCAGACTTCCGTTATCCTCTGCTCTGTTTGCTTTACCACTCATCTTAGTGTCGTCTGTAAACTTGGACACATTGCACTTGGTCCCCAACTCCAAACCATCTATGTAAATAGTGAACAATTGTGGGCCCAATACTGATCCCTGAGGGACACCACTAGCTACTGATTGCCAACCAGAGAAACACCCATTAATCCCCAGTCTTCCATAGAATTTACAGTGCAGGAGGCCATTCGGCCCATCAAGTCTACACTGGCTCTTGGAAAGAGCACCCTACCCAAGCCCACACCTCCACCCTATCTCCATAACCCAGTAACCCCGCCCAACACAAAGGGCAATTTAGCATAGCCAATCCACCTAACCTACACATCTTTGGACTGTGGGAGGAAACCGGAGCACCCGGAGAAAACCCACGCACACACAGGGAGAACGTGCAGACTCCGCACAGACAGTGACCCAAGCCAGGAATCGAACCTGGGACCCTGGAGCTGTGAAGCAATTGTGCTAACCACTATGCTACCATGCATAGTGCTTTCTATTAATTAAGCAATCCTCTATCCATGCTACTACTTTGCCCTTAATGCCATACATCTTTATCTTATGCAGCAACCTTTTGTGTGGCACCTTGTCAAAAGCTTTCTGGAAATCCAGATATACCACACCATTGGCTCCCCGTTATCTACCGCACTGGTAATGTCCTCAAAAAATTCCACTAAATTAGTTAGGCACGACCTGCCCTTTATAATCTCATGCTGCGCCTGCCCAATGGGACAATTTACATCCAGATGCCTCGCTATTTCTTCCTTGATGATAGATTCCAGCATCTTCCCTACTACCGAAGTTCAGCTACCTGGCCTATAATTACCCGCTTTCTGCCTACCTCCTTTTTTAAACACTGGTGTCATGGTTGCTAATTTCTAATCCACCAGGACCACCCCAGAGTCTAGTGAATTTTGGTAAATTATCACTAGTGCATTTGCAATTTCCCTAGCTATCTCTTTTAGCACTCTGGGATTCATCCAATCAGGGCCAGGAGACTTGTCTACCTTTAGCCCCATTACCTTGCCCATCACTACCTCCTTAGTGATAACAATCTCAAGGTCCTCACCTGTCATAGCCTCATTTCCATCAGTCACTAGCATGTTATTTGTGTCTTCCACTGTGACGAACGACCCAGAAAACCTTATCCTCCATAGCACCGCTGTCATCCCTTACTATTGCCCGGATGTCATCCTTAAATAACAGAGCTACACCACCTCCCTTACCATCTACTCTGTCCTTCTGAATAGTTTGATACCCTTGGATATTTAACTCCCAGTCGTGACCAAGTCATTTCTACTCTGACTAGCACATGGCACCGGTAGTAACCCTAAGATCTCAAATACCTTCGAGGTCCGATTACTTAACATCCTTCCTAGATTCCTGTATTCTGCTTTTAGGACCTCATCACTTTTTTTTAACCCATGTCGTTTGTACCGATGTGTACCATGACCACTGGCTGTTCACCCTCCTCCTCCGGAATGTCCTGTACCCACTCCAAGACATCCTTGACCCTAGCACCAGGGAGGCGACATACCATCCTGGAGTCTCGTTTGCGGCCACAGAAACGCCTGTCTATTCCCCTTACAATTGAATCCCCTATAACTATTGCACTGTCACACTTATCACCCCTCCCCTCTGCAGCAGAACCAACCGTGGTGCCACGAGTTTGGCTGTTGCTGTCCTCTCCCCCCCCCCCCCCCCCGCCCCCCCCCCCCCCCCCCCCCCCCCCCTCCCCCCCCCCCGAGAGGCCTTTCCCCTCAACAGTATCCAAATCCGCATATCTGTTCTGCAGGGGAATGGCCACAGGAGATTCCTGCACTACCTGCCTCACTCTCTTGCCCTGTCTGGTGGTCACCCATTCCCTTCCTGCTTGCGGAGTCTGAGCCTGCGGTGTGACCACCTCTCTATACAAGTTATCCACGATGTTCTCCGACTCGCGGATGCTCCAGTGTCTCCAGCCGTCGCTCCAGCTCTGAAACTCGAGCTTCCAGGAGCTGTAACTGGACACACTTCCTGCATACATGCTGACCCTGGAGACTGGAACTGTCCCCAGCCTGCCACATGGAGCAAGAGGAGCAGACCATGCCTTGTAGGTGTCCTGCCATGATTTATTCCTTTAAATTAAACTTTTGCAATTAAACTTTAGAAATATGTTTTTGTGTCGGATTATACCCAATCTCCTGTATACTATTTAATTAGCTTTATCGCTGAGTATTTATCTTGCTTGATCTGACAACAAATTAAATAGCTATTTCATGGAAATTTTAAAAGTTAATTAATTAAAATTTAAAAAGTTATTTAAATCAACTTAAAATAGTAATTTAAATCAACCCAAAAGAGTTATGCAAGTGAGATTAAAAAATTTAAAAATAGTAATTCAAATCAACTTAAAAATAGTAATTTAAATCAAATTAAAACTAGTTATCACTGCAGGGCAAGCTTTATTTTAAGTCGGTCACCTGGCATCTGACTTATAGTGTACCCCTCTGTGAAATTCAATATATTGTACCCTTTGTATAATTTTATAGCTTCCGTTACTGGTTACAATTCGGCTTGGTTAATCTCTTTCTGAAATAGCAACCCTAACATGTGATAGGAGACACTTGATGAAGGCCATTTAAAAAAATCCCTTTTGAATTCAACTCATACCATTTCCCTGCTTTTTTCCCTGAACCTTGAGCATTCTTCCTTTTCAGACAATAGTCTAATTATCTTTTGAGTGCTTCAATTGACGCTGCCTCCATCACACTGTCAGGCAGCGCATTCCAAAACCTAATCACTCGCTGTGAGAAAGTTTCTTCAAATATCATTTTTGCTACCTTTAACTTTTCTTTTAACCCATGTCCTCTCGTTCTGAATCCCTTCATGAGTGGAAACCAGCTTCTCCCAATCTACTCTGCCGACCCCTCATGATTTTGAATATCTCCATCAAATCTCCTCTCAGTCTTCTTTTATGTTAGATCATTATTTTCTCTAAGGAAAACAATCCTAAATGCTCCAGTCTACCTTCAAAACTGAAGCTCATTGTCCTTGGAACCGTTCTCGTGAATCTTTTCTGCACTCTAATGCGTTCACATCCTTCTAAAGTGTGGCGCCAAGAACTTGATGCAATACTCCAGCTGAGGGTGAACTAGTTACTTATACAAATTCAACACAATCTCTTGCTCTTGTACTGTGTGCCCCTACTAATAAAACCCTGGATGCTTTATTAATCGCTCTCAACACACCCTGCCATCTTCAATGATTTATGTACATATGTACCCAGGTCCCTCTGCTCCTGCACCCACTTTGTACCTTTTATTTTATATTGTCTTTCCATGTTCATCTTACCAAAATTAAGCACTTCACCCTTCTCTGCATTGAACTTAATCTGCCACCTATTCAAGATGTAACAAGTAGCATGTCACAGGGCCTCAACTTTTTACAATTTATATAAATGACTTGGATGAAGGGACTGATTGTTGCTAAATTTGCTAATGATACAAAAATAGGTAGGAAAATAAGCTGATAAGAGGACATAAGGAGGCTACAAAGTGGAATAGATAGGTTAAATTAGTGGGCAAAGATCTGGCAAATGGAGAGTAATGTGGGAAAATGTTAAATAAAAAAGCATATTATCTAAAGGGTGAGTGATTGAAGAGCTGAGGTGCAGATGGATCTGGGTGTCTTAGTGCATGATTCGCAAACTGTTAGTATGCAGGTACAGCATGTAATTAGGAAAGCTAATAGAATGATATTGTTTAATGAGAGAATTGGGTACAAAAGAGAGGGGTTATGCTTCAGTTATATAGGGCATTGGTGAGACCCTTATAATATGTTTATAGATTTACCCAGTCAGATTTACCGATAATTGTCTATGAATTATGTACTTTTTGAAGGCTCTAATGTACACAAAATCTTGAGGCATGCTTTAGCAAGGAAACAAAATATCATCGGCCCTTACAGCATTAACCAGCTTATTGTATATGAGGCATAGGGAAAGAAGCAAATATATTGCACAGCAGTGAAGGTAAACAGGTTTATTACCCAGTGTGCCCCAAGATGGTGGCATGATGTAGTGGTCCTCTGCCATGATGGTCTCTGTGGTTCACATTTGCTCCATTCTGTAGCAGAAATTCACAGGCAACCAAAGAGCCCTGTGATAAGAGGTATAACTTCAAGATCCAAACTTGGCACAGATAAGTGAATTAAAACATTAATCAATAAACAGTGCAGAGAAGAGTGATTAGTACAAGAGTGAAGAGTCCTGTTATATGAGGAGAGATTGACTAGGTTAGGATTGTTCTTGCTGGAGTTCAGAAGAATGAGGGGGGGGATCTCATAGAGACTTATAAAATTCTAACAGGATTAGACAGGATAGGTGCAGGGAAGATGTTACCAATGATGGGTGTGTCCAGAACCAGGGGTCACAATTTGAGGATTAAGGGTAAACCATTTTGGACAGAGATGAAGAGACATTTCTTCACCCAAAGAGTGGTGAGCCTGTGGAATTCATTACCACAGGAAGTAGTTGATGCTAAAACATTGAATATATTCAAGAGGCGGCGAGTATAGTACTTGGGGAGAATGGGATCAAAGGCTATGTGGAGAAAGCAGGATTAGGGTATTGAGTTGGATGATCATCCATGATCGTGATAAATGGCGGAGCAGGCCCGAAGGGCCAAAAGGCCTCCTCCTGCTCCTATCTTCTATGTATCTATGTGAGGAGGACGACAGGGGAAAAAACAGAACAGGGTAACAGAAGGAAGAAAAAGCATAATAGTGGAGTGTTTGCTAAAACACGATTTATAGTCTCGTAGTTCATTTCATTATGACAAGCTCAAAAGCTATTTCCTGTAGTGTGCTTTGAAACAAAACTTTATGAACCAAATGATATAATCATGAGGGCATACCATCGACTTGGGCTTTAGTACCAATCCAGACATTTACGAGTTTATCTCTACTTATTTAGAAATTACTTTAAAAAAGTAAATAGTGTGCATTATGAAGAAAAATAAAAGAATGTGTAACCAGGTCAGTGTAATATATTGCAGACTAAGTTAAGGGTAATGATACACAAGTTCTTTGTAATATTCTGAGAATTTTGACCCCTCCTATTTGGTCAATTCATTCTTCTTCTCTTCCCAAATTTCTTGCTCCTGTCAACTTATCTGCATTTAGGAAAAAAAACTATCAAGGCTGCAGATGTTTCCAACAATATTTTTCCAAGCCAGTGGTTAAGAGCTTTAGATAATTGGATGGAGCAGAGTTGGATGGATTGCGACATTCTGGTTGGAATCTAAGTTTATGTCAATTTGCACTTGATTCTCAGATTTAATTTGATTCTAATTAAACCACAGTATTTTCTGTTCTCTTATTATGGTGGTGGAGGACGCTAAGAGCCAACCTACCCCCAACACAGCCTGAATAAGAGGGGTAGCTTTATTATCTTCAGCATGGACCCAGTTCACATCAGCTCCATGGGCTAATGCTTCTGCCATATCTGGAAGACTTCGAACATGTGCAGCTTTATATAATTGTAATCCAGGGGAAATAAATTTCTCTTCCACAAAGACGGACGAGTCGCTTCCACCTCCCCCTCTTAGAGATGCTTCCAAAATTTCTAAAGAAGCAAAAGAGAAAAACCTTCAGCGAATCTTTCACTGACTGTGATCAGAGGTTATACAGTTGCAGATACTAAGCTTTTTCGCGGCTGACATTGTATTCTAAATATACTTAATATTGAACAGAGGACTTCCGGTTGCGGCTATGCGGAGCTAAGTCGCACGTTCGGCAGCTCCCTCTAAAAACTGACTTTTGGGCTCTTTTTAGGGCCCGTAACGGTGCTTGTTCGACGTTTCCCGGTGTGGGAAGGGGACAGCAACATTCCCCGCTGGTGTATGGATTGGACCAGGAGTGGTGCGATTTTAAAAGTGGTATTGAAGCAAAGAAAGGTGAGGGAGGAGGACCAAGATGGCGGTGGGCAGACACCAGGCAGCGTGGCGGTGGGCGGAGACCAGGCAGCGTGGAGGCAGTGGGCGCAAGAGCAGCAGGAGCTTCGCCAGCGCTGTTTTAAGGAACTGAAAGCAGAGCTGCTGGAGCCGATGAAGGCTTCAATCGATAAGCTGCTGGAGACCCAGACGGCCCAAGGGGCGGCGATCCGGGAGGTCCGGCAGAAGGTCTCGGAGAACGAGGACGAGATCCTGGGCCTGGTGGTGAAGGTGGAGGCGTACGAGGCGCTCCACAAGAAATGGCAGGCGAGGTTCGAGGAGATGGAGAACCGGCCGAGGCGGAAAAACCTGCGGATCCTGGGTCTCCCGGAGGGGTTGGAGGGATCGGACGTGGGGGCCTACGTGATTACCATGAGGAATTCACTGATGGGAACGGGAGCCTTTCAGGGGCCCTTGGAGCTGGAGGGAGCCCACCGAGTGCTGGCGAGGGGCCCAAGCCCAGCGAGCCGCCGCCGGTGGTGTTGATGCGGTTCCACCGGTTTGCTGATCGAGAGTGTGTGTTAAGGTGGGCCAAGAAGGAGCGGAGCTGCAGGTGGGAGAACGCGGAGGTCCGGATCTACCAGGATTGGAGCGCGGAGGTGGCGAAGAAGAGGGTCGGTTACAACCGGGCGAAGGCAGTGCTGCACAGGAAGGGGGTGAAGTTCGGTATGCTGCAGCCGGCGCGCCTGTGGGTCACCTATAAGGATCGACACCATTATTTTGAGTCCCCGGAGGAGGCGTGGGCCTTTGTTCAGGCCAAAAACTGGACTCAGACTAAGGGTCGGGGTGAGGGGTCGCGGTGGAGGGATGGTTGGGGATTGTTGGGTTGTTTCGAGGGGGGTTCTTTGGGGTTGATTGCGTATAGTTTTAATTAGGTCCGCCGGGTGGGCTCGTTTGGGGGGGTAAACTGCTTGGGGGGGTTGATGGTCGGTGGGGAGATGGGGCCCCGCCCGGGGGGGGGGGGGGGCCTGCGTTGGGGGTAGTGGGACCGGGCCTGGAAAGGGTGCTGTGCCAGGGGAGGCAGGGCCAGGCGAGTGGAAAGCGCGGGCTTTTTCCCGTGTTTAGGGCTGAAGGGGTGGGGCCGGAGCTGGAAAGCGCGGGCTTTTTCTCCCGCGCTGGGAGTGGAATGGATGAGATCCTGCTGGTGGGGGGGGGGTTGTTCCACACTGGGGGGGGGGTTTGATGGAGCGGCGGGAGTGGCCGGGGTCAGCAGGAGTCAGCTGATTTACGGGAGTGCAATGGGGAGAGCAATGCAGCTAGGGGGGGACCGGGTTGCTGCTGGAATGGCCAAGGAGGAGCTGGAGTTGGTAGAGGAGGTCGGGGCAGGGGCCTGCCGCTGTGGGGAACGGGTTGTGCGGGGGGGGGGGGGGGGGGGGGGGGGGGCACAAGCACGTGGCTGGCCTAGGAAGGGCTATGGCTAGTCGGCGGGGGAGGGGTGTGAGTAGCCCCCTGATCCGGCTGATAACCTGGAATGTAAGGGGACTGAATGGGCCGGTCAAGCGGGCCCGGGTGTTCGCGCACCTGAAGGGGCTGAAGGCGGATGTGGCCATGCTTCAGGAGACGCACCCGAGGGTGGCGGATCAGGTAAGGTTGAGAAATGGTGGGTAGGGCAGGTGTTTCATTCGGGTTTGAATGCAAAAAAATCGGGGGGTGGCGATCTTGGTGGGGAAGAGAATGTCATTCGAGACATCGAGCATTGTGGCAGACAATGGCGGTAGGTATGTGATGGTAAGTGGCAAGCTGCAGGGGGAGTGGGTGGTGGTGGTCAATGTATATGCCCCGAATTGGGACGATGCAGGGTTCATGCGGTGTATGCTGGGCCGGATTCCGGACCTGGAGACAGGGGGCCTGATAATGGGGGGAGATTTCAACCCAGCATTGGATCGTTCTAGGTCTAGGATGGGCAGGAGGCCGGCGGCAGCCAAGGTGCTGAGGGGGTTCATGGACCAGATGGGAGGGGTGGGTCCATGGAGATTTGCGAGGACGGGGGCCAGGGAATTTTCATTCTTCTCCCATGTCCACAAGGCCTACTCCCGGACTGACTTTTTTGTCATGAGCAGGGCGCTGATTCCGAGGGTGGAGGATACGGAGTACTTGGCGACAGCCATTTCTGATCATGCTCCGCACTGGGTGGACCTCGAGTTGGGGGAGGAGAGGGACCAGCGCCCGCTGTGGTGCCTAGAGGTGGGGTTGCTGGCGGACGAGGTGGTGTACGGGCGGGTCCGGAAATGTATAGAGGGGTACCTGGAGGCTAATGGGGAGGTGCAAGTAGGGGTGGTCCGGGAGGCGCTGAAGGCGGTGGTCAGAGGAGAGCTGATCTCCATTAGGGCACACAAGGAGAGGGGGGGAAGAGGAGAGGGAGAGGTTGGTGGGGGAGATGGTGAGGGTGGATAGGAGGTACGTGGAGGCCCTGGAGGAGGGATTGCTTAAGGAGCGGCGTAGCCTCCAGGCTGAGTTTGATTTGTTGACCACCAGGAAGGCGGAGGCGCAGTGGAGGAAGGCGCAGGGGGCGGTATATGAATACGGAGAAAAGGCGAGCCGGATGCTGGCACATCAGCTTCGGAAGTGAGAGGCAGCCAGGGAGATCGGGGAGTTAGGGATGGAGGAGGGAGCACGGTGCGAAGTGCGGTGGGTATCAATGGGGTCTTCAGGGACTTCTACGAGGAACTGCCCCGGTCTGAGCCCCCACTGGAAGAAGGAGGGATGGGTTGCTTCCTGGACAGGCTGAGGTTTCCGAGGGTGGAGGAGGAGCAGGTGGCGGAGTTGGGGGCGCAGACTGGGTTGGAGGAGTTGGTTAAAGGGATAGGGAACATGCAGGCGGGGAAAGCACCGGGGCCGGATGGGTTCCCGGTTGAATTTTACAAGTAGTATGCGGATCTGCTGGGCCCGCTGTTGGTAAGGACCTTTAATGAGGCAAGGGAAGGCTCTGCCCCCGACGACGTCTAGAACGTTGATTTCCCTGATCCTAAAGCGGGACAAGGATCCCCTACAGTGTGAGTCATATAGGCTGATCTCACTCTTAAATGTAGATGCAAAGTTGCTGGCAAAGATTTTGGCCATGAGGATAGAGGACTGTGTGCCGCAGGTCATACACGAGGATCAGACGGGGTTCGTGAAAGGGAGGCAGTTGAATACTAATGTACGGAGGCTCTTGAATGTTATAATGATGCCGGCAATGGAAGGGGAGGCGGAGATAGTGGCGGCGATGGATCCGCGCGGAGAAGGCGTTTGATAGGGTGGAGTGGGGGTACCTGTGGGAGGTGTTGTAAAGGTTCGGGTTCGGGGAGGGGTTCGTCAGGTGGGTGAGGCTGCTGTATGAGGCCCCGGTGGCGGGTGTGGACACGAACAGGAGGTCAGAGTATTTCCGGCTACACCGGGGGATGTGGCAGGGGTCCCCCCTGCCCTTTGCACTGGCGATTGAACCCCTGGCCATGGTATTGAGGGAGTCGAGGAACTGGGGGGGCTGGTGCGGGATGGGGAGGAGCATCGGGTGTCGCTCTATGCGGATGATTTGCTGCTCTATGTGGCGGACCTGGTGGGGGGAATGCCGGAGGTGATGAGTATCCTTAGGGAGTTTGGAGATTTCTCCGGGTACAAGCTTAATATGGGGAAGAGCGAGTTGTTCGTAGTGGACCCGGAGGACCAGGAGAGGGGGATTGGTGAGCTCCCGCTAAAAAGGGCGGAGAGGAGTTTCAGGTACCTGGGGATCCAGGTGGCTAGGAGCTGGGGGGGCCCACATAAGCTTAACTTCACGAGACTGGTGGAGCAGATAGAGGAGGAGTTTAAGAGGTGGGACGTGCTGCCACTCCCCGTGGCGGGCAGGGTGCAGTCAGTTAAAATGACGGTGCTCCCGAGGTTTTTGTTCCTGTTCCAATGCCTCCCCATCCTGATCCCTAGGCCTTCTTCAGGCAGATTAACAGGAGCGTTATGGGGTTTGTGTGGGCGCAGAAGACAGAGGGTGAGAAGGGTGTTCCTGGAGCAGTGCAGGGATTGGGGGGGGGTTTGGCGCTGCCTAACCTCTGTGGGTATTATTGGGCCACCAACGTGGCGATGGTGCGCAAGTGGGTGATGGAGGGGGATGAGGCGGCATGGAAGAGGCTGGAGATGGCATCCTGTGTGGGCACGAACCTGCAGGCGCTGGTGACGGCGCCGCTGCCGCTTCCTCCAACGAGGTATACCACGAGCCCGGTGGTGGCGGCTACTCTCAAAATTTGGGGGCAATGGAGATGTCACAGTGGGGAGGTGGGGGCCTCGGTGTGGTCCCTGATTCGGGAGAACCATCGGTTTGTCCCGGGGAGGATGCACGGAGAGTTTCTGAGCTGGCACAGGGTAGGTATTAGAAGGATGGGGGACCTGTTTGCGGACGGGAAGTCCGCGAGCCTGGGTGAGCTAGAGGAGAAGTTTGGCTCCCCCTGGGGAACACCTTCGGGTATACGCAGGTAAGGGCGTTTGTTCGGCAGCAGGTGGTGGAGTTCCCAATGGTGTCGCCACGCGGGGTCCAGGACAGGGTGCTGTCGGGAGTGTGGGTTGGAGAGGGGAGGATCTCGGCAACGCATCAGGTGATGCAGGAGGAGGAGCTAAAGCCCAAGTGGGAGGAGGAGTTGGGTGAGGAGATTGACGAGGGGATGTGGGCGGATGCTTTGGGGAGGGTGAACTCTTCCTCCTCTTGCGCGAGGCTCAGCGCAAGATACAATTTAAGGTGCTGCATACGGCTCACATGACCGGGGCAAGGATAAGCCGGTTCTTTTGGTGCGAGGACAGGTGTATTAGGTGCTCGGAGCCCAGCAAATCACACCCACATGTTCTGGGCTTGCCCAGCGCTGGAGGACTTTTGGAAGGGCGTAGTGAGGACGGTGCAGAGGATGGTAGGTACCAGGGTCAAGCCGGGCTGGGGGCTCGCAATATTTGGGGTGGCAGAGGAGCCGGGAGTGCAGAAGGCGAAAGAGGCCGGTATTCTGGCCTTTGCGTCCCTGGTAGCCCGGCGAAGGATTCTTCTTCAGTGGTAGGATGCGAGGCCCCCAAGCGTGGAATCCTGGGTCAGCGATATGGCGGGGTTTATTAAATTGTAAAGGGTGAAATTTGCCTTCAGGGGATCGGTACAAGGGTTCTTCAGGCGGTGGCAACCGTTCCTAGGCTTCCTGGCAGAACGTTAGAAGATGGTCAGCAGCGACAGCCCGGGGGGGGGGGGGTTTGTTTTTGAGTGGGCATGTATTTTTGCCTGTGTTGATGAAGGATGTTAATTTATTATTTATGTATATGGAGGGGGGGGGGGGGGTTGTTCTTTTTTCTTTCTGTATTCTGTTGTTGATATTTTGTGAAAATTTGAATAAAAATTATTTTTTTTAAAAATATTGAACACATTTCAAATTATACTCAAAATACTCAGTTCAGAGACAAACTTTACATATAACGACCAATGTTCAGGTTAGAATGAATCAAGCTCGAAACACATAAAAGTTAGCTGAATATATACGTAAAGTGTAGGAGAACTCAAAATGGATATGCATCTAAAATTTTAATTTATGCAACTAGCATTCACCTTGGCCAATCTTACCAACCTGGTTCAGGTAAGTTGTTATTGGAAATGACAGACATGACCACATCCTTGCTGCCTTCAATGCTATTTGGCACACCACTGTCTGAATTTTTTACTCCTTAAAGAAACAGACAAGTTAAACAAGATGGACTGTCAAACCCGTTGTAACTCTTAGTTTTACTTGATATAACAAGATTTCTATGACTATGACTAATATACTAACTGAATAAAAAGTTGGGGAATATTTAGTATCAAGCTGTAAGTAATATTTGTGACAAAAATGTTTGTTTATTATAGCAAAGGAATTATTTTATCCAGCCTACAGAAAAGACGCTTTAGATCTTACTCAGTGTTACTTAAAATCAGAACATGGACACAAATCCTGCATTTTGAATGGTGTTAAATAAACTGTTACCTAAAATAAGCTTAGCTTTATCTGATCTTGCATTTCTGAGCTGCATGGGGATCTATAAACCTGAAAGAAACAGACTATCTTTTTGATTCTACAATATTTTACCAATGTAAAATTGAATGCACAAACATGTTCATTCGTATGAAGATAAAGTTTACACTGATGAAAAATAAATTACAAATGAGAAAACACCATGATTTAAAACCAATCATTCCAACATTTTATTAAAATTCAAAATAAATCAGCTCACTTGGTTCTTTTAGCAATTTTCCAATATAGTTAACAATTAAATATGCCAACTACAAATACAACAGGAAACAATCAAATGCAGGATGGAAAAAGCTACTTGAACAAATAATACTTTAAAAACGCTTAGGGAAGTCAAAATCACAAATAAAAACTCACATATGCACCCATAAAGTGGACTTAAGCAGTGGATGAATTTAGTAGCACAGGCACTGAGAAGCTCCATATGTGCAGTACTTACTACTACTAGATTTTGAAGAGGTGTCAAAGTAGGAGAATAGCGAGTCCAGTTCATCTGGACAGAAGAGAGACTCCCGACGTGGCTCAGTGTTACTAACAGCAGCTGGTTACATGCATGTTAGCAAAGCAAAAGCAGCCATTGAAACAGAGGAAAACAGAGGAAATAGTTTTTCAGATATTCAAAGAAAAATACAAGGAACAACACCGAACATTAGGTTGTTAGTCAGCAATAGTTAGTTAGCAATAGTTTAAAGTGAATTGACTGAGTTTGGAAGACTTGTCAGCTGGGACTTTGTGATTGTGACAATGACAAAACCATCATCAATTGCAGTCATTATTTCTCTTAAAATGACAGCAACCTCTGGAGTCCACACATTTGGCATGCAACACAGAAATCCATAAGTCGCTGTCAGTGATTCCGCACTTTTCCGTAGGATGCAGTGTTGAAATCTCCAAAGATGGGAATCAATTAGAAATCACTGAACTGATGAGAACTTCTTTAATATTGTAATATCATAGAATCCCTACAGTGCAGAAGGAGGCCACTCGGCCCAACCGAGTCTGCACCGACCATCTTAAAGACACCCTAGCCTAAATCCCCCATCTTGTAA
This sequence comes from Scyliorhinus torazame, assembly GCF_047496885.1. NCBI lineage: Eukaryota > Metazoa > Chordata > Chondrichthyes > Carcharhiniformes > Scyliorhinidae > Scyliorhinus > Scyliorhinus torazame. The sequence continues at coordinate 61,995,849 of NC_092720.1, read as the reverse complement.
CAATTTAGCATATCCAATCTATCTAACCTGCACATCTTTGGACTGTGGGAGGAAACCGGTGCACCCGGAGGAAACCCATGCAGACACAGGGAGAACGTGCAAACTCCACAGTCGGCCGAGGTCAGAATCGAACCAGGGTCCCTGGCGCTGTGAGGCAACAGTACTAACCACTGTGCCACCATGCTGCCCTGTTAAAATTCTCTGGAAATTATGTATAACTAGGTTTTTAACCACATATTAGTTCAGAATACTAATGAGGAACCTCTGACCCTGGACAATGAATCTTATATTTTCACAATGTCAAATTTTTCAATCATGATAAAACTCCATAGCATTTTAATTAAAAAGTACAAGTTTCTTTATTTTATTTCAGCTTCGAGTTAGAGTGCCAGGATAATCAGGGTATTTCACTTCTTGGTTTTCTGTATGAGGATTCTTCAATATGACTGGCTGTCAAGCTGTTTTGATTATATCACCTTTGCGGGACACCTGGAGATTCCAAATTCACGCTGGGAAAGGTTAAATCCACAATAGAAAGATTACTAGATCTTTGTGGAAAGTTTTCAGGGTCAGCAGCCAGCAATGTCATTTCACCGCTAACCCCAAAATGTAAGAATGTTTAGCTGCAAAAGACATGGGTCCAGATTATGCAGTAATAAGGAGTTAAACTGTCAGCGTCTGTCATCACTGCTCCATTAAAACTAACAGCAAGTTGCGAAGCCTGCACATACACAGTGAATCAGGACTCGGTTCAGTGATTCTATGCTTCTCTAGAGTGAACTTTTAAAGTCGCCAGAGATTTCAATCAAATAAAAGCAAAGAGACTGCCTTTTTATGTTATTCACCTAGCTGCACAAATCTTTGAAAAAGTTACACCTTATTGAATGAAGTGTAAATGTGGTTTTAACAGCTTACTAAGTTTGTAATTTTTTTAAAAATTGTTCATGGAATGTGGACAATGCTCACTGGGCCCAACATTTATTGCCCATCCCTGAGGACATTTATGAGTGTACCATATTGATGTGGACCTGGAGTCACATGTAGGACAGCCCAGCTAAGGACAGCAGATTTCCTTCCCTAAAAGGCATTAGTGAACCAGATTGGTCTTTACGACAATGGTTCCATGGTCACCTTTTTCATGGTCACCTTCAGACTTTATATTCCAAATTTTTTTTGACTGAATTCAAATTTCACCATCTGCTATGGTGGGATTCAAACCCGCATCCCCACAACATGACTCTAGGTCTCTGGATGCAAATACCAACAATACCACTGACTCCTTGTGAATTATGGCTAAAACTCTGGCCCTGAAAAGCAAATTTCATATTTGTGAAATGTCAAATTTCTTGATTGCAATGAAAAAAACATTTTTAGAACTTCTTTTGAAATTTATCTTTCAACTTCTACCTTAATCCCATGTGTACATTCCAGTCATTGATTTTGCCAACTGTAAAATGTAATTAAATGTAAAGGATAACCAGTGTAATTTTTTTCATAAGTTGCTATGAGAATCCATTTCAAAATGCACAGGGCTGGTGAGCAAATTTAACCTGCAAAGCCCTCAAAACGACAGAGAATTCAGTCATTGGGCCACCAAAAAGAAATTGTGAGCCGATTGAGCAGCTAGCGAGCTTATCAGCACGAAACGCAGAGAGAAACAGCTTGCGATTGGAGAAGCAGCATGCAGTGGGAAGGTGAATGGCAGCATATCAGCCTGAGCACCAGAGCAGCAGAAGTGAGTGGGGTTCCGGGTGCAGGGTCAGCCTGTCAGGGAAGCCGGCGGGGTTGGGGTGAGTCTGTTGGGGGAAAAGTGGTCACAGAACACCTTCTCCATCTGTAGAAGCAGTAGGCAGGAATCAGCACTACTGAAAATTGACACCTCCCTGCATCTCTGTTCAAGAAAGCGAGGAAAACTTGCATCCTCAATCTGTCAATATGGACTGGAGCTGTGAACCATTCAGGTAATGTGGGTCACGACCACCACAAGACTGCCTGATGAATGTTAAAATTGCATATAAACAATTATATTATGTAAAGCAGCCAAACAAGCTCCAAAGAAATCTCTCAAGTGATTCTATGGATATTGTATAATTTTCTTTTTGTGTCTGAGTAATTAAAGACTTGACTCTGGGGCACCCCAAAGTGCTTTAAGGTCAATGAATTGCTTTGAAAGTGCAGTCACAGTTGTAATAAAAGGAAATGTAATTAAGTAAACAAGCAATTAATTTAGCAGCATCTAGGACTGGTGAACATAACCTAAAAATTAGAACCAGATCTTTCAGGGGATGGTAGAAGTTTGGAACTCTGCTCCACAAATTAAAATTGATATGCGATCAGTATCAGTGCTGGAGCAATTGTTCAATTCAAATCTGAAATTAAGATCCGAGATGCAAATTGATTAAAATCATCCAGCTTTGTACTTATGCAATGAAAACCAATTAGCTGTGACCTCACCAGTTTGCAGAAGCCATGTTTAGGATGATGGCTATTTGTGCATAGACAGTGATATGAAAAAATATATTTTGCTGCTAACTTATGCCTGTTGGTCAATTCAAATGCTTTAGTGTCTAGGAAATTAATACTTTCCTTGTGTTGTGGCTTTAAGTTTAATGGAAGGGTGATGATTATTGAGAATATTGATGAATGCTTCTGATTCTACTTCTGTGCGAGTCCCAATTCCCCATGTGTCAACAAAAATACAGAAGGGAATTGTACTACATGATTAGACTCCTGATTACACGACTACACTTAATAAAAGAGTTAGTGAGAATGGAAAAGGTGCCCTGTAAAGTTGCCCCCCAAAATCTAAAAAGTATTCCTCATTAAAACTTCAATAACAGCCCTTGAATTTAAAAAAATATTTTGAATTTGGTGAGAATTCTTCAATGCTTACTCTACTTGCTGACATCACTGCTGCTGGACGACTGGAGATCCACATGACATGGTGCCAGGTTTAAACTGACATCGGGAAAGGAGAAATCTATGCCACAGAGTTTGCTGGATTTTGTTGCAAAAAGATGCACGTTGTCGAAGCTTTTTGTCGTGCATTCATCAGGATGATACAAGACTGCCAAATTTCAAAGGAAGCAACAATTTATTCTGCCTGAGAAAATTGACTGCTTGACCACAGTGTTTCCATGGGAAGTGTACCAGGGAATTATTATTCCCCCATGTATTTGTTCAATTCAACAAAGGCGCAATGCCGGAACATGTTCTTTTTGTTTGCAGAGAACTGGACCCTGCACACAAATATGTGTAACATCTAGCAAGAGTAATTGAACCACATTGCGGGCCCGGCTGATGATTTTATTGATTGTGGGTGTAATTCTTAGCACTCTTAGGATTGTTCGATAAGTACTGCCCGATTACAGAATCGCATCTAATGTAAGATATTACGTTCTAAGTTTTTGCAGCATCGTCTGCTTGAGTGCAATCAACTTCTGCCTCCTACAACAGCCAAAGGAACATGCTGTTTGATACGATCCGCCAGATATTAGGTCTTACAACCGACATACTTGGCATTGCACCCAGCACTAAAATTCACACGAATTACACTAACAACCAATTTAGGATCATCAGCTGGACTCACAATGAGGCTCACTTAAGTTTGATGGAAGCTACATATATTCATACACAGGGAGTTATCTTTTGCAAGCAAAAAAATGCCCAAGAATTGCACCATTTCGGAATTAAAAAGCAGGGGGACAATAGTTACCTGGTATATTCTCCATTGAAATGCCTCAACCAGCATCTATTTGCCAATTAATCAGTACCTTTTCGCATGCAGTATAAACTGTTGCTCCCTTTAAAATTTGGTATTCGTGTCCGTCCTGATGAGTGCAAGACAAAAGGCTTCTGCAGCCTGTCTCTTTTTTTTCCCCCAGCAAATCTCACATTTTGTCCTATCATGATCACTAGAATTTTGCCGGTGGAATTTTTTTTTTTTTTTTTTTTTTTTTTTTTAAGGTCAGCAGTGGGTGCTGCCGCTGTTGACCTCAAAATCTAGGCCACAGTTGTTAGTTATTCGGATTTTAAAAAAATCGACAGCAAAAACATTTTATATATTAATTTTATACTCAAATAATATTTTATACTAGTAGTTCTAATGTTGCATTACAGATAGACTATTACCTGAAATTTTGGAAGTGCTCCCTGGTACAGTAAGAGATTTGGATGATTTCTCAGGTGTGCCTTCAGTTTGACTAGACAGTGGTAATACCGGTGATTTTTGTTCTGATGAAGAAATTCTGTAGGTTTTCTGTACAAACCTCTTCTCAACATACTTAGCTTTGATCCAAGATTCCTTCTCAAGCCTAGCAATAGTAGTACATGAATCAAACTTGAAAGTTACAAAGCTCACACGTTCTATATTTTTTAATGAAAGCACAAGTTAAAGTGAGATTATACGCTGTGTGGAAAGCCAAGGCTCATGCTGGTCATTTATGTATACCTTCACAGATGCTAGTTTATGTTTATTATACATGTCTCTCAAAAATTTACATTTTACATTTTAATTATAGAAATCATGCAATTTGTTCAACTTACAACCACAGCTACCATTATCCGATTAAAGGATATTTCACTCAAAGTGGCAGCTCACGTATTTTTGAACATTAATCAAGATCACTAGAAGAAAAACTTGCATTTATATTCATATCTTATCACATCCTTCAAGAGATGCCTCATGCAGCTTCATACCAAATGAGTTATCTTGAATGTAATGACTAACTATGCCGTGTGTCAAATTGCTTGAAGTGAAATAAATGACCAATTAATCTCTTTCGGGTTTATTTATTGGGGAATAAGTCACACACCGTTGAATGGTGCCACTACAGATCTTCAACATAGATCACAACAGGCAGGTTAAGGAAACCACGACTTAAAAACCTCTTGAGCCAAGCTGACATTTTAAACTTCTCTCGAAAATGTTGTCTAATAGAACCTGAATTTCAAATAAGTTACATTATTTACCTTGAATCTCCTGCATTTGGCTTTTTAAAATGCATTTCGTCGACTTGTGCCTCATATATTCTATTTATAACGCTATTTCCCAGTGCACACATAAGCTGTCAAACAAAATGTGAGAATATAAGTTTTAAATTTAAGGATCATCAGTGAAGAGTACAAAATGGAATTACAATTGGTGAACTGCCAATAGAAAGTAGTTGTTCTAACGGTTAAATTCTTATTTGCGGATTTAAATCTTTCAATATGCCAAAGGAATGACACAAAAATAGGTGGGACAGAAATAAAAATGAAATGAAAATCGCTTATTGTCACGAGTAGGCTTCAAATGATGTTACTGTGAAAAGCCCCTAGTCGCCACATTCCGGTGCCTGTTCGGGGAGGCTGGTACGGGAATCGAACCGTGCTGCTGGCATACCTTGGTCTGCTTTCTTCGATTTAGCCCTGTGCAGTAAGTTGCAATGAGGAAATCAGAACCTTACAAATGGATATAGATAGATTAGGAGAGTGGGCCAAAATGTGGCAGATGGGAGTTTAACGTGGATAAGTGTGATGTCATCCATTTTTTCAGCCAAAATGTAATTGGCAACTTATCTAAATAGGGAGACACTTCGGGGTACGCCGGTGCAGAGGGATCTAGGTGTCCTCGTGTTATGAGTCACAGAAAACGAGCATGCAGGTGCAGCAGATAACAAGGAAAGCAAATGGAATGTTGGCATTTCTAGCAAAGGGAATGGAGTATAAAGGTAAGGGAAGTGTTGTTGCAACTATACAGGGCATTGGCAAGATCGTACCTGGGGTGTGAACAGTTTTGGTCCCCTTATTTGAGGAGGGATGTAGTGGCATTGGAGGCAGTTCAGAGGTGGTTCACTCGATTGATTCCAGAGATGAGGGGTTTGTCGTATGAGGAGAGATTGAACAGTTTAGGCCTACACTCTCTCGAGTTTAGAAGAATGAGGGAGATCTAATTGAGGTAAAGGTATGGATAAAGTAGACGTGGAGCTGATGCTTCCTCTTGTGGGGCATTCTAAACCAAGAGGTCACAATCTTAGAATAAGAGGTAGCAAATTTAAAACAGATTTGAGGAAAAATTACTTCTCGCAAAGGGTCGTGAATCTGTGCAATTCGCTACCCCAGAGTGTGGTGGACGCTGGGGCAGCGAGTAAATTTGAGGAGTTAGACAGATTTTTAATTGGTAATGGGTTAAAGGGTTATGGAGAACGGGCAGGACGGTGGAGCAGAGGCCAGGATGGGATCATCCATTATCATATTGAGTGTGTTTAGGCCCGGGAGACTAAGTTGCCTACTCCTAGGTCATGTGTTCTAGGTAGGAGATGTTCTGGCTGATTTTGCAATCCAGCTCTTGGTCTGTAGCATTGCAGGTAGCAAATGAGGAACATATCTACCATGATAGAATTGCGGAGCAGACTCGATGGGCCGAATGGCCTAATTCTGCTCCTATATCTAATGAATTGTGAATACTCTAAAATGCATTTCTACCCTGCAAGTTCCAGTATTAAAAATATCACTATGCTATTATAAACTGACCTGATCAGCTCAATTGGTGTAAAGTGAGGACGTCTCAACTAAGTATTTTGTGGAATACTTGGGAAGAAATTTTTGGAAAATTTGTCTTTAAGGTGTTTTGCTGTATAATACTACATGCTAACATTATTTCTGGCAAAGATCCTTTGTGATGATTTTAAACTTGTATGTTAACTGTCCAAACTAATCCTTCATATGAAATTGTAATAAAACATACAAAAAGTTATGAGAGTGGGAAAAAAAAAACTAAACTCACTTTTAAGAGCTCAGGTTCCCATGAATCCAGAGTAAGGGAACGCACCTTAGAAAAATGGACACCTAGACTTCTAAACACAAAAAGAAAAAAAACCAATAATACACAAATACTACAGATATCCATCAGTAGATCAGCAGCCTGCAAGGCACTGAAGTTTAACAATGCAGCAATAAATTAAATTTGTGTTCAATCGACAATAATCAAGTTAATACTTTCGCACCCGTAATTTTTTTTTTACTATTTGGAGATTTTCCTTTGCAAACCTCCAAAATTGAGTAGCAAGTCTCAGATTTAGAATTTATTCTGCCTTACAATTGAGAACCAGTATCCTGCCAACATTGCAAGTAACTTTAATTTTTTGCTATTTTTTCACCCAGTGAAAAGCAGCTTTCTGCCAAATACTGAGCACAGTTTGTATGTGAAAGGAGGCAAATCCTTTCCAATATATTACGACGTTTAATCTTTTATTATCATGATACCTGTGAATTCCTGAACATTCAATGCATAGTGTGATTCCTAGATTGATGCTTGCCCAGCGTGGGTCTGACTGGCCGCAGTCACAGCAACTTGTATTGCCAGCAATACACTCCACACGCTGTAGTGCACTCTCTCCTTTTACTGGTCGCTCCTTCAATTCACTCCCAGAATCCAGACTGCTGGTGGAGGGGGAGGATCTTCTATCTAGTTTCTGGGGAGGCAATAACAAGTTCACTACTTTTTCTTCCTTTCAAAAGATATTCCATCTAAATGTATAAGAGCATGGATTTTAAACTACAAACAGTCATTCATCTGACACAAATATGTTGGAAGTGGCATCATGGAAACATTTAAATTGTTCAACCAGAACAGCTTCTCAGTCACTTTTGCTGTAACTGCCACCACTACACCACACAGGCTTTAGCTGTTCTTGCACCAGCTCCCTTTCAACTTTCGCACATGACTGGCCTGCTGAAGACTGTCATCCCTCCAATCCATCAATGGCAGAGCTTTTGGTCAGGTCAAGACAACGCCTTGTACTTGGCTAGCGCTTGTAGTGTCCTCAAACATCCCAAGGTGTTTCACAGGATCGTTACAATATAAAATTAATCAAATGGAGATAATATGGAAGATGAGCAAAACCTGGGCAAAATTCAGGTTTTAAGGCACGCCTTAGACAGGGGATGGAGTAGCGGAGAGGTTTACAGAAGGGATTCCAGAACCAAGCCAGCACTAGCAGCTGAAATCACAGTCACCAATGGTGAAGCAATTAGAATTGGGGATTCTCAATATGTCAGAATTGGATGAGTAGAAATACCTCAAAGCTTGAACTGGATGAGACTCCAGAGCTAAGGTGGGGTGACACGGTGGAGATATTTGCAAACAAGGTTGTAAATTTTATAATCATGGCATTGCTTAACCAGGTGCCAATGTAGACCAATGAACAGAGGTGTGATGGGCAAATTGGGCGGTGTGAATAAATCCATGGGTGACAGAGTTTCGGATTATCGCAAGTTTGGAAGGCCAGTCGGGAATATGTTCTTTAAAACATCATGGGCGGGGTTCTCAGCTAACCGACGCCAAAATCAGGGAGTGGGGTCGGGCGGAGAATAGCTTCCGATGCCAAATCGCGATTCTCCGTAACTTCTAAAACGGCGTTATTGCGTTTCACTCCGCACGTACTTTAAACACCATTTGCATCTCATTAGTGGGCGCACCCGCAATTCTCTGCCTCCGATGGGCCGAGTTCCCAATGGCATGGCTCACTTGTGCTTTCAAAATTGTGAACCTGGCATGGTGACTGCTGTGAGTGAGAGAGAGAGAGAGAGAGAGAGAGAGAGAGAGAGAGAGAGAGAGAGAGAGAGAGAGAGAGAGAGAGAGAGAGAGAGAGAGAGAGAGAGAGAGACAGAGACACACGGTGTGCGTAGAGTGTCCAAAATTGCCATAGTTTGCCGACAGTCGTGCCGCTGGCTGGGGGGCTTCTGCCAGTGGAGGGTGGCCAGGAGTTGGGCTGTGGGTGGACGGACACAGAGCACCAGCCAAGTCAGCCATGCAGCTGCACACACCATTAAGAGCCCACTTTAAACCTAATGCCAAGGATCGTAAAGATGTCCCCCCCGGGCAAGGATAAGGGCAGCTAAAAGAAATGTGTTATATCTGACAGGGGTTCTTCCTCGAACACAGCTATGACAAAACTAACATTACCAATCACACCCTCCACCTCTCACCGGCTGTGCACATTCCATCCCCCCCCCCCGTCCCTTCCGTCCTCCTCCTCCACCCCCACTTCCTGTCGAATTTCCACAGCTGTATGATGCAGAAACTTAGCTACCTCAGGGTCGTGGCACAGGCGAATGTGATCTTGGGTGTCTGCGGACAATCCTTCCATGCAACAGCTTCACCATTAACGTTGCTGAATCACTTTGGTTCAGAACAACTTCAGACATCCATCGTTGCTTATTGCTGAATTTCCTGATATTCATCTGGATTGAAATTCCTCTTCTTTGCATGGCAGTCATAGCTCTCCTTCAGCATTTTCTGCTTTCTTCCCACAGCAACTTGCTATCTGGATGTAGCAGGTCCAGATGAGACTGTGGCTTCCTACCCATCAACATTTCTGCTGGTGAAAGTCCTGTTGTTGTTTGTGGGGTGATGTAGGACTGAAACACGAACAGAGCTTAGTTCCCACAATACCGTCTGCCATACACTTCAATCCTTCTTTCAGTGCCTGAACCACTCGCTCTGCAAAATTATTCAATGCTGGGTGAAGTGGAGCAGTTTGCAGATGATATATTCCATTTTTTTTGCATAAACTCTTGGAACAAATCACTCACAAACATGGTTTCATTATCAGAAACCAGAGAATCTGAAGCGCCATGAGCCCCAAAAACTCCAGAATAAATTGAGAGTGCAATTATTTTTTTCCAATAAAGGGGCAATTTCGAGTGGCCAATCCATCTAACCTGCACATCTTTGGGTTGTGGGTGTGAAACCCACGCAAACTCGGATCTGGGATCGAGCCCGGTTCCTCAGCGCCGGCATGCTAACCAATAGGCCACGTGCCGCCCACGAGTCCCAAAAGCTTGGTGTAGCTTCTCTATTATAGTGGAAACTGTAATGTTGCTCACGAAGCACTCACTTAGAATGTCCTTCAACATCAACGATGACTAGAAACATATGACCCATAAACGGCCATGCAAAGTCCACATGAAGTTTAGCCCAGGGATGGTCAGGCCACTGCCAAGATGGAGTGGTGCTGCTGGCGCTATCTTTTAATTTATTTGACATGTACAACAGGATTTCACCTTATTCTAATAATAAGAATAATATTTATTGTCACTAGTAGGCTTACATTAACACTGCAATGAAGTTACTGTGAAAAGCCCCAAGTCGCCACATTCCGGCGCCTGTTCAGGTACACGGAAGGAGAATTCAGAATGTCCAATTCACCTAACAAGCACGTCTTTCGGGACTTGTGGGAGAAAACCGGAGCATCCGGAGGAAACCCACGCAGACACAGGGAGAACGTGCGGACTCTGCACAGCCAGTGACCCAAGCCGGGAATTGAACCTGGGGACCCTGGAGCTGCGAAGCAACAGTGCTAACCACTGCGCTATCATGCCAAAGTCCTGATCCATGTTTGGCCACCAAACATACAACCTTGCTAAACTTTTCATTCAGGAGCTACCCGGATGAGTCTCATGGACATCATCTACGACTAGGGGGTGGAACAACCACTCTAAACTCGCAAAGAATGCAACCATTCTGCACATTCTGTCATCCTTACGTTTTGCATATGGACTTAGTTCTTCATCACCTATAACAGGAGGCTAAGGAATCTCCTCACCATGCACACTTTTATTAAAGACATCCATACACAATCCATGCACAATAGCAAGTTGCTCCCCGTCCATCCACTGCTTAATCAGTTTGGCATTCACAGGATTTTATGAAAGTCGTTTAAGCAATAATATTGTCTCCGGAAGAAATATCTGGTAAGGGAAGATGACTCAGCATGTCTGTGTTTGCACTGGCCCTTCCCTGTTGTTGTACTTGTAGGTTGACAATGTGAGTCTGCTGTAATCTTATCAAGGCCATGGGAGGAATGCATCTGGACTCACTAAAAAGGTTCAATGGCTTTATGGGCTGTATGTATGGTGAATGAACACCCATAAAGGTACTGATGAAACCTTTACACAGTGAAAATGATGCCTAGACCTTCCCAACTGTTGTCAGCGTGTGATGCCACGCAATGGGTGCTTCTGACCCACCCTCCATCCAATGAGAGCAATGCCCCGACACCATAAGGCGATGTCACATGACAAAATGATCTCTCTGTCCTGATCAAAGTGAACCAGTAGATTAGCTGACTGCAGCAGCGTTTTCATGTCCTTGAAAGCTTTCTCTTGTGCTGGCCCCCACTTCCTTTTGGTGCCTTTGTGGAGCAACAGATACAATAGCACCAACACTAAGGGGGTCAGGGGTTATGGGGAGAAGGCAGGAGAATGGGGATGAGAAAATATCAGCCATGATTGAATGGCGGAGCAGACTCGATGGGCCGAGTGGCCTAATGCTGCTCCTATGTCTTATGGTCTTGTGTTGCAAGGTCTGGCAGAAACGCCCCGGAGTAGTTCACTAAACACAAAAATGATTGGAGCTCGGACACATTCTTGGAGTTTGGAGCTTCCTCGATCGCTCAAACTTCTTCCTCTGCAGAGCACAGACCCTGCACTGTGATTCTAATGACCCAGATATTTCACACTCGCTTCAGATGCAAACCTACCTCTAAAAATCTCTTTAACACTTGATCCAGGTTGTTGAGGCGCTCCTCCTCAGTTTTCCCTGAGATCAGGATATCATCCAAATAAACTGCCACACAAGGAATTTCCTGCCCATTGTACTTTGAATAATCGCCAGACACGAAGACACCCCAAAAACCAGACGGTTGTATTTGAACAAACCTTTTGGGTGTTGACTGTGACATACTGTTTTGAGTCCTCCTCTGTCGAGAGCTCTTGGCAGGCTTGACTCATGTCAAGTTTGGAGAACATTTTGCCTCCTGCCAGAGTTTAAAAACAGATCTTCTACCCTTGGCAACGGGTAAGCGTCCAGCTTGGAAACCTGATTAATGGTAAGTTTGTAATTGCCGCACCTTCACACAGTGCCATCACTTTTAAGAACTGGTATAATTGGAGCTGCCCAACGCGAGAGCTAAATGGGCTAAAGATTTGCAGCCCCTGCAGTCACTCCAACTTCTCTTCTACTTTGCCTTTCATGGCGCAGGGCACTGTCCTGGGCTTGAAACAGTGAGGTGTAGTCTGAGGATCCATGAACAACTTAACTGTAGTACCACGCAATGCACCCAGTTTATCTTTGAAAACCTCAGGATATTTCTCGATGACACACCGTCACTGTTATATGCTTTATCTCACCCCAATAGAATTTTCCTGAGTCAGTCACACCCAAGTAGACTAGGTCCATGCTCTTTTACTACTAGGAGTCATGCTCTTGTTTCTTGGCTGTTATGCACAAAGTCAAGATGGTCATGTTTCTAAACGAATGCAGGTAACTTCCCAAATGAAGTGCCCCCGGTTTCTGTGGTGTTGTTAAATTCTTCATTAGCTTTTAAGTCTTTACCCCAAACACATTCATGAGAATTGAGCGCTTTTCAACCTCGTCTGGAATTTCATTTGCGAGGGGAAAGAAATGTCCTACTTTTTCAGTCCAGTCCCTCCACAAATTCACTGTTCGTCTCAAACATAACCATTGCCACAGACCATATTGCAAACTAGCTCACCACACCGCACCTCAAATTTCTTTCTTGTCCTTTTTAATCATCGTCGCCAGAAAGATGTAGTAACTTGACCACAAGATAGATAATCGAAAGTCTTAAAAGTTAAATCTTCTTTACCTCAGAAAATATTTAGGTAATAATACAGTTTGGCTTCAGACACCATCAGCAAGTGAACAAAACTAAACACAAACTCCTCTTGGCTATACTGAAAACTCACAAGTCCACGCTCCCGATGACTTCACACACGCATGCACACTTTTGTTAAAGACATCCAAAGACTATCAAATAGGAAGAAGCTTAAAACAACCTACCTCTTTCATCATATCAAATGTTTAATCCACAACAACTTTCATTCAAATTGGAGGTATGAAGATGATAATATTGACACGCACAAGTGAGTAATTTTCAAACTTTCACTTGGTAGTAAAGAACTTGAGTAAAGAACTTGCTGAAAAAAGAGACATGTTGCACTCACCAGGATAGACTCACAAGAACACCAAATCTAAAGGAGACAGCAATTTATAAACGAGTGGAAGACAAAATACTTTGACAGCGTGTCTCTTTTTTCAGCAGTACTCAAATCTCAAGCTAAAGAGTTTAATAGTGCAACAATTAATGCTCATTTCATGACAGCATAGCAAACGATTCAGCTTTTCCTTCATATTGACGGCAACTAGCTTTTTACTAAATCAAAAGCACTGAATCAAACTCAATGACAAATGCAAAACTTCTTCCATCAGCAAATGTTATGAACATTCTAAAATTTGATGGACTTGTGGTCTCAGATAACAATATGGATATAGTTTAATTGCATCAAAAAAACACAACAGTGTAGTGATAAAAGTATGCCACTGTGACCACAGATCTATATTGCTTTTGAATTTTGATTGCAAGACGATCACATATCTTTCAAACACAAAGAATAAGAATATTGGAGAAATTGTGGCTCCATTCTACTTAGCACTTTGAAATTGGGACACTGGCATAAATTGAAAACAGATTGGACAATAGACGAGATGTTTAATGTTTTTAGTTATTGTCATTTATGAGGACCAATGTTTCTTCATAACTGAATTATTCTGGGTGCAGTGAGCAAATGATATCGAGGAAGGTCAAGAAAAGCTTGCACTACCACAAGCACAATGGGCTGAATGGCTCCTTGTTGCTCAACAAATCTAGAAATATTCAAACACTGCACAGTACTGGAAAGTTAGCAGTTGATGTGATTACATGGCATGGCGCGAGCATGGAAATCTCAGACCAACAGGGCCAACCATCAAATGCAAAATTAAATCACTTTTGGGATGTGAATGGTGCTGGCAAAGCTGCATTTAGTGCCCATCCCCATTACCAAGAAGGTGGCTGGTTTTCTCCTTGAATAGCTACAGTCCATGATTTATATACTGCATACATACTTCTGCATAGCTCTCTTCCCCTTTCTCTTTGTATGCTGTAGCAATGCTAGCTTGAACAGCTTTGATCCAGACTTGTCGGATATTTTCAGAATCTGCCTGCAGCATACAACTCCTGTGTGAAAACATGCAGAGATTCAACATTTCTAGCATCATTGGAAACAGACAGAGACATATAGATGTCTTAGCTATTAAGAGTAGTATCGTTACTTTAAAAATAATTTCAGGCGATGTGGGCAAGGCCAGCATTTGTTGCCCATCCCTAATTGCACACAGACTGAGTGGCTTGCCTGACCATTTCAGGGGCCAGTTAACAGTCAGCCACATTACTGTGGGTCTGGAGTCACATGTAAGCCAGCAGATATCTTTCCACAAAGGACATCGGTGAACTTGATGGTTTTTTACAATAAATGGTGATGGTTTCATGGTCATCATTACCAACATTAACTTTTCTATTCCAGATTTATTGAATTTAAATTCCACATGCTACCATTTTGGGATTTGAACCCATGTCCCCAGATGCCCAAGCCTCTGGATTATACCATTATACCACCATCTACCCGTATTAAATATATATCATATACAAATAAACTTAAAATTCTTCATGTGTTGAACTTGGAAGCAATTGATAACTATAATAACCACAAGTACAACTATACATTTTATCCATTTTACAAGTCAAACATTAGTAAATACATAAAAAGGAAAAACAACCATTTATTTACTATCCTGCCACGTCAACACATCTTAGATAAGGGGCAGTTTGGCACAGTTCTGGTAACTACGGATTAAAGACTAAATTTCTGACCATGTAGCAAAATATGCAACCTGAAAACATCAGGGGTTGGATTACTTCACCACCTTTAAAATCTGACTGCCCACAATCATAATACCTTGAGGCGACCTTAATTGAGAGTGAGACTTCTGCCAATCTGATTGGCTGGTAACTCTCTATTCCCAGCAACACCAGCGGCCACTGCAGGACTACAAGCAGTCCTCAGGATGGAGAGTGAGTTCTCCCAGAGTTGAAGATAAATCCAAGCATTTTTGGAGGGCAGGGATTGGCGACTCCAGCAAGAGGACTGTATGTGTGTGTGTGTGTGGGGGGGGGGGGGGGGGGGGGGGGGGTTGGTTGGTTGGTTGGTTCTCACCACATGCAGCACGGTAGCATTGTGGATAGCACAATTGCTTCACAGCTCCAGGGTCCCAGGTTCGATTCCGGCTTGGGTCAGTGTCTGTGCGGAGTCTGCACATCCTCCTCGTGTGTGCGTGGGTTTCATCCGGGTGCTCCAGTTTCCTCCCACAGTCCAAAGATGTGCCGATTAGGTGGATTGGCCATGATAAATTGCCCTTAGTGTCCAAAATTGCCCTTAGTGTTGGGTGGGGTTACTGGGTTATGGGGATAGGGTGGAGGTGTTGACCTTGGGTAGGGTGCTCTTTCCAAAAGCCGGTGCAGACTCGATGGGCCGAATGGCCTCCTTCTGCACTGTAAATTCTATGAAAATGTGGCCCTGAATTAAAAAGTCTCCCCCAACTGTTCTATATGAATACCCTAAAGATTTCAGACCATTGAATGAGCAATGCATTGGGCATCCCTAACTTCACATCATCCAATAGTAGTGAAGAGCTCCATGAGGTCAACCACTTAACTTTACCACACAGCCATTCCATGATGGCCTGCATGTATTAATAGGGAGGCAACCATGCCTAAGATCCAGGCCTGAATTATTTTTATGTAACAGAGAACTCCCGTTCCAGGAACATTTCTGAGCTGATGTTATTCTTGGGATGAAGCAAACATACATTTGAACTCTCCAACACCTCCATTCCAATACCAGGATGTCACAACAGGCACCTAGGAGAACCAGGGCAAGACTTCTGATGTGATTGGATGTCGACGTCCAGGCATCCGTCAGTGTGGTGAGGGAGGGGCGGCACATCACCTTGGTGTGGAGGAGTGAAGACTGCACCTTAACCACAACAAAGAGAGTCCAGCTGGAAATGGCAGGCCTTGCAAGTGTTACCAGAGTGTGTTACCAGAGTGTATTGCTCAGGAAAGATGAAAGAAACGTCCAGCAATTGGGACAGACCCTTGGACATAGATCATACAACATTCTGTGGCTGAGGAGACACAGGACACATGCTGCTCGCTAAACATGGAGGAGTCTGTGCCCCACAGACTCACTCGGCCCTCCATGAAGCTTCTGGGAGCACACAGACTCTTAACCATTTGGACGGGGGGGGGGGGGGGGGGGGGGGGTCTATATTTCAGAGATCAGGATAGACACAAAGGGGGTGGGGGTGGGGGGGAAGGAGAAAGAGGTGGTACCATCTTGGGTGGATGGTGCAAAGTGGCACAGGGAAAACTCCAAAGGAGGTAACCACTCCCCAGTCCCTGCCTGGTAGCAGCCTGCACTGTCAAAGGTGCTTTCCTTCCACCTTCCCCAACGGGCCAAAAAACTCAGGTGGAGGCAACATAAGGCCCATAAGTGGCAAGTAATTGTTCAGGCCTAAAGGTGGGCGGGCTCCCTGACACCCTTACCACCCCCCTCATATGGGGGGGAAAATGGGGAATGGGCAGGATGGTGGTGTGTTGGCCACTAGCTTTATTTTACGTGACACCCCACCATCAAATACGCTAGCAGACGGTTGCAAAATTCACCTCCTGCTAGCTGTATGTTATTTCCATTTGTTGCCACCAGAGGGCTCTTTTCAGATCCTAAAATCAAATCAACTTGCAAATTAAGCCCACATGCATAGGTACATTGACATAAAACAGTCTGAATCATAACTGTAGTACATCAAAGATGAGGCAACTTACTTTGTAGGAGAGACTACTTCAAAACAGAAACGTCTTTCAATATCCTCACATGGTTTGACTGTACAAAGTCGTAAATCATCAACTACTACTGTGAGGTTATCCTGCGAGAACATTTTTAAAAGTTCAGCTAGATTTAAACAGTTAAATGTTTGAACAAAATTGATTATCATAGAATTATAGCTAGTGGAGAATAAATAAATCTAATTATGGTATCAAGTACCATCATAAACAAAAACTATAAAGCGCAAAATCACTGAAACTTGTTAAACTTTGTAGTCATACCCTGGTACGGAGTAGTCTTTCCAAATATGATAATATTTGGATTTGAGAGAATGGTATAAATTTCATTGTTTCTGAGCCTTGGTATGATTGACAATTAATTAAGAATAATTTTTAAGTTAAAGGTCAGTTCAACATTTTATGCTCAATAAAACTTTTGCTTACCTTAAACTTTTTTTGGTAAACAAGCTGGTTGTTCTGAATTGAAAACCAACGCCTGTTGAGAGAGAAGAACTTATAGGTTGTAAGACAGGTGTATTACGTGAAAGTAAATTATACATTTAACAGACTGCAATATTTGGACAGCTTTAAAAAAAGTCCTTCCCTGATGGTTCTTTTAGATCCATTTCCCCTTAAGCTCTTCCTTTTCTGAAGGTAATGACTCCGTCCCCACCAGCACTTAATTCAAGTGGTGAGCCTACAAAGTCCTACTTGTACTATTTGATCATAAGAGGGTGCATCACAGACAAACCAATCTGTTCGCAGTCCATGAACCTCTCAATGTGGTTCGGTGGATAGGGAGCAGGGGGTGCAGTAACTTTACTAATTTTCTACTTTCTCAAGGCCAATTGTAGCATAGCATCTAAACAACACCAACTGAGATTGGCAGTCTCAATCAAAGCAAACTAGGAATGTCAGTCCAACTTTCTTAGCTATACACAAACATTCACAACTGAGTTACAAGGAGAAATCCATTTTCTTTTTTGCCCATCCCACCACCCTTCCCCTCCCCACCCGACCTTGGTCCTCACCCAGTTTTATTTATTTTCTGACATTATTCTCCAAAGTAGATCAACGATGTGTGTCCATGACACAAATAATTGCACCCATGCTGAAGGTCAAATGACAGACATTATTTAGGGGGATTAGCTCTCCACTTTTCCTTCCTCTACAGAGGTGCCTTGACATGTCGGAACTAGAATTCCATGAAAAATTTGTTTTAAGGATGCAGGTGGTCATGGCACGGCCTAATTGTTTGCTGGAATTAAGAGTCGACCACATAATATGATGTGGAGTCACAGATCGCCCTTACAGGCAAGAGCAGAAAAATACTTTCAAAATCATTTTGACAACCTACCAACTTAGAAGACCATTTTTTTCTGATGCAAGCCCACACGACTAGAGGTTTTGAATTCAATTTCCCAAACTATCATGGTGGGATTTCAACTCCAGCTCGGTTGCTCATCCAATACCACGTGTCTCAGCAAATCACCATTCTATCACTCCATCGCACTATAAGTTGGTTAGCCACTAGTAATCGTGCTTCCATTTTATAATGAAATGGGATGACGTTAAGCCACAGATATTTTTTAGTTTGAAGAACTAAAATAGAACAATGTTCCACACTTCAAAGATAGATCTGACAAAAATAGTTTTCACAACTGATATTAAAATTAGGTTTTAAACAAATGTGAGTAATTGATTTTTAAAAATAAACTAAGCTCGTTAGTTGAACATTTTTTCATAACACGGACTCATAAAACTTGAATATTTTCTTCATTATTGAAACCATCAGTTTACCACACAGTCAGAACTTGAAGTCCAATGGGTTAGTAGAAAGGATAATTAGTTGTGTTAATATTGCAAAAGGCAAAACAAGCAGAAATACTGCCACGGGCTTGCAACTAACAGTTCCCATGCTGTAAAAAGTACAGCACAGTGACCAGTTTTAAAGCCATGGATTAAACCAGGTTTACCCGAAGTTCTTTGGGCACTTGCAGACAGCTGAGAACTAATGTGCAGAGATAAGAATGGGGAGATAAGATGTCCAGCTGACTGGTTGGTACCTGATGTGGGGGGTCTTTTTCCTGTCACATGACAAAATAGGGTGGGATCAAGACATAGAAAGAAAAAGAAAAAATGAAAATAGTAAAATGAAACACTATGATCTGAAAACACAGGAGGATTAAATGCATACTAAAGGTAAAGTGGTATAAACTGCCCTTTTGCACAAGGACCCAATGAAACAGGAAATTAAATATTCTTGTACTGTTTGACACAACAGTTGTACAGTTTGTACAATTTCAAGATGTGGCTGTGAAATTACCAAAACATGCATGTGACTTCAGTACTGCATACTGATCAATAACCGTGGCCAGAATTATATACAGTAAAGTCCTGTGTTTCGCAACTTTTTCTTCCGTGATTTTGTTTCCCCATTCATAAGTCCTTGAACACACAATTGTCCTTTGGAACCCCAAATCTTCACCCATCTGTGATTTAAGTTAACTAAAAACAAGTTCTTGCAGCAAGCCAGTTCTTTCTGTGCACATGTTGGCGTGAGAGAGAGACACTGACGGGGGAGAGAATAGGAGATGGAGTCTAGCTGTACATGCGCACACATTTATACAGACATGTTTCTGTAAGCGGACAAAGGTTAGTTAAGCAGTGTTTGTCTCTCCCAGATGCTCGCAACTCTTTTTTGCGCCTGGCAACAGGTTCCCTGTTGCAATGACAGCTTTAGACAGAGAGAGCGCACGCAGGGCTTTAAAAGAGGAAATGCGGTTAAAGGCCAGGATTATAGGCAGTTGGCTCTCTCCGTATTGGACAATAATGTGATGTTGTCAATAATTTAGGGAGGTCTATTCCTTTAAACCCCATTTTCTCATCTCTCTCCCTGCAAGGAACTGGCTCGTGACTCAGGCCAAGCTTTTGTTTTCAGTTTTCAGGCATGAAGAAACACAAACAAAAATAAATTATGAGGAAGGGGAATCTGGATCAGCGAGAACCATGTATAACAGTGAAAGAGCATCTGGCGCCGTCATTACAGAAAGTTAGTCAGTGAGAAAAATAATTTGAATAACATTCAAATTTTGGGATCCCGCAACCTAATTTACTCCCATTATAAAGTATGCTCTTCGCTCTTACATAGACCATAACAGCGCAGTACAGGCCCTTCAGCCCTCGATGTTGCGCCGACCTGTGAAACCACTCTAAAGCCCATCTACACTATTCCCTTATCGTCCATGTGTCTATCCAATGACCATTTGAATGCCCTTAGTGTTGGCGAGTCCACTACTGCTGCAGGCAGGGCATTCCACGCCCTTACTACTCGGAGTAAAGAACCTACCTCTGACATCTGTCCTATATCTGTCTCCCCTCAATTTAAAGCTATGTCCCCTCGTGCTAGACATCACCATCCGAGGAAAAAGGCTCTCATTGTCCACCCTATCTAATCCTCTGATCATCTTGTATGTCTCAATTAAGTCACATCTTAACCTTCTTCTCTCTAACGAAAACAGCCTCAAGTCCCTCAGCCTTCCCTCATAAGATCTTCCCTCCATACCAGGCAACATCCTGGTAAATCTCCTCTGCACTCTTTCCAATGCTTCAACATCCTTCCTATAATGCAGCGACCAGAATTGCACGCAACACTCCAAATGCGGCTGCACCAGAGTTTTGTACAGCTGCAACATGACCTCACAAATTGCGGGACTTGACTGTTCTACAAAAATCAGAAACCCACTGGATAAATGACATGTAAAGACTGGATCTTTTATACATTTCCAAGCTAAATATCAGCCACTACAAATGTACCCCATACTAGTGGATCTCACATGGAAAATCAAGATGAAATATATTTTCCTCAACGCTTCAGTGATTCTGTATAGTTACAGGGAGTTTGTGAGGTGTACAAATACAGGAATGATTGTGCAACATGATAATTACAGTTGAGGAAAGCCATCTGACCCATTAGAATCCATCTATCCAGATAGTACAACAATCTACACCCATATAGTGCATTAACGTATTAGAATACTCCAAGGAATTTCACTGGACCATTATCAAATATAACTTTACACTAATCCACTTAAAGAGGCATTAGAGTTGGCTTGGTCAGAGGTAGGTTTTAAGGAGAGCCTTAAGGGAGAAGAGAGAGGTGGATAGGTTTACAGAGAGAATTCCACAGCTTTAGGCCTAGGCAGCTGAATGTATAAGGCAATTAATGGGGGAGCACAGAGATCTTGAAGAGTTGCCGAGCTAGGAGTAGGTTGCAGAAATAAACCTTAAAGGATTTGAAAAACATGGGTTAGAATCTGCCAATATTGTAGCACTAGTCGTTTCTTTGATGAGTCAAATATTGCTCCATAACTCTCTCCGACATGTTGATAAAAACATTTTAATACATTTCCTAACATGCACCTTTCTTGATCTTGTACTAGTGGTGACCAGTTAGCCTTGCAGTTTAATATGAAGTAATATTCCAGATATTTTTTTCATACCTTTAGCAAAATTGTGTGCATCTATCAGATCACCTTTCAATCGACTCCTTTATTTGCTACAAGGGAACCGAGGAAGGCTTACAAACAGCAAATAAAGTCTGAACTGGTAATGCTTATGCACATAGAGTACATTTATTTTAAAATGAACTAAATTGTCTGCTGCAGGATCTCCAGAAACTTGAATTATCTTGCAAAGCTCTTTGTAGTATTCTTTTGTACACAGAAACAAGGGCGGGGGAGGGGAAACCTCTGAACCTCAACCCCTTCAGCCTTTTCAGAGGCAGGACAAAGGATGGGTAAGCCCCGGTCAACACCTGGAGTTGGATTGACAGAGGCTGACTGATGTGCAGAGTTTACAGGGGTGGCTTGGTTTTCCAGGTCTCGCGAAACTCAGCAATTGAAGCAAACTGAGGACAACCGAGGAGCAGGAGGGCTTCCCCAACACCCACCTTTTGGAGAACGACAAGAACGGGGAGGTGCAGAGTCATAGCGTCTTAAAGGACTACAGAAAAGGCCCTTCGCGTCTGCTCCTGTCAAAAACAACCAACTAACTATTCGAATCCCATTATTCAGCACTTGGCCCATAGTCTTGTACGACTTGGCATTGCAAGTATGCATTCAAATACTTCTAAATGTTATGAGGGTCTCTGCCTCCACCACCCATTCAGGCAGCGAGTTCCAGACTCCCACCACCTCTGGGTGAAAAAGATTTTCCTCACATCCCCTCTATACCTTCTGCCCCTTCCCTTAAATCTGTGTCCCCTGGTCAATGATCGCGCCACCAGGGGAAAAGTTTCTTCCTGTCTATCTATCCCCCTCATAATTTTATACATCTCAATCATGTCCCCCCCTTAGCTTTGTCTGCTCCAGGAAATCATCCCAGACTATCCAATGTTGCTTCACAGCTAAAACTCTCCAACCCAGGCAACATCCTGATAAATCTCCTCTGCACCCTTTCAAGTTCTATCACATCGCTCCTATAATGTGGATTCCAGAACTACACACCATACTCTAACTGTGGCCTCACCAACGTTTCATACAGATCCAGCATAACCTCCCTGCTCCTAAACTTTATGCCTCGGCTAATAAAGGCATGTACACAATATGCCTTCTTAACCACATATTCACCTGCTCTGTTATCTTAAGAGCCGGTGTACATACACACCAAGGTCCCTCTGATCCTCAGTGGTTCCCAGGGTCCTGCCGTTTATCATGTATTCCCTTGTCTTGTTTGTCCTTCCCAAGTGTATCACCTCACACTTATCTGGATTGAATTCCGTTTGCCACTGATTAGCCCATCTGACCAGCTTGTTTATATTCTCCTGCTCGACTATCCTCCTCTCTATTTACCACCCCACCAACTTTCCGAACATCCACAAACTTACTTATCAATCCTCCTACATTCACGTCTTAATCATTTATTTCAACCACAAACAGTAAGGGCCCCAACACGGATTCCTTCGGGTCCACCCTGGACACAAGCTTCCAGTCAGAAAAACACCCCTCGACCATCACCCTCTGCTTCCTGCCTCTCATCCAATTTTGGATCCAATTTGCTAAATTTCCTTGGATCCCATGGGCTCTTACCTTAGCTATCCGTCTCACATGTGGGACCTTATCAAAAACTCTTGATGAAGTCCAAGTAGACTATGTCAAATGAATTTCCCTCATCTACACACCTGGTCACCTCTTTGAAAAATTCAATCAAGCTCATCAGATATGACCTCCCCTTAACAAAACCATGCTGACTGTTCTGGATTGACCCTGCCTCTCCAAATGCAGATTAATTTGGGGTCTCAGAATTGCTTCCAATAGTTTCGCCATCATGAAAGTTAGACTGACCGACCTGTAGTTTCCTGGTTCATCCCTTCCTCCCTTCTTGAATAATGGTACCAAATTGGCTATCCTCCAGTCCTCTGGCACCTCTTGTGGCCAGAGTGGAGTTGAAAATTATTGCCAGTGTCCCTATTTCCTCCCTTGCCTCACTCAACAGCCTGGGAAACATTTCATCTGGCCCTGGATATTTGTCTACTTTTAAACCGCCAGGCCACTCAGAACCTCCTCTCTGTCTATGTTAACCTCTTTAATTTTATTACAGTCCTTCTCCCTGATTTCTATACCCACACTGCCCTTCGCACAATTAATTTAGAACTCTACTTACTTCCTCCGGCTCCACACACAAATTACCACTGCGGTCCTTAATGGGTTGTACTTTTTCCCTAGTTATCCTTTTACCTTTAATGTACTTGTAAAATAACTTGAGATTTTCCTTTATTTTACCTGCAAGTGTCAACCCCAAGATGTTACTTCAAAGACTCCTGCCGCTCTTAGAGGATTACGACCCTAAGGAGCAATGTGGATTTAGGCTTGAATAGTGCGCACAAAACAGCAGAGATTTTTGTGGACTTGATTAATGATCGGATATGGTTTGGAGGGACATTTACTGCTGGAAATATCTCGAATATGGTTCTGCAAATAAACATTACCCCACAAAAAGACGTGCTCACCAATCACAAATTCAACGTACACCTCTCAATGATCAGATTTTGATGACTAAACAACAGTTTAGCTGTTGAGCTGTCTTGGCATCATCACCTTTTAATATTTACACCAGTGATATCCTTCCGATTCAGTTGAGGAAATTCAGATGCACAGATGATTTTTTGTTCGCCATCCACATGAGAATTCTTGCCAAGCGTAACACACATTAACAGAAAAAATACTCGGCGACCATTTCACTCTGGCAACTTCGTCCAAACCTTCAAAAAGCTTGCATCTACATTTCACTTGAGAAACTGGTATACAAAGCAGCACCTGAATGGCCCCATCTGAACTCAGGCACAAGGTCTTTCCAAATTACCTTGGGTAATTTCTGGATCACAATTTCATGTCAACATTGACAAAAATAAGGTAAAAGCTCGAATCAACTTAATCTACATTTTAGCTGGGCCAGATAAGGGACAGATACTTACCTACTCTGGACAGACACCTTGGCTCTTGCTTTTACAGTAACTGAATTGTTGTGCACCAGCAGACAGGAATGTGCACATATAAATCTTTTCAATGTGCAACTTGATGCTGCTGTGAAATCATCACAAGAGTGCTGAAACCAACAGTCCGTCTCCCAGTCCTTGCACATATCGTGTTGCCTCTCTCAGAAAAGAAACAGTAATTGAAAAACTCAACCAGGCTCCAGAAAGCGCAGATCTACCATTTAATGATGATCGCTGGAAGCTCCTTATACACAAAGTCTAAAGCTCCTTATACACAAAGTTACAACAGAGCCAAACTCTGTAAACAAGCCAAATAGGAGAACTCTACTTGCTTTTATTGAGCAAATTTTCCAAGCAATTTAAGGTGTAACCAAGCTAGGTCAACTGGAGTGTGCCACTTAGATTCTAGACGGTATTGCAGCATTTCCCAGATTTAAATTAGTCACCATCTATTATAAGCCTACGACTAATAACGTGCTTTGTTTAAAATTTCAAATCGTATAATTTGATATAATTGGAAGTGAAAGGTCAAG
Source organism: Scyliorhinus torazame (assembly GCF_047496885.1). NCBI lineage: Eukaryota > Metazoa > Chordata > Chondrichthyes > Carcharhiniformes > Scyliorhinidae > Scyliorhinus > Scyliorhinus torazame. The sequence continues at coordinate 61,971,052 of NC_092720.1, read as the reverse complement.
CATAATTTTAGTCAGCCAAGATCTAAGGCTTGACAATTTTGTATTGTATTCTGTCATTACACGCAACATGAACAAATCTTGGAACTAGTTACTTTCACTTGGTTCTGAAACATAATTCTTATGCTTTTATCAGTTAATGCAATGAATTCCTACTTCTACTGGCAAACAATGAAAAAAATCATGTATGCTGCATCGATGATTTTATGTTAAACAAAGACCTCCCCTCAACCGTGATCGGCAATAACTACAGAAAAGTATTTAATTTTGAAGCCAAAGTTTAATCTTACCGGTTCCATGTTTTAAAGGCATTGCTGGCTCGTTTATATAAATACCCTTCCATGACTATGCCGTTAGCAGCATCGATGTTAAATTCTATCTTGGGATCATCACTGGAGAAGTCCTAAAGCAGATTATTTTAAACCAAATACAAAAGCTACAATTACTCAACAAGAAGAAATGGTTTACAGAAGGTAGTTTTAACTTAAATGTTTATAACCTGGTCAACCTATAAAACTGTATTCAGTGAAATATTACCACAATTTGTTGTAATTTTACCTCGGTTCTTAAAGGATCACCATCTTCATGAGAAGCAATGCGAACTTAGTTATAATCACTGATTTTGACTTCTATTTTTTTCAAACAGATGATCACTAAAGCAGAGTTTTCTGTGAAGCATAATGGCGCACTGCAGTCTTGTATGTGAAGTTCTTGCTTTGTTTAGCTTTATTTCATTTTAAAAACTTTTTCTCCCATATGATCAGCATTGCCTGTACTATGCAGAATATAAACTAATTGGCAGATTATATTTTCCCCAATTGAATTCATTTCTTACTACCCTGCGCAAAGGGGAAACAACACATCCTCTGTAATAATAAATATAAAAATGTAGGATGAGATGGCGAGGAGAACTCACAATTAAACATTTTTAAATTCCTGTAAATTTGAGGTTATCATAATGTAATGTAATTAGGTTCAGCATTTCATAGAATTCATAGAATAAACAGTGCAGAAGGCCATTCGGCCCATCGAGCCTGCACCAGCTCTTGGAAAGAGCACCCTATCCAAGCCCACACCTCCGCCCCATCCCCATATACCAGTAATCCCACCCAACACTAAGGGCAATTTTGGATACCAAGGACGATTTAGCATGGCCAATCCACCTAACCTGCACATCTTTGGACTGTGGGGGGAAACCGGAGCACCCGGAGGAAACCCACATTTAATTTTTAAAACGATGCAATTTTTTTAATCTAATGAAAATTGGTTTCAGTATCAAAACTTTTTGTGCAATACCAAACCACTATTTGAAGATTCCCTACTAACATACTTAAAAGCTTTGACTTTTTTTGAAACTTAAAGAAATTTTGTGTGCACTTTTCTATTGCTGTGTTGCATGCAGCTACGATGGAATAATACAAAACTTCTCATTTCAATTCTCTTTTCTGGCCACATTCTTCTTTGGTTCTCCGTGTGAATCTTCTTAGTTGGTTAACAATCCTTCCTTTTACCCATCAAATGGCGATTCATTTAAATCTAAAACTGTCCATGAGCTTTACAAATAGCAGTGCTACACTTTTACTACCAAAGCTGCCAATAAACAAGGCAGTGTACATCCCTACATGACACAAATACAAGCGCAAATTGTTTCCCCATGGCCACTGAAGGCACATTGCGGTTATTGCTTGTTATGAGATTTTGATTATTTGCATTCACATGGGACATCAAGGAATGTCTATAGTTAGCCAAAGCACATTGTGTATTTTTATCTGTATACTCAAATTGAAAAATCCAGTGGACTTGAGCACCAGGAACTACGGCAATCAGAATCACTTTTTCAAGCTGATAAGGCAAGAAGATTAAAAGGCAATCCAACTTTTTAATAACTGCAACACACATTCACACAATATACTTAAACACAAGAAACTGTGCTAACGAGGTGAAAACTAATAGGCGAGGTGGGGCAGGAAGACAAGAGTGCATAAAAGGTTCAGGGCTAGAGTGTGAGATGTGTAAAATAGAAAGACAAACTTGATACTGAATAATGAATATGAAATTTGCAAAAGTGGAATCAACAAAAGTGCTGTAAACACAGCAGCAGGTCAATCTGCATCTGCAAAGACAAAAGATGGGCTGTGGATTTTAAGGGTGTACTCTAAATTTGATTTATGAAGAGATCCATGAATTGAACAATGATGTGTCGACGTATAGCATAGGAATTCTTCATGTTCTTTCAGGCACAATAATTTGATGCAAATTACATTTGAATCTTTTTTTCCCCCAATTAAGGGGCAATTTCTAGCGTGACTAATCCACCTAGCCTGCACATCTTTGAGTTGTGGGGGTGAGACCCATAAAGACACAGGGAGAATGTGAAGTTACATTTAAATCTAACACTTTGTGAAATAGTCATTTGCTAATACAGAACTTCAGTATGCTGAAAAATACAAATATGGAAGCTTTATTCTTGCATACCCCAGGACATTCGCAAGAATACCAAATGTAAAGAGAACTATAACTTATACTTCATGAAGAGTGCCGATTGGTTAGCAAGTGGACTCTGATTGGTGGGGCGATCAGAACTTATGACCTACAAATAACTACCAAGTTTTGTTTAAAATCAAACCAGACAGGGTTGACTCTGATCAATGCATTGCCCTGTGAAATGAACCAGAGAATGGTTTTGCTTATTTTGTTCAGTTGAAACAGACATAATGTATGTACATGTTCTGTCTGCAAAGAACATGGATTTTTTTGTATTTGCCCATCCCCAATTGCCCTTGAGGGGACAGTTAAGAGTCAACCACATTGCAGTGGGTCTGGAGTCACAGGTAGGCCAGACCAGGTAAGGACGGCAGATTTCCCTCCCTAAAGGACATTGGTGAACCAGATGAGTTTCCTCCGAAAAACGACAATGGTTTCATAATCATCTGACTTCGAATTCCAGATTTTTGTTGAATTCAAATTTCACCATCTACAGTGGCGGGATTTGAACCTGGGTCTCGAGCATCACTCTGGGACTTTGGTTTACTAGTCCAGTGACAGTACCACTAGGCCACCGCCACCCAATGGGAGGGAATCAATATTAATAACTGTAGCCTCTAGCGCGGCCAAGTGTGCCACACCGATAGTAAAATTCTTTTAACATTTAGGATTATTTGGCAAATGTTGGCCAATCGTGGAATGTCACTTAATTTTGGACACAGTTTTGAGTTTTTCAAGCATAGGCTGGTTGCATATGGTCAATATCCTGTCTGTTGTGAACAGCCAAAGGGAGATACTGTTTGATCCAATCCAATGGGAAGTACGGCCTACATACCTAGCATTACATCAGCAGTGAAATTCATTGTCGCAGTACTCGTTTGCGTCATAGGCAGACTGCATTTTTGGCTCAGTGGCAGCATCCTGTTAGTGGCGAACACCACTCATGTTGCTACTGCATAGTCGTAGCATGAAGCGGCTAGCTTCACCTATTGCTCATATTTTTGAGATACCTTGCTCATCCGGGGTAATTTAATAACAATTATCTGGTCACTTTTCAGCACTGAAATTGGCGGCTGATCAGGGTAGCCATTATCTCTCAGGGTGCCTTTGATGTGCTCTATTTTAACATCACGCTTGCATGGTGACCAAATGGCTTGGGACTATTTACGAAGTTGTCAATAAAGCCAATCTTATACCACATGGAACCTCAGGAATCCTAATGCGTGTATTGCCCAATGAAGGTAGGCTTGTGGTACAAAGAACAATACAGCACAGGAACAGGTCCTTCGGCCCTCCAAGCCTGGACCGGTCATAATACCAACATTGGCCAAAACCTTCAGCGCGTCCTTGTGCCGTTTCTCAAGATGCCTTTTGAATGCCGTTAACGTATCTGCTTTCACAACGCATTCCAGGTACTCACCACCCTCTGTGTAAAAAAGCTGCCTCGCACATCTGCTCAAAACTTTGCCCCACGGACCTTAAACCCATGCCCCCTGGTGACTGACCCCTCCACCCTGTGAAAGAGTGCCTGCCCATCCACTCTATCCATGCCCCTCAATCTTGTAGACCTCTATAAAGTCACCCCTCAACCTCCGTCTTTCTAACAAAAACAGTCCGAGTCTATTCAGCCTCTCCGCATAGCTAACACTCTCCAGACCAGGTAACATCCAGGTAAACCTCCTCTGCACCCTCTCCAAAGCCTCCACATCTTTCTTTTAGTGTGATAGATGGTAGTCGAGACCCCTCTGGCAGATTTCTCAACTAGTACATAGAGAAAGAGAGCTCATTTCATTGCTCTATTTCAAGGGTGAATTTATATGCAGCTGCAGATTCAAATATAGCAATTGTATCATCCACATATCAGAAATATGCAAATAGCAGGGGGATAGGTGTAATTCCATTGAAGACATGTTTGCCATGGAACCCAATAAAGATATTTGCAAGAGCCGAGTCTAGAGAGTATCAAATGGCAACTCCATCTATTTAGGCATACATGGTATTGTTAAAGCTGAACTCAATTGTGCGAGATGCTGAGCTCAATGAATACAGATTTACAGTGGCGACAGGTCTAGATCACCAGGATCTAGTGCTGAAGTGTAACGGTCTGAGTGATACATTGGTAAATAGGCTAAAAATGTCAAATGAGCACATTGGCCCAGCATCGCTATTGATATAGCCTGTATGGTCTTCACAAATATGAAGGAATCTTTCACTGTGAAAGTGGAACATTTTCTCACAACTGACTGTAGCAACTCGCCCAACAATTTGGCCAATTCATGTTAAGAACTGGTCATAGTTAAGACAGAGTTTAAAGGATATCACTTGTGTGCATCCTGGGAAGATGCAGTGAGCCGTGAGGAAAAATGCAATAACATACATCACCCATTGCTCATTGCACTTTATTTATTTTAGCATTTATCTAGCTTGCTTTTGAGCAAGGTTAGCCAGTCATGCTGAGCGGCAGGTTCAATGGATATGAATTTAGACCCATTAAGAATGGCATGTATTCTGTTGATATAATCAAGCTTATTAAAGGTGACTATTCCAGTCCCTTTGTTGGGTTTGATAGGTCTGTTGGATTGGCCTCGAGGCTTTGCAATAAATACCATCAGACATGCATATCCTTGTGAAAATTGGCCAATTTGGAGGCCCTCAATATTTTTTGAAATCTTAGAAATCACATGATCATGAAATTAGAGTTTTTGGAGATTTATATTCCATATGAAGGCAATAAAAACACAACTTATATTTTTTGGTATATGGGTGGAAGAGAATGATGAATTAGGGTGAGATGATAACATGGACAGATTCCAAAGTGTGGATCTTGAAATCAATTTGGTGTATTGCAAGGATGAGGATGACGACACTGCAGGGTTTATGCTGGAGGTGTGTTCTGATCAAGTTGCAGTTTGTGAAGGATGGGTGGCCAATTTGGTGAACATTAAAGAATGTGGCTTGAAACATTTCAGCAGACAGTATAGGGGTTAAAGGTGCAAAGATGAATGAAAGCAACACTGGTAATAGGACAGCAAAAAAGGAGAGCTGAGATTACATCTAACATTACACAATTGTTGCTCATCTTCAGGTTGAGTCCAAGAGAGTATCAGGTGAGTTTGATGAGAGTCAAGCCCACAAGGACATAGATGTTAATGGAAAACAAAGATAACTTCAGTTTTGCCAAATAACTTGAAAGTAAACTTTGCTTTTTCAGGTCTTAATTCAAACAGATAGTGGACAAAGTATCAACAACCTTCTCCATAAATCCCATGGCTACAAAACGCTAGATGTCACTAACACAATTGGAAACTGACCCATGCGTTTGCTTATTGACAAAGAACAGCACATGTTAAAGACCTGGAAAGAACCATGCCAGTGCAAAGAGAGGGGAGAAATTGTTTAAGGGGACTGGATACTTGCATTGCAACATTTGTAATCAGATGAGATACATCATGTAGGTGAACTATCCAGGAAACGATAGAGAACATTTATGAAAGAGGATAAAATGAAAAACAGTCAATTGCAGCAGAAAGGTTGAGAGAGGAAGAGCTCCAACAACCTAGTCGTGTTTTTTGTAACGTCACTGCAGTCACAATATCACAAAAGCCAATTGTAGGGTCCTGAGTGAGCAGTGAGAGACTCTTGTTCAGCAGAAATACAGTCCAACTCTAAAATTGAAGGCAATGGGGGAAGATTTCTGTCATAGTGCACAGAGGGGAGGGGAACTGTATAGTACCCCCCCTGGGCTCACTGTTCTGTACTGTTGCTGTTTACTATGCCAAAATGCCTCAATAAAATTGTTTATTAAAAAAAGAACCCCCTTGGGCTGGGTGTATGACTCACAAAATGTATAGAGTGAATATTACATATATTACAATTGCATGGAAGCGCCTCAGAGTAACTTGGTCTACGTGGATAATGTAAATACATTTGCACCATTTGTACTGGCCATTTTAAAATGTATGTAATGTTTCTTTGACCGTATTGAAGTGCAACCTGATCTATGTAGAACACCTGGTTATTATTGCACTGTGTGAGATGGCCATTTTGAAATGTTTGTAATGTTCTTTCTGGTATTTTACAAATGAAGTATATTTTTGCAACAACAAAAAAACAAAACAAATCAATGATGGTGTTTCCTGTGGAGGGGATGACGGAGGTTGACAGTGAACACACTGAGAAAGGAAAGAGATTGTGGATGTCAGCAAGCACAAGGCTGAGGAATGGATGTTTTGGGGATTAGAAGCTAGGATTGATGAATGACTTAAGTATAAATATAGGCTGATAGTTCATTTCCACACAATATATTTAGATAATGCTGAAAAGAAATTTAATGTTACAGGGGACATCATTCTGCCACAAATATTGTAGTATTTAGTTACTAATGCATAATAAACCTGGAACCTCACATGGAAGATCAACTTACCCATATTGTGTGCACAAAATAGGAAAAATTAAATTGTTTCCAGTTTTTGTCATTTCCACAAGGATCGTCGAGTCAAACCCATATTATTGTCCCATTTAATCCTAAACATGACTTCATTACTATTTCACAAGATCCTTTGATGATCTTGAAACATAATGCATTTCATTAATCATTAAGAACTTTTAGGGATGTTAGCAATACCATTGGCCTAATGTCCAATGCTTAAAGTGCTGTTCTATGTAATATAGTATTTCCTGCAGTTAGCAGGCAAGGTCAAGTCAGAAAAGTTGGTAATGATTTTATAGCCCTTGAACAAATTTATCTTGATTTCCTAGAAATAGAAAATTAAGGAAAAAAGAGTGCATTTGTTATGTATAATTTGCAACACTGTTAGACCCACACATTAGGGATGAAGGCAGACTACAGTCCCTCATGAATTTACAGATCAGACTGTATTGGGTGTCAAAGCATTCAGATGGTTACATTTTTGTAGTCTCAAATAATAGGAAAAAATTGGTTTAATGAAAGGTTAACATCAAACATTAATTTTGTTTCTCTCTTCAATTTTCTCTCTTGACCTGCTGAGCGTTTACAGCATTTTCTATTTTACTTCAAAAGATTTGTGACTGGCCATGTAAAATGGCTTGCTGTAATACAGGATTGAAAATACACTTGAAAAGCATATGAGACCCTTTAAACTTGTGAACTGCCTTTTCAGTGATAAAAGTTGACTAAAAAGAAGGCGCTGATGAACTGGAAATTTATGTGCTCATACATTAAATAATTTCTGTTGAGGGTAACCTTCCAAAAGCAATAAACCAGTTATATCAATATAAGCAGTAGCTTAATAAATTTTTTAAAACAGTGTTTTGTTAAACTAGACTTATTTTCACACATTATTATAATATTACTTATTGCACACTATTAATGCAAGCTGAAGTAGACTAGATTACAGCAGTTTTGGTATAACCATGTCATCTCTCCATTTGACTGAGAAAATTAAGCACCCAGTGACACCCTTGGTGCACAGCAGCTGGTTAGGCAGTAGTGCCCAAGACCTTCGATAAATATTTCATTTAAGATACCAAAAAAGTAGTTTGCAATTGTCTTTGGGAAATACAACTCCTAAGCTTTAAAAAATGTTACAGTGGATCAATAAGTAATCAAACTTAACAATCACAAAAGTAGCTCATTATGCAGTAGCCGAAATGCTGTTGTCTTGAAACATTTAACTTACTTCAAATATTTATTCATATTAGAACATATTGCATTAAAAAAAAAACTTACCATATATAATACATAACGAAATCTGAAGAATCTCATTGCAACGGTCCCTTATAAATGTCAAAGAACTATAATACGGTGAAACAGCTATTTTTCTTGTACCAGAGTTAATAATTCAATAGGCAACAGAAACCCTCCATCTACAGCTCAGAATAAGTACTTCATATTAACTACCACTAGTCACTTCCCTTAAAACTTAGGCAATATTTTTTTCTTTGACTCACAGCACAATGATCTACTTATTTATCATGGAGCAAGATTCTCCTGCCCGTGACGTTTTGACTCCCATGTATTTAGTAGAGGATCTCGCTCTTCACCTCTGACTTCAGAATAAAAGCAGTCAGCTGATTTCAGTCAGCTGATGTGATCGTGAACCAACAGCAAGTTGTAAGTGATGCAATGCATTATAAAGCCTTTTTCATTCATTAAAATATAAGAGAACAGCATTTACTACGAAAATGTCTCAAAAAGAAATGCACAAGTTAGAATGCTCAAGTTAACTAAATTACAAATATGCTGTATGCTAGAGAGCAGTCACATGAAATATTTAAAGCATTCAGGTAAATTGAATAAAAATGGTGTAATCAATCTCTCGTGATACATTTGTGTTGCAAGGAAAACCTTAATAATAGATAGCAGTAAACACCTGCTTGTATTTATATAGTGCATTTAAAGTAAGGAAACGCCCAAGGTGCTTTACAGGAGAGATATAAAGCAATAGTTGGCATTTTGTCACATTAGGTGATATTTAAGGCAGATAGGCAGAAGCTTGGTCAAAAAGGTACGGTTTAAGGAGAGAGAAGAAAAAAGCAAGTGGTTTAAAGGTGAAATTCCAGAACTTAAGGCCTGAAGATATAGCTGCCAGTTGTAAAGCAAGTAAAATCAGGGACGCTCGAGGCCAGGATTAGTTGAGTGCAGATATCTTGGAGTGATATGGGGTTGCAGGAACTAGATAGGAAGGGATGAGGTCTTGGAGTGAATTGAAAACAAACATTAGTTTTTTCTTAAAATCGCAGTGTTGCTTAGCCAGGAGCCAAAAAGATGTGAACGAGTACAGGGGTGATGGGTGAATGGAACTTGGTGCAAGTATGTGCACACGCAGCAAAATTTTCGATGACCTCATGGTTACGGAGGGTGGAATATGGAAAGCTAGCCATGAGTGCACTGGGGTAGTCACATCTAGTAGTAACAAAGTATTAGGAAGCAGAGGTAGAGTCAAATAACACGTTTATATTGTTGAATATTAGAAATAAGAAATAGATTTAACGGAGTTTAATTTAGTACGTCTGTCTAAGGGCAAAGCTCTAGTTAGATTTATGTTAAACAAAGGCATTTTGGTTTTATTTCAAACTGTGTCTGCATTATGTCGAGAGTTTACAACGTGAAAACTAAACAATACTTCAAAGAAAGACTGAGCTGTTGCTTAGCTACCAGCAGTCACCTATAGTTAGGAAGGATTTTTGAGTTGAGTTTTAACTGGACCAAAGGCAATTGAGCTAGGTAGTGAGAGAGAAGGCAGCTTTCACAGCTCTGCCAGAGCAGAAGCAGAACGATGGAATAATGGGCAAGAAAACAAGTCTTGTGATAGCATCTGGAATGCATTTGAGGAGAAATCCACAGAAGTTCAATTGAGTGACATCTGCTACTTGGTTTCAGAGTGGAGTATGTCTGACCTCAGTTAGTTTGTTGACTGATAGGGACCATGTATTTACTAGAAACATTATAGCACAGGATATATTTTCTAAACTGTGTTATCCTCCAAAGCAGCACACATTTGTCAAGATAAGTGGGAGTGAAGGAGTATTTAATTGTAGTCAAACATTTCACATTTAATAAATATTTTTCTCTGTTGTCAAAAGCTAATTGACAGTCCTGTGACTCTGTTCATTAACGCTTTTTTAAAAAAAGGTAAAAGATAGTCTTTTGAGCCAGGGTTCCAATCTGGGACTTTCCCAACCAGTAATAACATCAACTGGGATCACAACACAAAGACATGGTGTGGGTTTAGCAGCAGTAAGCCAAGACAAGGGTAGCATTCGGACAATGTAATGGAGGTGGAAACGAACGGCCTTAGCAATAACACAGATGTTCAATTGGAAGCTCCCCTCAGGGTCACGTATGTTACCAAGGTTGCAAATAATCCAGTCCAACCTCAAACAGTCGTCAGTATTACGATCCCATACCAGAACCCAACAGTGGCTAGGATGCTGGACCAAAACCCCAATATTTTAGTTTATTCTAAGGCTGTGCAGAAAGAATGATTTGCTCAAGGAGTGGTTGCATGATAAAATAGGGCTTTGGTATTTCTGAAACTAAACCTTTATTTTAAATACAATATTAGGACGGCACGGTGGCGCAGTGGTTAGCACTGCTGCCTCACAGCATCAAGGACCTGGGTTCAATCCCAGCCACGGGTCACTATATGTGTGGAGTTTGCATATCCTCCCCTCGTCTCCGTGGGTCTCACCCCCACAACCAAAGATGTGCAGGGTAGGTGGATAGGCTATGCTAAATTGTCCCTTATTTAGAAAAAAAAATAATTGGGTACTCTAAAAGAACCCAGTTTCCTTACTCCAACCCCAGGAACTGCCTGTAGTCTGAGCAGCGGTTACCAATCCCAGCTAATGCTGCTGGGACTACAGATCACTAAGCCATCAGATTCAGATCACTCAGGCAGGACCTCGTCCCGAAAAAGGAGAAGTCTGGTCGTAAAACTGCTCTTAGTGTTAGATTGTTGTGAATTAATTGTCGGGATGTACAGCCCGTGGGCGTGTGGTGGTGGTAGGGACTTCATCGGCCCTTAAAGTCTAGCCCATGGCATTTCAAGAAAGTTGGTTCGGGAAACAACATGTTCAAAGAATTTGGAAACTGAAGGGAGCTAGAATGTAGGAATGGTCAGGTCATGGTTTTTTTTTTGAGGAGAGCAGTGATGATTTAAAAGAGTACATGGAGAAAGAACTGTTAAAATATCAGACATAAGGATGAGGAAGGGAAATTGGGTGGCCAACCATTAGGTGGGAATAGGGTTGAGGAAGCAGGAGGTGGACCTTATTGGCAAGCTGATCTGAGCAAGCAGGAGATAAAATTAAGAGAAATAAAATAAATAAATAATAAGCGCTTATTGTCACAAGCGAAATTACTGTGAAAAGCTCCTAGTCGCCACATTCCGGCGCCTGTTCGGGGAGGCAGGTACGGGAATTAAACCCATGCTGCTAGCATTGTTCTGCATTACAAGCCAGCTGTTTAGCCCACTGTGCTAAACCAGCCCCTAAAGAAGAAAGTAGAGAACAATATAAATTTCAAGACGGAGATGCAAAAAAGTTAGGAAAAACTAGGAGCCAGAAGGGGTGGGGGAAAAGAGAGAGAGGAGGAGAATGACACGATCCACGAGATCCTCACACTCTTTGCTTGAGGTGAGGATGGAGGAGACCAGTGTTGGTCCTCGAAATGGGATTCACGAGTAAACCAACAATTAGGGGTAAATTTATATCTTAGACATTGAAATATGATTTCCCAAATCTCAAGTCCATAATTCAAGCTTCTCAAAGATCTACAACATTTACCCAAAATGCATTCAAGTTTATTATATACTGTTCATCCAAGCCTTTCCTTGAATTAACTGCACTTATGTAATTCGCTATTAAAAGAAAGTGAACCAGCAGATGATTCCGCATCCTTGCATCAAAAGATTTAATAGGGGCAGGATTATCTTTGAACACAAATATGTACTTTCTTCAAAGAGATTTGAAAAACTGCAATAAAATCCTGCTGCATGTCAGTGAAGATCCCCATGATTTTGCATGAGGTTAGAGAACAGATATTTCATCCAGTTTAATACAAAACTGATGCTTTCAAAACTATCTAACTTCTGCAGATGGCTTGTGGTATACACAAATACCTGCTATCAAAGAAAAATATTTTTATACATGGTTACTGAGAAATCGAGGTTCAGAATCAATCACATTTATTGTCGGATGGCAGGTCCGAGGTCTGAATAGAAGACAAAGTAGTGAATACAAATAGCCATATGGAGTAGATCAGGTGAGAGTGTAGGAAGAGTTTAGCGAAGATACAAAGGTGCTGAATCATCTTTGTCGGACAAATAGCATTACTATTATTCTCTTGTCATCCCAAAGTAATCTATCATTGTCACCATACATATTGTAGAGAAACCTACCTGAAGGGCAGCCTATGACCAGCATTTAAGAAAAAGGAGGGGGGGGAAAAAAAAGAAAAAATATAATTGACTATTTTGCAAGCAAAGTTCGACAGAATATGGGCATATTGGATTGAATGGAATATTAGTTGAGGACTGCATAAATTGCATATAATTTTACACAGATGTATTATGGCCTTTGGAAGGAACATGGAGGCAAGGTACTGGTAGGATGAAAGGTAATAATGCAGAAGAGGTGTGAAATGAAAAATATATTATTTATCACAGAGAGAGAAACCTCAATGCTCTTCATAAAAGGAAATATAATTTCATAGCACATGTCTGAGGCCTGGATTTTCACTCCTACTGAAACATTTCCCAGCTCCTAAAACCCAGGAGAAAATACCCGGAAGTCTGGATTTTTGTTCCGGGGTGGCAGGGTTCTTCGGAGTCAGGCTGAGTGCGGACGATGCTGAATGCGAGCAATGTCGAATGCGGAGACAGGCTGGGTGGAAGGTCTGCTTCGGTACACTGTCACTGTTCCGAAAATTTCAAACAAACAGAAAAAAAGTAGAAACAGTCCTCCTGCCCTCACCCCCCCCACATGCTCCCCATGCCCCATCCTCGGGACTGATGCCGACACTGAAGTTCCAAATGTCTACACACTTTCAACACCCTCATTCACAAAATTAATTTACTACAGCAAGTTCTCACTTCAAGTTCTGGTTGCATTCCTGGAAATTGCAACTTGAAATAACTTAACCATGTCTTCCTGTAGGAATCAATGTTAAAGCTGAAGTTAGGTTCCATTCCTCATTCGGAAAAATGAATGCGCAAGTTGAAGTGCTATATCATGCATGTGCAGCACTCTGCTTTGCTTGTTGAAATGTCTTGCAAAATAAAAATCACTAAATATAAAATAAATACCGAATACATTTAAATTAGATAACACTCTCTTAGGCAATCCTTGGGTATAGGAATGACTTGCTTCACTCCGGAGTTCTATGTATCATGAGATGGCTTTTAATTCAGAATCTGCCACATGGGGCTGGTGTTGCTTGAAGGTCAGTTAGGTGACTTGCTTGTAGGTTTCTGCACTCTCTGCGCTGCCTTGACTAAGCTGCATGTTCCAGAAGTCGGTGTTTGATGCTTTCCGAAATGAATCTTTTCCCATTTTGGTCGGTCACTGTGGATTCAGTGATGCTTTTAGGTGCAGTGGCTTAGCGTGATTTACAGCCTCGATGCTCATCCTTGTCTGCTGAAAATGGTGCTCTCACTGGTTTTAAAATGGTTTTACCACATCTGCTGCACACTTGAACAAGGGCCACACTTGCGGGAGCTTCAAAATCTTCAGAGTCAGCCTTCTGACAGGGGCACCTTGTATTTTTCACCCAATTGCTCGAGACAAGGAAAGCAATTTTTGCTGTACCTGCATTCAGTAACATGTACCTCTCTCAGGCTTCAATAGTTGTAGTGCTTCACTTATAGCAGGCACTCACGAAGCTTCAAAATTGAAATCCACTCAGAGTCAAGAAATGGGCTTTTATTCAGAGGGATGAGCAGTTCAGGCTTCAGCTGTTTACTTGCATTAAAAAATTCATGATTGGGGCAGCATGGTGGCGCAGTGGTAGCACTGTAGTCTTCATGGCGCCGAGGTCCCAGGTTCGATCCCGGCTCTGGGTCACTGTCCGTGTGGAGTTTGCACGTTCTACCCGTGTTTGCGTGGGTTTTGCCCCCACAACCCAAAGAGGTGCAAGGTAGGTGGATTGGCCACGCTAAATTGCCCCTTAATTGAAAAAAAAAATGAATTGGGTACTCTAAATTTATTTATTACAAATGTAAAAAAAAAAATCATGATTTGGATAATCTTTCCGCAAAACTTTGCCTCCAGATTTTTTTAAAAACAAAATTCCCTCAAGAACAAATACCTTTTTTCACAATGGCGCCAACAGACATCAGATCAACGAGCCGGTGAGCAAGAACGCACAACACAGAACGAGAATGCCAACATGCATTAACATGCAACACATGCAATGAAGAGGCCAACGCACGATAACGCATGCCATGAGGATGCTGACATGCAATGTTGATGCAGACTGGGACGGCACACAAATGTAAAAGCAGAAATTGCAACACAATTTAGAGAAACAAACCCGAGAAACAATTTCGAAATGAAACATTAAGCCAGCCGACTTAATGAGAGGGTTTTGTGTACATTAACATTTCTTTAACTACATTATCCCATATGACAACAAACATTGCATTCAATTGCATAATCCCTGATCAAAACAAGGGAACTCCTAGTCCCACTTCAAAGAGCCCATAACCATTGGAGTTAGCAAACTAAAATAGCAGCACTCTGTGATAATGAAGACAAATATAGGTCCCTTATAGCGCAAAACAGATGATTAATGAGAGGTTAAGGAAATGGAAAAGCAATCTAGCAACTACTTCAGTTCTGTCTTCACAATGGAAGACAAATAACTTTTCAGAAATGCTATGGAGCCATGGGACCAGTGAGAAGGAAAAATTTAAGCAAATAGTATTACAAAAAAACAGCACTGGGCAAATGAAAGGGACTGAAAGACAATAAATCCCAAGGCCTTATAATCTACATCCCAGTGTACTAAAGGAGGTGGCCATGGAAATAGTGGATGCATTAATTGTAGTTTTCCAAAATTCTGCAGATTCTGGAACAGCCCTGAAAAATTGACGGGTTGCAAATGTAGCCCCACTATTTAAAAAAACGAGGGAAGGAGAAAACATGGCTAGCCAAACATCAGTAGTGGGGAATACATTAGAGTCTATTATAAAGAATGTGATAACAAGTCACATAAAATATCGATGGAATTAGACAAAGTCAACATGGATTTATGAAAGAGAAAGCACATTTGACAGACCTACTGGAGTTCTTTTGAGGATGTAATTAGTAGAATAGATAAAGGAGAACTAATAGATATTGCACATTTACATTTTCGTAAAGCTTTTGATAAAGGCTCACATAAGAAGTGAGCGTGCAAATTTAAAGCACATGGAAATATTGGCATGGATTAAGAATTGGTTAACAGGCAAGAAACAGAATTGGAATAAATGTTCAAAGTAGTAGGTGTAAGTATCCTTCCTGTATATTTCCTTCGATCTCATTTATTTTATTATTATTGGTCCGTGGACCCATAATCGGGATTATCAGAAGAGTGCTTGCCAAGACATGCGTGTTCCCAGGTCTTGTTTTGGAAAGGCGAAGCCAGTCTCTTCGGTACTGAGTAGATCTCAGGAACAGGTTTTGGAAGAAGTTGGTTCAATTGGCTAACCGGCAACCGGTGGGTTGGCCAGGGACAGTGTTCTGCCTGATAACAGTCCTGTGTGATGCTTTATGGGAGCACTTGGCAGAAGTGTTTAGACCCTGGAATGAGAAGGAATAATCTCTTTCTCGCTGCGGATGTAAAGAGCTGCTTTATTACTCTAAAATCAGAGAGTGTCTCGCATATCTTTGCTATAAACTTGAAATGATCCGGAATCTACAGAGAAAGTAATCAACCTTGCCAGAGAAAACCATCTCAAGCCTAGAAGGAAGTAAAGGTAAAGGTAGGGTAAAGTCCGCATTGTCCCGAATGACCATGGGCTGTTTTCCCCTTTCAGGGGGAGAGCTGACGAGTGGTGATTTAATCGGAGGATCACCTCAGGCGAGGGGCAAGGTTGAGGAGGTAGGCCTTCATGAATAACCTCAGTGGGTATGGGAATAGAACTCGTACTTCTGACCTCACTGTCTAGCCAATTGAGCTAAACCGGCCCCGGAAGAAAGTACCACTGAAACGAAAGCTTGAACTACATTAACTAGAAGTAATTCTAGTGATAATGTCTTCACTAGGACATTATTAGGGAACTTCAACGGACAGTTATGGATGGGCACTTAATGCACACCTTGCCAGTGATATCCATATCCCGAATGAATAAAAAGGCGCTAACCACAGGACTGCTGATTTCCATATCCCACACAAGTCAGAACCAACTTCTTCCAAAACCCGTTCCTAAGATCCACTCAGTACCGAAGAGACTGGCTTCGCTTTTCCAAAACAAGACCTGGGAACACAAATGTCTTGGCAAGCACTCTTCTGCTAATCCCGATTATGGGTCCACGGACCAATAATAATAAAATAAATGAGATCGAAGGAAATAAACAGGAAGGATACTTACACCTACTACTCTGAACATTTATTCCAAAGGGGTGGGTGTAATAAGAAAACTTCAGTAAACAAAAAAAAACTTAAAGCTGCGATTGAGGCATATACAACTCAGGGCTAATACATTTTGTACAGGTCATCTGAACCACAGATTTTCACTAGTCTCTCATTAAGTAAATCCATTATAATATGGATATTTTGCCTGGACAACTGCAGGGATTGGAAGTTCTAGAAACTAAATAACCCCTTTAAGACACTGAGAAACTGGACATCATCATCTTAACATGAAATAACACTGCCAATCTTTAGATCTGCTTTTGCTCTGCCACAAGTCACATTATGCTTACATCATCACAAGTCAAAACCTCGGACAGGATTTAGTTCCGTTTTTAACTACTATACTGTGCTTTTGTAAACTCAGTATTTTTGCAAAATCTAAAACTCAAGATGCAACAGAATGTATATTTAGAACTTTCACAACCTTTTTGAACAAGATAACAAGCTCACCAACTTCTGCTTTAGAGGCACAAGCACAATACTTGTCATTCATCACAAACAATCTAAAAGTAATGGTTGAAAAATAAGTAAAAAAACATATGTTATCTATATGAGGAAATTAAAAATGAGTACCCTTCAGCTGAAGGTTAATACATTTCATGCTCAATATTGATGTGTTTCCATTTCATATATGAATCACTGCCACTGAAACAGCTAACTTTGTATTAATGTGCCAAATTAAGAGAAAACTTTGTGCTACGGGCATGTCAACTAGAAACTTGGTGAAATTCTTTTCAGATCGGATCTGACAAGGAAATACTTAATTAGCGCTAGATTTGAACTTCAATCCTAAAGATAAACTGATACGGTGGTATTTGTCTAACCATATCGCTCAAACTGCTGAACTAAAAAAAGATAGTTACTGACAGGAAAGAGGAGATTTGTTGTGTTCCAATTATTTTCTAGCAATCAGTTAGTTGCAAAACACAATCTTGAAACAATAATAATATTTATTAGTGTCACAAGTAGGCTTACATTAACACTGCTATGAAATTACGGTGAAAGTCTATGGTCGCCACATTCCGGTGCCTGTTCGGGCACGTTAGGAGAATTCAGAATGTCCAATTCACTTAACAAGCACACCTTTCGGGACTTGTGGGAGGAAACCGGAGCACCTGGAGGAAACCCACGCAGACACAGGGAGAACGTGCAGACTCCGCACAGACAGTGACCCAAGACGAGAATCGAACCCAACTCCCTGGCGCTGTGAAGCAACAGTGCTAACCATTGTATGACAGACACCTTTCTATTGTGTGATTGGGACAAATATTTTTTATTCAGACGAGATGAATATTTTGGGCTTTCTTCTCACAACTTCACCTCTAATATTGGCACAATGTCTGTTTTTTGATGTCAAGCTAGTTCAGTTGAGTTTCAGAAGAAATTTTGACTTCTGATCAACTGATTTTCAGACAAAATACAAAGACACCAATGTCAAGAAAGCTAGACTCCAGGGATTTGTTTTGGCTTAATTTCACATTATTGGTGGAAAATCAACCTGCTCCTAAGTTGAGTCCATACCAGCCAAATATTCCCTTCCAACTCAGGTCTGAACATGCTTGTGCCCCACACAAGTCAGCCCTAAATCTTTTCAAATTAACTTCAGTTCTGATGGAAAGGCCATCAACCTGAAAGGTTAACTGTTTCTCTCTTCACAGATGCCGTGAGACATGCTGATTATTTCCAGCATGTTCTGTTTTTAGTTTGACTTCAGAGTTTGCCTGGTTAGACAAGCAAGTGCAGAACTCAAGGCTAACAGAAAAAAATGATTTCAGTTAAAGTGGATGGCAGCACAACATCAGGGGAAAAAGTAAGGTACAGCAGCCAAATAAAGGTGGCCATCAAGTCATGTAAAGAATTCTTGATTTCAAACCAATCTAGAGGAATTTTCAGCCCCTGAAATATCATGACGATGAGGAATCGCAACCCTAATATGGCACAATTGACTATTCAGACTAAATCTTGAATATTGTCCTATTTATAGTCAGTATTTTATATCTGTCATTTTAGTTTTAAATTCTGGCACTTGGTCTATTTCACCTTTCCAACACACATTTGTATTATAAAATTCTAAACATTTTTACAGCTGTTTTCAAAAAGTGAGAAATATGCATCTAACCAAAAGGATTTTTTAAACATTAAAAAAACACTAAGTAAATTGCAATCCATTTTTAGCAACACTCTCCATTTCAACTGATTACATTTTTAAGCGTCAGATAAGTAGAAAGAAAATCCAGTAATTCACAAGTAACAGTCCTGCTAATGGCTTTAATTAGTTTAAGGTTTCTTTTTAGGATAGCAGCTGCCATTATTGTTAGTGCCCACACTGAAGATAACTGTGAACTGATCTTGCAACACTGATTTACATGCAGCATGCCACAAATATGATTAAAAATACTGATTAAGGATTTGTATTTATGCCGATAGTTAAAATACATAACTTAAAGCAAATGTCTGAAAAATGCACACCATTTGAATTGCATATACATTTCCAGATGTCATGGGATGTTTGTACTGTGCAGGATTTTACAACTGTCCACGTACCTTTTGCTGAATAGTGGAGTGCTTTTGTTCCATATCCCTCTTCTCTTTAGCTGCATCCACAACTAATTGATCCAGCTGTTGAAACAGAACAGTAGGTCTGCTCATTTTTGTTTACATTTCTAAGTTGTGAATCTTGTGTTTTCTTTTAAACCTAAAGAAATATCCCTACTCATTTTAGAAACAAATAATGAAGCAACATACCAACGAATGGCAGCTCTCTGGAGAAATATAAAACATGTCATGATGTCTCAGACTATTTTTATGATGAAACTAACAAAACCGTAGCAGTTCAATTCTACATATACTTTTAAAAATAGACTTAGCATCATACAACCATAATGCAATTAAATATCCCTCTTTTAAGATTTGCCCTCTAACGTTAAAGAAGCATCACACCTAGGCTGGAAATTTTCAGCAATTCTTTCTGACAGCTTGTGCCGAGGTCCTGTTGGCAGTTACGAGAGCAGACAGCTTGTACTGATCCATACATTCAGAATGATAATGTAGTTCTAAATGAGTAACTGAATGCAGCATCAGACCAGTAGCAACCATTGTACATATAATCTACACACTGACGAAGGTTGCAATGCTCAATCATTGTTGCCTGTGTTAGCAGCTATGAATGCCTGATAGGGCAAACCAGTGGCAGAGATGCTGATTCCTACTGGCACTGCATCCATTAGCCAGAAGCAGTCGAAGCATGTTCAAATAAAACATGATTTTGCAACCTTATTTCTTATCTAAAAGCTGTAACAAATTAAAGAGCTTTGCTGACCAGTCACACATTTTGCGCGTGGATTATATTTCAACAAATAAGCATCAGGAAAACAAATACATTTTCCGAAAGTGTTTATGTGTATTGTTGTGATCCTAGAACAGATCAACCAAGGTTTTGGTAAGGTCCGGTTAGGGATCAATAACATTGTCTTTAAAGTAGACAAAGTTTGAGATTTAACAGAATTGCTCAGAGAATAAAACCACAAGGTTCAATGGGTTTGAAACAAAAATACATGTTACTATACAAGGTTAAACAGTTTGCAACAGTTGCATTATTCCCTTAACATTCAGGTTAATGAGGTACATGTGAATTAGAAGGCAAATTAGAGTTGAACATGCCACACTGCACAGTAAAATGGCAGCTGCATCTAAGACGGATTCCATGGGTTTCTTAACAACCCACCCAGATGTCAGTGAACACGGCGAGTCAATCAATCTCATTGAAACCCTGCCTCTTTCAGAAGGGATTCCAGTCTTCACCTTCAAAGATCACACTCGTGGTGGGAACTTGCCGATTTGAGGGGGAGGGAGTGAGAGACACTGTCAGACAAGTCATGTTGAGCATTAGGGGTCCAGTGAAATGATCGAGCGTTTTCTCATCTGATGAATTTAAGGGCCAATGTGTTGGACACGAAGGCAATTTAGTATGGCCAAACCACTAAGAAGAGCATGTGGCGTTTAATATGAATGGGTCGGTCTCGCCCTCGGTTCTGTGGGAGACCCTGAAAGCAGTGATTAGAGCGGAGATAATTTCGCACAGGTTTAAATGGATAGGGAGGCAAGGGAGGAACGGCAAAAGTTAGAAGATAATATCTTGGACGTACACGTAGGTACTCGAATGACCCAACCCCAGAGCTCCAGGCTAGCAGGAGGAAGCTGCAGATGCAGTTTGACACGATGTCTACTGACAAGGCGGTGTGCCAGTTGCGGAGCTCGAGAGGGGTTACGTAGGAGTGTGGGGAGAAGGCCAGTCGTCTCTTGGCCAGTTGAGGCAGCAGGTGGCCTCTCAAGGGATTACCCAGGCCAGAAACACGGGTGACAGGCTGGTGTCCACACTGGACAAAGTTAATGGGTGTTTGAAACATTTTAAAAGAGGTTTTATAGGTTGGAGCCGCTGAGTGGGGGGCGGGGGCGGGGGGGGGGGGGGGGGGGGGCCTGGATGAGCTCCCGGTGGAATTTTACAAGAGGTTTTGCAGGACAGCTGGTTCTATTATTAGTGGGGATATTCGAGGACAGTAACATGCGGTACACTGCCTGAGATGCGAGCATCAATTTCACTTCTTTTAAAAAAGGATAAGGACCCCATGGAATGTGGTTCTTACCACCCTATTTCTTTACTTAATGTCAACACCAAGATATTGGCCAAGGTCTTAGCACTGAGACTGGAACCATGCCTTCCTCAAGTTGTTGGTGAAGATCAGATGGGTTTTGTTCAATAAAGGCCGGCAATTTGCATCTAACATGCGGCAATTGCTAAATGTGGTGCTTGCCCGTCCTGAGGGGTCAGATCCAAAGATAATCATTGCATTAGATGCAGAGAAGGCAATCGAGAAGGTAGACTGGGGGTATCTTTTTGTGGCCTTGGAGATGTTTGGGCTGAGGCCCAAGTTTGTGTCTTAGATGTGACTGTTGTACAAGGCCTCAACAGTTAGCGTCCACACCAACCACATGAGCTTGATATATTTCCAATAAAATAGGGGAACGAGGCAGGGGTTCCCACTCTTGTTTGAATTGGCGATAGAGCCTTTGGCCGTCACCTTAAGTACTTCAGATAAGTGGAATGGGATAGTGAAGGGAGGAGTGGAACATAGGGTGTCTCTTTACGCTAATGAACTGTTACGTGACGTCTCAGTCCTCACCATGGGGGATATAATGGAGCGGCTGAGGCGCTTTGGCTATAAACCTGGAAAAAAGTGAGTTTGGGGGGCGGGGGGGGGAAAGAGAGAGAGAGAGAGAGAGAGAGAGAGAGAGAGAGAGAGAGAGAGAGAGAGAGAGAGAGAGAGAGAAGTCAAAAAGTTGATTATGTCCTTTAAATGGGCGTGCAAGACCGCAAAGATTCAGAGGTTAGTCCTTCAAAGGGATAGACAGTCAGGGGGACTTGATGTAGCCAAACTTGTATTACTGGGCAGCGAATGTGGAAGTATTGAGTTAGTGTAGCGATCAGGGGCGACGTTGGTGCAGATGGAATTGAATTTGTGTAGAGGGTCTGGTCTGAGGGCATTAGCAACGGCCTCGCTCCTGTCCTCACCGGCGAAGTATTCGGCAAATCCAGTGATTGCCTCCACTTAAGATATGGAGACAATTTCAACAGCATTTTAAATTGGGTTAGCGTCGAAGCTGGCTCCGATTTGTGGGAATCATCTGTTCGAGCCGGTGAGATTGAATGCCATTTTCGGGGGAGTAAGAGGGGAAGGAGCTAGAGAGTCGGTGGAATCGGTTTCTGGAGAGCCGTTTGCCAGTCTGGAGGAACTGTCCGAGAAGTTTGGGCTCTCAAAACCTGCCTTATTCAGATATTTACAAGTTTGTAATTTTCCAGACATTCCCCGTGGTGTTGCCAACCTCTCTAATGGAGAGGGTTCTTTCACTCACAGGATCGGAGATAGGGAGCACCTCCAGTATTTATGGACGGATTATATCGGAGGATTCAGTATCAGTGAAGGAGGTTAAGGACAGATGTGAGGCGGAATTAAGGCCTATTTTAGATGACGAGGTGTGAAGGGAGACCCCGCGGACGGGGCGGGGGGGGGGGGGGGGTGACTCCATATCCTCATGTGCAAGGCTTGGTTTAATCCAACTCAAAGTAGTTTATAGGGCACACCTGACTAGGTCCAGGATAAGTAGTTTCTTTGCAGGGGTGGACTAGAAGTCAGAGCGCTGTTCAGGGGGTCTGGCCATCCATGTGCACATGTTCTGGTCTTGACCCAAGTTTGAGGGTTTTTGAGTCTCCTTCTTTAGCACCATGTCTGCGATTCTGAAAATGGAACTGGAGTCCTGTCCTGTCCTTTAGTGGCCATATTTGGGGTGTCAAATTCGCCGGCGCTGCAGGTGGGCACGAGGGATGATGTCCTGACCTTCACCATGCTGACTGCCTCAAGGGAGTACTGCTGGGGTGCCTCCGTGTGGCTTGGAGATCTAATGGGAGTTCCTATCCCTCAAGAAAGTCAAGTACACGGTGAGGGGAGCAATTAACGGGTTTTACTGGAGATGGCAGCCGTTTATTGTATATTTCAAGGAGCTGGTCACCTTTAGTTGCTGTGGGAGGGGGATTAAGTTATGTTTTGGGGAATTGTATTTGTGTAATGTTTTAAAATGGAAAAACATGAATAAAAATATTTTTTAAATCTTCCTTTCAAAAGTAATATATTCAGTAGGATTTATTTTGGAATGACCTGACCACATGAAAGGCATGACACAAATGCACATTTTGTACTTCTCAAATGAATGCTTAGCATAGCCTGCACAGTGGTTGGGACATTTGAAATTCAGGGCCTGACAAGTCAAATCTAAAGCTAACTTAGAGATAGGAACACAGGAACAGGAGTAGGCTGTTCAACCCATTGAGTCTGCTCCACGATTCCATACAATTGTGGTTGATCATCCACTTCAATGCCTGTTACCCACAATACCCCCAAATCCTGTTATGTAATTTGTAGTTAGAAATCGGTCAGCCTCTGCTTTGAACATCTCAATGTCTGAGCTTCCAGTCATTGAGATAGAGAATTCCAGAGGATCACAATGCTCCAGAGTAAAAACTCGCCTCATCTCGGTCCTAAGTGACTTCCCCTTTATTTTGAAATTGTGCCCCCAGATTCTAGACTCCCCCCAACGAGGGAAAACAGCTCACCTCCAAGTATTTTGTGGGTTTCAATGAGATTATCGCTCATTCTTCAAAACTCTAGAAAATACAGACCCAGTTTCCCCAATCTCGCTCCATAGAAAGTGACCGTTTGTTGTACTCCATCTATGCCAATAATATCCTTCCCAACGATAAGGGAACCAAAACTACACATGGTACTCCAGGGAAAGTCGAACCAAGGTTTTATAAATTGAAGCAGGACTTTGCGACTTCTATACTCAAATCCTCTTGCGATGAAGGCTAACATTCCATTAGGCTTCCCAATTGCTTGCTGCACCTGCGCAAGGACACCCAAATCCCTTTGTACATCTACACTTTCTAGTATCTCACCATTTAAGAAATACAGTGCACTAAAGTGGATAACCTTGCATTTTTCCACATTATGTTCCATCTGCCATCTTCATGAAAAATGAAAATCACTTGTCACAAGTAGGCTTCAAATGAAGTTACTGTGAAAAGCCCCTAGTCGCCACATTCCGGCGCCTGTTCGGGGAGGCTCTTCATGCCCACTCAGTAAGTCTGTACACATTTGCTTGAAGCCATTTTGCATTTTCCTCACAACCCACATTGTCACCTAGCTTTGGGTCATCCATCATGACATTGGAAATAACACATTTGGTCCCCACACCCAAATCATTGATATATGTGAACAGCTGAGCCCCAAGTACCAATTTTTTGCGGTACCCCACTCGTCACAGCTGACCTGTTTAATCATACTCTTATGTTTTCTGCCTGTTAACTAATCCTTAATCCATGCCAGTATATTACCTCTTAATTTTGCTAAATAATCTCATGTAGCAGACTTTATCAAAAGCCTCTGAAAATCGAAGTCTACTATATTCACTGGCTTCCCCCTTATAAAATTCTGTTAGTAACATCCTCAAAAAGCTCCAAGTTAGTCAAACATGATTTTCTCATTCATAAATCCATGTTTGACTATGCCTAATCAGACCAATAGTATCGAAGGGCCCATTTGTTACATAATTTACAACAGATTCCAGCATTTCCTTATGTAGGGCTAACAGATCTGTAGTTCCCAGTTTTCCCTCTCCTTCCCTTCTTAAATATGGGGTGGCTTTTGGTATCTTCCAATCTGTAGGAGCCATTCCAAAATCTATAGAATTTTGGATGATCATCAATTTTATTTTTATTAATTGGATGCGGGCATCGCTGGTGGGCCACTTGCCCGGGCCAGCCTGCCCTTGAACTGAGTGACTTGCTAAATCATTTAAGAGTCAACCACACTGCTGTGGAAATAGACTCACATGCAGGCCAGTCCAGGCAAGGATGGAAAATTTTCTTCCCTAAAGCAAACCAGATGGGGATTTTTTTCCAACATGGTGATCATTAAATCGTTAATAACCCATTTTTATTGAATCAAATTTTGACCGTCTGCATGGTGGGATTAAAACCCAGATATCCAGAGCATTACGCCAAATTTCTGGATTACTAGTCCTGTGAAAATACCATTAGGCCCACTGTGCATCCACTATCTCCACAACTACCTTTTTCAACACGGGCATGTAGAATATCAGGTCCCGGGAACTCTTTGACCTTCAGTCCCATTAAACAACCTTCTTACTAATACAAATTTCCTTCGATTCTTCATTCTCCCTAGTTTCTCAGATCTCAAACATAGGAATTAGGAGCAGGCCGGTTGGCCCCTTTAGCCTGTTCCACCATTTAGTATGATTGTGGCTGATTTGATCATGGCCTCAACTTCACATTCCACCTACCCCAAAAAACCTTTGAGTCCCTTGTTACTCAAAAATCTATTTACCTCTGACCCTGCCTCAACTGTTCTCTGGGTTTTCCAAAGAATCACAACCCTCAGAGGAAAAACATCTTCTCATCGCCAACTTAAAATGGGAGATCACTTATTTTTAAAATTATGTCCCATAGTTCTAGTCTCTCTCGCATGGGGAAGCATCTTTCAGCATCCACCCTGTCAAGTCCCCTCAAGATCCTTGGTGTCTCAATAACACCTCTTAATCGCCTAAACTCTAAAGATAAATCCCCTCCCCAATCCCAGGAAACAGTCAAGTGAACCTTCCCTGAACTTCTTATAACGCATTTATATTTTTCTTAAATAAGGAGACAACATTGTACTCTAGATGTGGTTCCATCAGTACCCATCAACTGCAGCAAAACATCCCTGCTTTTTATATCCCATTTTGAATGCGATAAACAACATTCCATTTGCCTTCCTAATAACTTGAAGCACCTGCATACTAACTTTTCTTGATTAATGTACCAGGGCACCCAGATCCCATCTGTACATCAGTTCTGCAATCTCTCTCCACTTAAATAATATGATGTGGAGATGCCGGCGTTGGACTGGGGTGAGCACAGTACGAAGTCTTACCACACCAGGTTAAAGTCCAACAGGTTTGTTTCGATGTCACTAGCTTTCGGAGCGCAGCTCCTTCCTCAGGTGAAAGAAGAGGTATGTTCCAGAAACACATATATAGACAAATTCAAAGATGCCAAACAATGCTTGGAATGCGACCATTAGCAGGTGATTAAATCTTTACAGATCCAGAGATGGGGTAACCCCAGGTTAAAGGGGTGTGAATTACATCAAGCCAGGACAGTTGGTAGGATTTCGCAGGCCAGATAGTGGGGGATGAATGTAATGTGACATGAATCCCAGGTCCCGGTTGAGGCCGCACTCATGTGTGCGGAACTTGGCTATAAGTTTCTGCTCGGCGATTCAGCGTTGTCGCGCGTCCTGAAGGCCGCCTTGGAGAACACTTACCCGGAGATCAGAGGCTGAATGCCCTTGACTGCTGAAGTGTTCTCCGACTGGAAGGGAACATTCCTGCCTGGTGATTGTTGCGCGATGTCCGTTCATTCATTGTCGCAGCGTCTGCATGGTCTCGCCAATGTACCACGCTTCGGGACATCCTAACATATACGCTGCAGGAAAGAATGTCCCGAAGCGTGGTACATTGGCGAGACCATGCAGACGCTGCGACAACGAATGAACGGACATCGCGCAACAATCACCAGGCAGGAATGTTCCCTTCCAGTCGGAGAACACTTCAGCAGTCAAGGGCATTCAGCCTCTGATCTCCGAGTAAGCGTTCTCCAAGGCGGCCTTCAGGACGCGCAACAACGCAGAATCGCCGAGCAGAAACTTATAGCCAAGTTCCACACACGAGTGCGGCCTCAACCGGGACCTGGGATTCATGTCACATTACATTCATCCCCCACCATCTGGCCTGCGAAATCCTACCAACTGTCCTGGCTTGATGTAATTGACACCTCTTTAACCTGGGGTTACCCCATCTCTGGATCTGTAAAGATTTAATCACCTGCTAATGGTCGCATTCCAAGCATGGTTTGGCATCTTTGAATTTGTCGATGTGTGTTTCTGGAACATACCTCTTCATTCATCTGAGGAAGGAGCTGCGCTCCGAAAGCTAGTGACATCGAAACAAACCTGTTGGACTTTAACCTGGTGTGGTAAGACTTCGTACTTAAATAATATGGTTTTCTATTCTACCTGGCAAAGTGGACATGTTCAGATTTCCCCACAGTATACTCCATCTGCCAAATTGAACTAATTTAACCTATCGATGTCCCTTTGCAGACTCCTATGTCCTCTTCATAACTTCCCATCTTTGTCTCATCTGCAAATTGAGCAACCGTACATTTGTAATACTGATCCCTGTGGTAACTCCATTTGTCAAATCTTGGCAACCCAAAAAATACCTAAGTATGCTTGCTCTCTGCTTCCTATTAGCTAGCCAATCCTCCATCCATGCTAATATGCTACCCCTTACACCAGATTTTCTCAAAGTCAGGATCTCGACCTGGTGTCGGGGGAGGCGCAGAGCTATCGATCCTGCTGTTCCCGTGGTCATCCCGATTGCGGGAGAAGCACCCACAGCCCCTATGTAGCCATCTGGGATGGCCACGTACCGATTACAAAATGGACACTTGCAAAGAATGCAGGGAAAATTGGACAATACTGAGAAACAAGCAGGTTCAAGCTCTGTCTGTTGATTAGAACCTCAAACTCTCAAACAGGACAGAAACTATCAAGCAATCTACATACTAATGAGCCATCTCCGGGGACAAAAGGTAAACATTTAGATACACAATGTTAAGGCAGGCACCCCGGCGCCAGAAGAAGCTAAGAC
Organism: Scyliorhinus torazame; assembly: GCF_047496885.1. Lineage (NCBI taxonomy): Eukaryota > Metazoa > Chordata > Chondrichthyes > Carcharhiniformes > Scyliorhinidae > Scyliorhinus > Scyliorhinus torazame. The sequence goes on along the minus strand of NC_092720.1, from coordinate 61,943,145 downwards.
AAAGCTGACTAACAGTCACCAGGACACACCCAGCGATCAGGGAACCACCCCTCTATTGGAGGAAGATCGATACAACTGATTGAGAAAGACCCAATTAGTTGAGGCCAAGTTCAAGGCCCGCCCAAAAGCACGCAAAGCCCTTTTCAGTATAAAAGATATTCCCCAAGGGAGAATCTCTCTCCTTTGGCTTTGGTTCTGACTGAAGAGAGAGACCAGCCTAACAGGTGCAGCAGACCAAGTAAGTTCCAAGTCAACGCACGCCACGAGATAGACGCTCCTAGTTGCTATCCTGTAAACAGCTCAACCCAGCAGCCTCAGACCCGAGCAACTGGCTAAGTGGGCACCCGAAGCTAAGTTTAGGCTTTAATAATAGTGATAGTTTAGTTTGTAGAGTTTATGCATGAGTAGATTTGACTTTGTATAAATAAATGAGCATTGCTTTTGAACTTACTAACTGGTGTATCGAGTCTTTGATCAGTATTCGGTTCTGAACCTTGTGGCGGTGTCAAAAGATACCTGGCGACTCTTGAGCAAACGTAATTAAACAGAGCCAAATTAAGAGCCAACCAAAGAGAGCAACACCTACCAGCTTTTATATTGAGAATTGTGGCCACGGCCGCATTGTAAATGGAAGATACATTGGGCTGTGTGGAGTCTTCCGGCCAAAAGCTGCAGCAGAGAGCAGGTCACACATCCTGCACGTAGAATTGACGTGAAACGCCGTCCAGGAACAAACTTTTGGTGCCAACGCAGGGAACAAAGTTGCTTTGAATTTTCAGTTGCTGGCAAGCAAAGCAAGTGAACAGCGAAGATCAATGGTTTTCTTAAAAGCAAGCGATGGCCAGAGACTCATATAGGCAGCTTCCCTACTGGACATGATCTCACAACAGAATCCAGTGCGGAGTAAAAAACACATTTTGCTGCTATTGCCCTTCACGACGACCTACATGTGCGAGGTTGGGTTTTCCTTTTTCATAAAGATGAAGTCAGCACAAAGGAACTGGCTGAAGTCTACACCTGAGATGCATATTGCTCCTTTCAATCGGATTCAAGTGAGATCGGGAGGACAAAGAAGGCCCCCCTTTTGCATTAAAAGGTAAGCGAGCACGGCGTGTCAAGAATGTCGGTAGACACGTGTCGCAACGGCCGGCTGGAGCTTTTCGCAAAGGTTGGCCGGTTGCCAAAAGTGTGTCCCGGGAAAAAAAAGTTTGGAAAGCACGACCCGACACCATGATGCGTTAGCAATTTAATTCATCGTCCCTTGCCCCCAATATTTATTTTGTATTTATTTTATAGCCCTCTCTACCGGCCCACTTATACTATTTGGACATAATCCACCATGCATTCCCAACGTAAAAGTCATGCCGAATAAGAAGGCCCTTATAGCACTTACAGCCAAATTGATTATTTATAGCTTCAAATACTGTTCACAGTTGACAGAACATACTTGCTCTTCAACTTCTTAGTCCCAGTCTGACATGCAGCAAGAGCATCTATGAGTCACACTGCAAAATGCATAAACACAAGTTGAAAGAAAATAGACTACAATCCAGTATTTATTTACAAGCACAGACATCAGTGCTGAATGAAACAGTCACATGACACCAGTCAATGTAAAAAGATTTCTTTCTCTTTTATTGACTATTACAAGGGAATTACAGTACTCATTGTAAAAATAAATCCGTGAAAATCCATTAGAATGACTGGATACTGCAGAAAAATAGACATTTTAATACTTTCAAACGTTTCAGGAAATATTAACATTCCCAAATTTCTCGATACCTACAGAAAAAGGAAACTGATTTATAATTTTTCATGATTCTGCCATATTAGCAATGATTAACTATCATAATAATGAGGAAGTTATGCTGACAGTTATTTTTGTTATCAGTTTTCACAAAATTGAGATATTTACAAAGCTATAATCTGAACAAATAACATCAATCTAATAACCTACCCACATCCAATTGAGGTTAAAGAGTGAAATAATCTTGAAAATCTGAGGGCCAATTTGTAATTCAACGAAGGATAGACAGGCTGCATACAAATTGATTGCAGTCAACAAGCATTTGCTTGTTGAATAGAAATACACTTAAACGGGTATTAACGATGGTTGAAACTAGGTTTTGGAATGTTCCTGAAGTTAACTCTTACTAAATAAAACTTGAATGTTGAGTTCTGTTGCTCAATGTAGGTGGCAAAACGTAGCTACCATTTTTATTCAGAAACTATTATTCAAAATATCATCGTTGACATAAATTGTTCACCCTTTTGTTTTTAACTAAAACAGTTGGAGAATCCATACAGTGCAGAAGGAGGCCAGCCATTCACCCCATGAGTCTGCATCGACCCTCTGAAACAACACCCTACTTGGTCTCACTCCCCCACCTCTCCATAACCCTATCTAACCTTTTGGACCCTTGAGGGGCAGTTTAGTAAGGCCAATCCACCTAACCTGCACATCTTTGGACTGCAGACACGGGGAGAACATACAAAGACCACACAGACAGTCATCCAAGGTTGGAATCGAAACCAGGTCCCTGACGCTGTGATAACCACTGTGTCACCATTGGAGAAGATTGATTGTTCCATGGTTCAGGCCATTAGAGGGCAGGTAACCCTGTGCAGCAGAAATATCCCCCCCTTCTCCTCAAATTTCATCCCTGGAGATTTCAGTGTCCTCTCTTAACCTCCTAGCTTGGTACAGGCTTTCCTTACATAACCTGCGCGGCACATTTTTCACATTAAATGCATCATATAAAAACAAGCAGTTAACTATTCAAAAATAGTAAACATATCAATGTCTCTGACAAAAAAGTAACTTAAACTAACTTTCAATTAAATACTTAAAAACTATCCAGGTAATTCAGCACAAACTAAACACATGGAATCCCAGGATTGCCGCTCTGCATCTCAAACTGGATGTCAAAACGAAAATACGAACATTTCCAAATTTCAAATTATTTTCTTTCAAAATCAAATGTTATACAAACTTTATCTACAGAAAACTGGATGCTAATTTTTCAGCAAACCAAAACAGACTAACTTAACTTCTTTCCTCCCAAACTTTTAGAATTAAAGTTTTCCAAGAACTGCAAATTAGCATCCACTGGGTCAGTTCTAAAAATCAAACTTCTTATTCTCCTTTACTTCCAATACCCTACTGTCAAACTATTTCACATTCTTTTGTAAGTTTGGTGTTTCCACTGCCCCCAGATAGTCTGTTGCACACATTTCCTACCACTGTGCAAGAAATTATAGTTTTAAAATTCCAACATTTATTGCACTGGTTTTAAAGTCTTACCTGTGCTCCCAATTCCATCATGTAAGGCTCCAGTTCCATAAAGAGGTCATATCCTTGATGAAAGAATGTAAGATGGGCAAACATAAAGGACAACATCTAGAAGTCAAATGAAGAAACAAAAATTTAATTGCCAACTTGTTTTTACTTCACCTAACAAAAAAAAACTATTTGGAAATAAATTGTACAATCTATAGCCTACAATGAAGATCAAATGGACACAAGTTGCAGTTTTATATATCTTTAATCAAAATTAATGGCAAATTTAAGACCACTATCTAATATTTTGACAATAACGGAGAAAAACACACCAATATTGCCCTCGTGAAGGGACTATAAATGTGAGCAGTTTGGTCTCTATAGCATCAATTTCAAAGCCATGTGCTCACACAAAGAACGCCACTCTCATAATGGTCCTGGCTTTATGTTTGGTTATTACGCCACCGGAAAGGAGGTGGGAAGACCTGGTATTCCATGTTGGAACAGCATAAATAATGGGAGCCAAGTCTGGTTTCCCTCATTACCCTTTGATTTGCACGAGGAAAGGAGGATAAGGTTGCAGCAGAGTACATTTATGGTCTCTGCATCCTGGATCTGTCCGGTGTAAAATCATCAAAAATAGATCACCTATGGAGCATTAAGTAACTGATAAAATTTGTACAATATTACTGGTACCTCTGTATGCAGATGGGAACAAAAACAGAACAAAAGAACACTTTTAAAAATGCTAAATTACATTTTTTAAAGTTCTTTACAAAGCATCATCTCCATTCCAAGAGTACTCTTGCAAAAGTGTATATTTCCACATTTTTCATCCATGTTGATGCTTGCTTTTAAATGCTTATTTTAATAACTTAAGAGTTGACTTAACACGTTTTGCCACAATGGTTGTAGATGGGTCTGGAACTTTGCACATTAAAACATCCAATTCTTATTTCATGAGGTTCATAACCAAATTATTCAGATCTTTTGACATAGTTTGCCAGCTACAGGAAGCATTTAAGTTCAGGGAAAAGCATATTCAATGCAGAGACAGCCATTTTTTTTTTTTTTTACATTGATAGGTCACATTTTGGGTAAGCGATCGTTAACGTTTTTGCATTTAATGGAACAACAACAACAAAGTCCCAGCATTTCAGCACTGCCACAAGGAAAGGAAAGAAAGATACTTTGCTTCCATTTCTGGGCATCCTGCCAATAATCAAAAGTGCCCGTTAGAAAGTGACACATTTATCAATATGGTCCTTGCCACTCAAAGATATTGGTGCTAAATTTGAACGGTATCTTCAGAATTCAATCCAAGCACAATGAGCAAACCGCACTTGGTGTGGTTGAAGAGAGTATGACAAAATGGGCTGGATTTTCCAGCCCTGCCCACTGCTGGAATCATCCAGTCACACCGAAGTCAATAGACGTTTGGCTGCTCCTCTCAACTTTCCGTGGCGGGTCCGGCCACAATAGCAGCAGAAAACCCCGACCATTGTTTTCTTATACCCTGTTACACACTGACCGATGCCCACGGAAAAGCACCTTACAAATATTTAAATGTTTAATATGCATTGTGTGCCTACCACAGTAGGGTGTAATTTCATCAGCAACCTTCAAATGAAACAGTTTGCATGTGGTAATATTAAAACAGCCCAACAGGATTTTCTTTTCAGGAAACCCAGCTGTATGTTTGTGTATTGAACACATGATGGGCTGCAGCACAGCTGCTTGAATGTCACTGCTTGTGATCGTGACATGTCCAACATCTCTCAGCTCTCTACTTAAACACATAGCAGCAAAACACAATGGGATATGGCCCCATAACATGAAGCTCAAGTCACTTTGGAGGAGACAAACATAGCTATCTAGAAATCAAGTACACAAAGGAAGTCAAGTCGGACGAAGCCAGAGGTTTGTGAACTGAGAGCAAGTATTAATCTCAAACTCAGGATCTCATTATAATAAAAAGGCAGAAGTGTGCGGGCTTTAGCCTCAGGGAGAGCTGAGCAATGAGATACAGTTGGACACCCTTTTTCTCAATTATTGCTCGGATAAAATAAGAGTTTGATGCTAGTGGAACGTTCAGCTCTCACAATCTACAATGTTCAATTTAGACAGAGATATCGCAGAACAAGTAACCCTACAAATGTGTGGAGTGCAAAATATGGGCTGATACAGGTTCACAATGTACCCAAGGGCAATATAGCTGTACTAAGTGACAGAAAATGGAATCACCGATAACAAAGCTCCCGTGCTTAAATGAGAAACTAGCCACATTTAGCAGAATCAGAGAGAATATAAGGGGTTTCTGGTACTTTATTCAAGAATCAGTTAATACAATGCTTGTATACTGTCCTTATGCCCTAAGTGGATGAATGTGTGACGAACCAACAATGGGATACAGGACTCGGGTTGCAAGGATCTCAAGTTACTAGTTCTATCCAGTAATAAATATTTCAGATATACTTTGACAGGCACTCAGGTGAAGATCTGTTCTGGTATGCATTAGATGCACATGACCAGGGTAATGATGGCAAAACCGGCAGGTCTTGCTGTCGCCAATGAAACTGACAACAATATCGTGTCTGCACGTGGAAAGTGAAGTTGCTGTCAATAATTTTATGCTTTTCCAGAGGGTGTGCTGATGCGGTCCCCAGAGTATAAGCAGTGAACTGAAGAAATTTCTACTTTCACAGTTTAAAAAAAATAAATTTAGAGTAGCCAATTATTTTTTCCAATTAAGGGGCAAACTTTAGTGTGGCCAATCTACCTATCATGCACATCTTTGGGTTGTGGGGGTGAAACCCACGCAGACACAGGGAGAACGTGCAAACGCCACACGGACAGTGACCCAGGGCCGGGATTCGAACCCGGGTCCTCAGCGCCGTAGGCAGCAATGCTAACCACTGTGACACCATGCTGCCCTTACTTTCACACAGTTAGTCTCACTATAAAATCTCCGAAAAACATTTTACATCCTGTTGAATGAGGTGAAAATGGGATTTTAATACTATGCTAAGTTCATAATTACAGCTGAACACCTTCACTGGCCCTGAAGAGCTACGTTGATATTTGTAGAATGTCAAATTTCTCCATTTGTTAAACATTTCCACACTTCAATTTCTTTTGAAGTTTGTTTATAATTTTAGCTTCTATCGAACTCCAATAACCATTCATTTCATTACCTTTAAAATTTAAAAGTGAAGATCATCAGGGTTTTTAAACTTCCTGGGTTGCTGCCTGTGAGAATACTTCAGTGTGACTGGCTGTTAATTCTGCTTGCTGATATCAGAGCTGGTGGACACCTGCTTTAAACTATCACCAAGGGGATATCCACAGCACAGAGATCACCAAACCTTTGTGAAGAGCTCTCCTCAAGGTCAGCTGAGAGCCCCATTACTTCACCACCAAATATAAAATCTAATGTATTTGGCAAGTATGTGGCAGGCAGCATGGCAATAAAGTAGACAAAGGTGACAGCTGCAGATTCTATAGACAGGGGAATAGATACATTTTATGCATTTGTGAATTTTGAATTCAAATCCCAGGGTAAAGAATGTCACAGGAGGGGTGGAAAAACTTACAGAAATGGAAAAAAAGCAGCTTAACGTAATGGTTCAAGTTGGAACCATCAAACAACATCCAAAATCTTGCAGAGGGAATTTAAGGAGTGTGGCGCGAGATTGAAAAAAGAATTAATGGTAATCTCCAGAATGCTTTGTGCCACACCTTGGATAGGTTGAAGAAAAGACCATTAACAATTTGTATTAACATAACGGCTATAAACCAGCACAACCAGGCTGGGAATTTTAAATTGAAGATATTAGGAGATCAGAAGGAAACTCAAGTCAGCAAGAAGAGGCAAAGGATTCTTGAAGTTGGTTAACCAGCAGGTCGCGTAAGTTTTGATGAGCTAAAGTTCAGGGGTGGGAAGGAGACCAGCCTTTAAACATGGTCGAACCTATGAATGACACAATTTGCAAATGAGGGATTCGCCAATATATGGGTTGCAGCAGGAACTGGAAATGGAAAGGTTACCGGGGTAGGCAGGAGTCTGGAGTTGAGGTTACTATCTGATCAGCCAAGTGGCCTGCTCTTGCTTCTATCAGTCAGGAAGTACGGACAGTCAGGAAGGCTATACTAAAATGTAAAACTTTTGTAAATGCTATGATGTCAATCTAGTAATCCCCAACGCAGTGTTTGAAAGCGAGTGGATATTCTGGAGGAAAACCTGGACAAAGATGGAGATTGGTGATCCATTGTGAAGATTCCAAGGTATAAGTGGAAAGGAGAAAATAATGGCCTCATCTGATCCAAATCATAGAACATAACAGCGCAGTATAGGCCCTTCGGCCCTCGATGTTGCACCGACCTGTGAAACCACTCTAAAGCCCATCTACACTATTCCCTTATCGTCCATATGTCTATCCAATGACCATTTGAATGCCCTTTAGTGTTGGCGGGTCCACTACTGCAACAGGCAGGGCATTCCACGGCCTTACTACTCTCCGAGTAATGCACCTACCTCTGACATCTGTCCTATATCTATCTCCCCTCAATTTAAAGCTATATCCCCTCATGCTAGACATCACCATCCAAGGAAAAAGGCTCTCACTGTCCACCCTATCTAATCCTCTGATCATCTGGTGTGCCTCAATTAAGTCACCTCTTAACCTTCTTCTCTCTAACGAAAACAGCCTCAAGTCCCTCAGCCTTTCCTCATAAGATCTTCCCTCCATACCAGGCAACATCCTGGTAAATCTCTTCTGCACCCTTTCCAATGCTTCCACATCCTTCCTATAATGCGGCGACCAGAATTGCACGCAATACTCCACATGCGGCCGCACCAGAGTTTTGTACAGCTGCAACATGACCTAATGGCTCCGAAACTCAATCCCTCTACCAATAAAAGCTAACACACCGTACGCCTTCTTAACAACCCTCTCAACCTGGGAGGCAACTTTCAGGGATCTATGTACATGGAAACCGAGATCTCTCTGCTCATCTACACTGCCAAGAATCTTACCATTAGCCCAGTACTCAGTCTTCCTGTTATTCCTTCCAAAATGAATCACCTCACACTTTTCTGCATTAAACTCCATTTGCCACCTCCCAGCCCAGCTCTGCAGCTTATCTATGTCCCTCTGTAACTTGTAACATCATTCTGCACTGTCCACAACTCCACCGACTTTAGTGTCATCTGCAAATTTACTCACTCATCCTTCTACGCCCTCCTCCAGGTCATTTATAAAAATCACAAACAGCAGTGGCCCTAAAGCAGATCCTTGTGGTACACCACTAGTAACTGGACTCCAGTCTGAACATTTCCCATCAACCACCACCCTTTTTCTTCTTCCAGCTAGCCAATTTCTGATCCAAACTGCTAATTGACACTGAATCCCATGCCTCAGTATTTTCTGCAGTAGCCTACCGTGGGGAACCTTATCAAACGCTTTACTGAAATCCATATACACCATATCAACTGCTTTACCCTCATCCACCTGTTTGGTCACCTTCTCAAAGAACTCAATAAGGTTTGTGAGGCACGACCTACCCTTCACAAAACCGTGTTGACTATCTCTAATCAAATTATTCCTTTCCAGATGATTATACATCCTATCTCTTAGATTTTGCCCACAACAGAAGGCTCACTGGTCTATAGTTACCGGGGTTGTCTCTACTCCCCTTCTTGAACAAGGGGACAACATTTGCTATCCTCCAGTCTTCTGGCACTATTCCTGCAGGCAAAGATGACTTAAAGATCAAAGCCAAAGGCTCAGCAATTTCCTCCCTAGCTTCCCATCCGGCCCAGGGGACTTATCTATTTTGACACTTTCCAGAATTGCTAACACCTTCTCCTTATGAACCTCAAGCCCTTCTCGTCTAGTAGCCTGAATCTCAGTATTCTCCTCAACATCAGTGTCTTTTTCCTGTGTGAAAACTGACGAAAAATATTCATTTAGCACCTCTCCTATCTCCTCTGACTCCAAGCACAACTTCCCGCTACTGTCCTTGACTGGCCCTACTCTTACCCTAATCGTTCGTTTATTCCTGACATATCTATAGAAAGCTTTAGGGTTATCCTTGTTCCTACCTGCCAAAGACGTCTCATGTCCCCTCTTGGCTCTTCTTAGCTCTCTCTTTAGGTCCTTCCTAGCTAACTTGCAACTCTCGAGCGCCCTAACTGAACCTTCATGTCTCATCTTTACATAAGCCTCCTCCTTCCTCTTGACAAGTGTTTCGACTGCTTTAGTAAACCACGGTTCCCTTGCTCGACCACTTCCTTCCTGCCAGACAGGTACATACTTATCAAGGACAAACAGTAGGTGTTCCTTGACCATGCTCCACATTTCCATTGTGCCCATCCCCTGCAGTTTTCCTCTCCATCCAATGCATCCAAAGTCTTGCCTCATCGCATCATAATTGCCTTTCCCCCAGATATAACTCTTGCCCTGCAGTATATACCTATCCCTTTCCATCACTAAAGTAAACACAATGGAACTGTGGTCACTATCACCAAAGTGCCCACCTACCTCCAAATCTAACACCTGTCCTGGTTCATTAACCAGTACCAAATCCAATATGGCCTTGCCTCTCGTTGGCCTATCTACATACTGTGTCAGGAAACCCTCCTGCACACATTGGACAAAAACAGACCCATCTAAAGTACTCAAACTATAGAGTTTCCAGTCACTATTTGGAAAGTTAAAGTCCTCCATAACAACTACCCTGTTGCTTTCGCTCCTATCCAGAATCATCTTTGCAATCCTTTCCTCTACATCTCCGGAACTTTTTGGAGGCCTAAAGAAAACCCCTAACAGGGTGACCTCTCCTTTCCTGTTTCTAACCTCAGCCCATACTACCTCAGTAGACGGGTCCTCATCAAACATTCTTTCTGCCACCGTAATACTGTCCTTGACTAACAATGCCACCCCTCCCCCTCTTTTACCTCCTTCCCTGAGCTTACTGAAATATCTAAACCCCGGCACCTGCAACAACCATTCCTGTCCCTGCTCTATCCATGTCTCCGAAATGGCCACAACATCGAAGTCCCAGGTACCAACCCATGCCGCAAGTTCACCCACCTTATTCCGGATGCTCCTGGCATTGAAGAAGACACACTTTAAACCACCTTCCTGCCTGCCGGTACACTCCTGAAACTTTGAAACCTTACTCATGACCTCACTACTCTCAACCTCCTGTATACTGGAGCTACAATTCAGGTTCCCAAGCCCCTGCTGAACTAGTTTAAACCCTTCCGAAGAGCATTAGCAAATTTCCCCCCCAGGATATTGGTACCCCTCTGGTCCAGGTGTAGACCATCCCGTTTGTAGAGGTCCCACCGACCCCAGAATGAGCCCCAATTATCCAGAAATCTGAAACCCTCCCTCCTGCACCATTCCTATAGCCACATGTTCAACTCCTCTCTCTCCCTATTCCTCGTCTCGCTATCACGTGGCACGGGTAACAACCCAGAGATAATAACTCTGTTTGTCCTAGTTCTAAGTTTCCACCCTAACTCCCTGAATTCCTGCCTTACATCCCTATCCCTTTTCCTATCTATGTCGTTGGTACCTATGTGGACCACGACTTGGGGCTGCTCCCCCTCCCCCTTAATGTTCCCGAAAAAATGATCCGAGACATCACGCACCCTGGCACCTGGGAGGCAACACACCAACCGCGAGTCTCTCTTGTTCCCACAGAATCTCCTATCTATCCCCCTAACTATGGAGTCTCCAATGACTAATGCTCTACTCCTCACCCCCCCTTCCCTTCTGAGGGACAGACTCCGTGCCAGAGACCTGTACCCCATGGCTTACCCCTGGTAAGTCGTCGTCCCCAAATCAACAATGTTATTGTGACAACACATGGAGCAGTGAAGGCAGATTTAAAGTAATCTGGTAGTAACATTTTAGAATGCCCTGCAATATCATATTGCACAGAGAAGTCCGACTATTCCATAGGATCAAACTTTCATTAACAGTTTCAGTTTTCATAACAATTTCAATATTAAGATTACTTTATTGAAAGTATATTTAAACAAAGACTGAAAAAGTTGAGGGCTGTAATTTTACAAAGTAGCTGGCGTAAATGATTAAAATGCCACTGCCGACATTAGACCATGTTGTGCAAGAACTATTGCTTACATCAATTTTGAACATGACTCCTTTAACAGGTCAGAGTTCAACTTAAAAATGTTTTTTTTTTTTTAAACACGGTCAAGACTTTGACAGCTGTCTTACGTGGGGGGGGGGGGGGGGAGAGGGAGGGGGAAGAGGGGTCTGTCTGGGGGGTATTTGAGCAAGAAAATACATGAAAAAATTAAAATACATGTACTAAGTTCTGTAACATATCGTTTTACCATGTTTATGCCTTGCTATGTGCGTTTTCTTTCGATTTGTTACAAGGGGGGGGTTTGTTTGTAAGGGTGAAAAACTGTGTTAAAAATCTTAATAAATATATATTTTTTTTTTAAAAAACACTTTGACAGCAACCATGTTAATTCAAATAGAAAATGCTTTACTGAACATGAATTTATTATGGCTACAATCGCATTAAAAACAAAAATGACATCCAGTGAGGTCATCCAAACACGCTCAAGAATAAAAAAAATAAAGACCAGTCAAATGACTTTTAAGAGGACAAAGGCTTACCGATTTTAAAATCTCAGATCTTCTCTTCGACTGAAGGACATTGATCTAATATGGAACAAAAATGGACAAATAATGTATTAACATTTTATGCATTAGTTATTTGTTAGCATACATCTACTAACATAAAGCAGACCACGCAGGAGAAAAAGCTCAGACTCGTTGCTTGAAATGTTTACTTAAGTACTAGAATGCAAGATTATTAAAGGTTCCTTCATTGTCTAATTTAAGGCTAAGTGACCAAATGTGATTGAATCTTAAATTTCAGTCAAATCCTGAAATTCATCCCAGTTTGTATCCTTATTGTATAATAAAAATTGGGGTGGATTTCAGGATATTTCTCCCACTGAGGTTTATCCCGGTCTAAAGTAGGCCCTATTTAGTATATTTTTGTTTTAGTGCGATTTTTAAGTAACGGAACTTATCTGAATAGTGTTGGTTCTACTTTCATTATAGCGCAAATAGGCGCATGTGCCAAGAATCACACTGTAATTGCACATGGACAGTAAAACCATAATATTGCTTTGCTCACAGCATCTATGAATCCCTTTCTCCCTCTGGCTCGCCAACCTTCGTTCTCCCTCCAAATCCTCACCACCTTTCCAGTGGCCTCCTCTCACAATCACCACACTCCATTCTGCTTTCTGCCCCTCCCGACTCTCCTCTCTTTCACTTTCCCCCCCCCCCCCCCCCCCACCCCCCCCACCCCCCCCCCCCCCCCACCCCCCCCACCCCCAGCCGCCCCCTCTCTTTCGCCACCCCCTCGCTGCTTCCCTCGGAAGAGGGACTGCAAGAAGGAACAAGAAAATCAGAGGTGGAAGCAGCGAGCAGGAGGAGGGAAGGTCATCAGTTGTGGTAAGCAGTGAGCAGGTGGCGGGCGGACATGGTGAGTGGGTGCCAAGTTGGTACAGGTAGAAAGAGGAATGAGGCCAGTTGAGTTCGAGGCAGCCAATAAGTAACCTGTAAAAGTTACAGGTCAGAAACATAACGCTGCCCGCAGCTTGTCAATTCAACATTTATGGCAGATGGTTTACATTTTTTCATGGAAACTATTTATTTTTCCACAAAGTGGCTTGACTTTAACTGAAAACATGTTTAAATTAAGTCCAACAACCAATCACAATCAGTTTTCATTCTTTAGCTTGTATCTGTTGAGCTCAAATATTCACTTCTCCTGCCCGCCATGGTTTCCACCCTCCCTTGACTGCTGTTAGCACTGCATCACACGTCCACCCTCTTATCATTCCCACTCCTTGGGCTTGGTTCCGATCATGCTGAATGGGCCTCATCCCATATTACGTGTCCTATTCCCTCACCCATCTCGGTGGTCAATAACTTCCTCTTTCGTTTTTTAACAGCACTTATCACAATACAGTCTATTTATACCACAATGAGCCATTTTCCCAGATCCAGCTGTGTTGGAATAGGGGTGGGGAGAGGTAGGATATATAGACTGAAGGGGTATGAAGCAGGACAAGAACAGGTGAGTGGAGGGCACGGAATGGTGAGAGAGAGAGAGAGAGAGAGAGAGGAGGTCTTGGGAAGAGACTGGGGAGTGCACATCAGGTAAAAGAGTACAACATCACTCAATGCTCTCTGTACAAAAGTCGGTTAAGGGGAAAAGAGGGAGATCCCCAGACAGCGAGAAAGATTTAACATAATAGATTTCAAAGTTTTATGTTCAACATTTCTGTGAAAGTATAAACTGTTTTGTATCTGCGCTGATTGCTCAAATTTCATGTTCACGAAAAAACAACCTAAAAGTGCCGTTCACTATCTTTAAAAAATAGTTTGCAAAAGAAAGACTCCAGATTTCCATTTTCCTTATCTTTAGAGCCATTATGCATGAGCTATTTCCTCAGACAGGAACTACTCCACACTCGTCACTATACTTTTTGCCGCTCAGTGATGAGATCAGCATTTTTGATGGTCTGCTTGAAAGTGAAGATAAAAGAAATCAAGTCAAAAAGCAAAAACTAAATACGACAAAACAAAACAAACAAAGGGCAAATAAGGGTTTGTAGTAAGGAGAACAGAGCAGAGAACTCAAAATCCAAGATTTAAGAACAATAGGATGCCCAGGGGGAAAGCAAAAATGAAAAACAGCAAGCAATAGGAACAATTTATTCACTATTTGGATGCAAGACTACATTTCTACTGCTACTTTTGTACCGATGCTGAGCAATTTCGAATGCACCTCAATACAAAAGCAAGTGTATAATTTTAGAATCAGGTCATGATCCAACTCAAAAAGCACTCAAGATGTTAGATTCATTGCAGGAGACCATCGCACCCCACTGAGGCTTGGGGAAAAAAGGAAGATAATTTCAGTCCAGGACTGTTGTATCACATATCTACATTTGGGCAACTTGAATAACTAGTTCCTTCCCTTGAACTACTTAAAATTTTGAAAACCACTATCAAGCACACGTATAGAATTTTCAGCTATTTATGAAAGAAAGATGCGCCTTTCTTTCAAGGGATACAAATCAGGAAACAAGCACAAGGTTCTGGACTACCAATGAACAATGTCATGGGAAAGCTGGCACATTGAAAGAGATTGGAATATTCCAATTAGAGAAGCTCTCGCTTTAAGAATCATTGAAACTTCAGCATACAATTTTTTACAAATATTCTCTCAATCACCCATCATTACTGCAACAGAAAACAGTGCGAACCACTGTTTATGCTGTTCCTCCCAAGATCTGCTCTCACTTGCCGCCAAGATTGGACGAAACCCAGAAGAAATTCCAGGCATTTTCCCCTCAATTTGATTATGGTGTACAATAGGCTTACTTATTTGGCTATTTCACCTAAGCTTTCAGTTCTGTGCTTAGAATTCCATTTTCAATGTAAATTACCTGTTTCTATGTCCATTTTACTGAATGTTTTCACCTGCTTGGAGGGCCGAAGGGCCTGTTCCTGTGCTGTACTTTTCTTTGTTCTATTTGTAAAGTACTTCATGGCTAATTATGGAGACTGAAAACAATAATGATCACTGTTTCTGCTATTGCATGTTCTACCACCAGGTGGCAATAATAACACTGCACTGAAAAGCAACAACCTCAAATAATCTTACCATATGCACTGTCTATTATTCCAAGTGGAATGATTTGTCTTGCAAAGCACAAGTGTGTTGGCAAAATAAATTAAAACATGTACTTTATACAATTCAAGAGATGCTATCCTGTTCTGGTTGTCCACCGCAAGCTTAGTGATGAATTGATTTCCTGCTGGTTACTCCTAAACAAATTTCAAACAACTATCATTCACCTCACCCCTCTTCAAACTTTTGCATATTACAGTCGCAGAATGTAGTTAAGCAATCTGCTCCCAAGATTCTGTCAGCTGAGGTTTAGTAACCAATAATCCTCAAAGATTACTTTTACAACTATGCAGAATTTTAAGTGGAAAAAATGAAACAATTCATTTTGAAATTCATAATCACAATAACAAGATTTGTAGCTGGGGTAATATGCCACGGTGCTTTTCTCTCCAATACCCAAGTCAAAATCAGGAACTTGCTACGAGCGTTGTGCTGCATGGGAGAGCCAGAGGCTGATGGTGGCACGGTAGCACAGTGGTTAACACGGTTGCTTCACAGTATCAGGGTCTCAGGTTCGATTCCCGACTTGGGTCACTGTCTGCGCGGAGTCTACACGTTCTCAGTGTGTCTGCGTGGGTTTCCTCCGGGTGCTCCGGTTTCCTCCCACAAGTCCCGAGGTGCTGTTAGGTAATTTGGACATTCTGAATTCTCCTTCAGTGTATCCGAACAGGCGTCGCAGTGTGGCGACTCTGGGATTTTCACAGTAACTTAATGTAAGCCTACTTGTGACAATAATAACGATTATTATTAATGAGTTGGTCGAGTGAAAAGATGAGAGCCCAGAAGAAAGGACGTGCCTCAGATTTCAAGAGCCAATATTGAGTGGCTCAGTCATCTGGCTCTATAATTTACATCTCTGACACCTGAGGCAAGTAAGAAGTCTTACAACACCAGGTTAAAGTCCAACAGGTTTGTTTCGAATCACTAGCTTTCGGAGAACTGCTCCTTCCTCAGGTGAATGAGTCCAACGCTGGCATCTCCACAACCTGAGGCAAGGACTGTCATTTGAAAATAGAAACTCCTCAACTGCTTAATGTCCAGTATGAAAAAGTGACTGAACTAGTCTGGCACTGTCTTTCAAGACAGCCATAATGCTCACTGATACCCATGATCACCCACACTGCAACTTTCTGGCCCAAATTCATACACCCACACATGACAGATGGCAATTGCTTCCACATGGAGGTGAGAAAATAACAGGATGCCTTCCGCTAACTGAACTGGGAACTGTACTTGGAGGTCTGGGAGCAAATTCAGGCAGCACACAATCAGAAAAATTCAAAAGGGCCACTTTTGTCACAAAATAGATTGCTTTCACAAGTTATAGAAGCTGCAACAAAAAAAGCTGCCCATGACACACATCAACAGCTTAAATTAAAGGCATAGTTACTAAATTAGTGTAACAACATTCTAATGAACCATTTCTGCTCTCATCAGGTCTGTTTCATAGAGCAGGATTATGCAGATTGCGTCACAGCTGCAAGATATGGTAACAATACCGTCATCAGAAGAATATTTAAAAAGTAAACATACGAATGCGGGGGAGTTGGGTATTCGGCCCCTCGAGCCTGTTTCAGCATTCAGTAAGATCATGGCTGACCTGATTTTAACGTCAACTCCACATTCCTGCCTATCCCCGATATACTTTCACCCCCTTGTTAATCAAGAATCTATCCAGTTCAGCCTTAAAAAGAGACAAAGACTCTGCTCCTACTGCTCCCAACCCTCAAGAGAAAATAAAATATCCTTATTTTTAAGCAGAGACCCCCGGCTCTACATTCTCCAACAAGAGAAAACATCCTCTCCACATCCATCTGTAAATATCCCTCAGGATCCTAAAGGTTTGAATCAAATCACCACACTACCAGAAGGATGTGGAGGCTTTGGAGACAGTACAGAAAAGATTTACCAGGATGTTGCCTGGTATGGAGGGCATTAGCTATAAGGAGAGGTTGGAGAAACTTGGTTTGTTCTCACTGGAACAACAGAGGTGAGGGACGACCTGATAGAAGTCGACAAGATTATAAGGGCATGGACAGAGTAGATAGTGAGAAGCTTTTTCCCAGGGTGGAAGAGTCAATTACTAGGGGGCATAGGTTTAAGATGCGAGGGGCAAGGTTTAAAGGAGATGTATTTTTTTATATACAGAGGATGGTGGGAGCCTAGAACTCGCTGCCAAGGGAGGTAATGGAAGCAGATACGATAGTGACTTTTAAGGGGCATTTTGACAAATACAGGAATAGGATGGGAATAGAGGGATATGGTCCCCGGAAGGGTGAGGGGCTTTAGTTCAGACGGGCAGCATAGTCAGTGCAGGCTTGGAGGGCCAAAGGGCCTGTTCCTGTGCTGTAATTTTCTTTGTTCTTTGTGGTCTCACAAAGAACGCATGGGCAGCACGGTAGCACAGTGGGTAGTACTGTTGCTTCACAGCTCCAGGGTCCCAGGTTCGAATCCCGGCTTGGGACTCTGTCGGTGTGGAGATTGCACATTCGCCCCATGTCTGCGTGGGTTTCCTCCGCGTGCTCCGGTATCCTTCCACAAGATGTGCTGTTAGGTGATTTGGGCATTCTGAATTCTCCTTCTGTGTACCCGAACAGGCGCCGGAATGTGGCGACTAGGGGCTTTTCACAGTAACTTCATTGCAGTGTTAATGTAAGCCTACTTGTGACAATAAAAATTATTATGTTCTGTACAACTGGAGCATTTTTTCTGTAATCAATTCCCCTCACAATAAATAACATTTCATTAGCGTTCCTAATTACTTCCTGTACCACCACACTTGTGATTCATGCACAAGGACACCCAGATCCCTCTGCACCTCAGAACTTTGCAATCTCTCACCATTTAGATAATAAGCTTATTTTGAATGCTCACTGCCAAAATGGACAATTTCATATTTGCCCACATTCCCTATCACAATTTACTTTCCTGTCTATCTTTAGCTTGTCAGCAAATTTAACAACCATA
Source organism: Scyliorhinus torazame (assembly GCF_047496885.1). NCBI lineage: Eukaryota > Metazoa > Chordata > Chondrichthyes > Carcharhiniformes > Scyliorhinidae > Scyliorhinus > Scyliorhinus torazame. The sequence goes on along the minus strand of NC_092720.1, from coordinate 61,925,132 downwards.
CTTCCAGTCTCTTAATCCAAGTTATCTGTATAAATTGTAAACGGTTGGGGCCCCAGCACTGATCCCCGAGGCATACCTAGCCAACGTGGTTTCCTGTTAGCTAGCTAACCTTCCGTCTCTGCCAGGGTCACTTAGCTCCTGACCTCATTACAGCCTTTGTTCAAACATGGACAAAAAAGCTTAACTCCAGAGGGGAGGTAAGATTGACTGCCCTTGTTATCAAGGCAGCATTTGATCGAGAATAGCATCAAGGTGCCCGAGCAAAACTGGAGTCAATGGGAATCAGGGGGGGAAACTCTCCACTGGTTGTGGTTGTTGGAGGTCAGTCATCTCAGTCCCATGACATCACTGCAGGAGTTCCTCAGGGTTGTATCCTAGCCCAATCACCTTCAGCTGCTTCATCAGTGATGTTCCTTCCAACATAAGGTCGGATGTGGTAGATGTTTGCTGATGATTGCATAATGTTCAGTACCATTCGCGATTTCTCAGACACTAGTAGCCCACGTGCAAATGCAGCAAGACCTGGACAATATCCAGGCTTGGGCTGATAAGTGGCAAGTAACATTTGTTCCACACAAGTGCCAGACATTGACCATCTCCAATAAGAGATGAGACCCATGCAAACACAGGGAGAATGCGCAACCATCCACACGGACAGTGACCCGGGGCCGAGATCAAACCTGGGCCTCGACGCCATGGGGCAGCAGTGCTTACCACTGCGCCACTATTCCATCCGGGTAATCAGTTTTAAATGTAAATACCATTCCCTTGCAAAATACTGCGGACTAAAAATTACATCAGCGAAGCACTCCTGCACAATGAATTACATGCAAAACATGGATACCTGCCTTTCACTTGGAACAGGGCTGGTAACTAATTTTGTTTTGAAATATTTTCAATTTATATCAAGTCTAATCAGAAACAGAAACATATTTTACAACATTACACTTTTCTGAGAATTTCACGGATTGAGCATTTCCTTTGTTGTTTAAGAGTCTGAATAAAGCTCTGAAGCTCTGACCTGTTTTGTAATATATGCCAGCTCACTTATTGAAGCCAAACGCCAAACAAGAGGAGAACAGTCTGTTCATCAAAGTTTGGTGTTGATGGTGATCTGAATCAAATCTAGAATTAAAAGGAGTCAGAACTATGCTATAATTCTTGATAAAACATTAGTTAGGAATTGAAATGAGTTAATTGCTTTGAACTGGTAGCAGGTGATGCAAATTTCAGGTTTGCTTATACTCCATGTTAGTAGGTCCAGTTTGAACACTACTTTACAATCTAAAAGGTACGGTCTGAGTTTCCAATTTAAATAAAACTTGAGTTTAAATTGCTGGGAATATCCCTCTTGATTACTCAAATTAGCTAGATTTTTTTCCTTTCAGCTTGATGCCTGCACTTCCTCCCTCACTCCTTCCCTTGTCTCCCAAATCTATGATAGGGTTCCTTCTGACCTCACCTTCCAAGCCATTAGCCTCCATATTCAACAGATCATCCTCTGCCATTTCTGCCACCTCCAATGTGATGCCATCACCAAACACATATACCCATTCCACTTGAGCATGGTCTTCTGGTCCACTCCTCAATCACCGCAACATTGCCTCCCCTTCTTCACCCTTGTCATTCAGTGCCATAATTTATGATTACTTTGCCTCAGAAAAATAAAGCCACAACAAATATGCATAACTATACTGTTGTCTAATTCATACGACTGTGGGAGCAGGATTGTCGATTAGCAATTGCCTTAATTTACTTTTGTTGGCGATTCTACAGCACACACACACACGTTTCTTGGGGGGGGGGGGGGGAATATAAAAGATCAGAGACACAATACAAGATGTTACATGGAAATAACAATTATTATTCTGTGTTAATTAGCTGATTTTATGGTTGAATGTCAAACTATAAAACACCATTAATATTTTTTCAGGGTGACTTTGAAGCATCCCAGGATAAATTTAACAGTCAAGGCAAACTTGTGCATAGGTTTAAGTGGGTTTTGTAGTGCAACAGGTTAATGTTAAATATGTCATTAGACAGTCCATATCAACAGTGATGTAAAAATGTCGTAAAAGGCATCCTTTTTCTAAGTTTCAGTGCAATTGTGTATTTTTTATTATTTTACTAAGGTTGCAACAAATAAACAAATATATCGTAGTTCTGAATAAATGAAAATAAATTAATTACTTCAATAAGTCAAAGTCTCTATAATAGATGAGAAGTTATACCTGCAGAACATAGTCCAGTGCTATATGCCGAAAGCATTTGCGGGTTGCTGTTAGGATGTTTGTCGCCTCTTCCATTTCATGCTGCTTATTTCTTTGAACTTGAGCATTTTTAACCAACGCATTTTCTTTCTCTTCACTGACCTTGTCAAACTGCTTTTTTGCATCTTTAAATTTTCTAAGGTCACTGAAAAAGATAAATAGATGCACACAAAGTGCCACATACACAATGAGATAAATGGCCACCTAATCATCTGTTGTTGTGATGTTAAAATATTTTCCGTTGCAACTGGAACACATACAATCCATCTGCCTACGAAACAAATATAGGACCTTTCAGATGTAATTTCTTCATAAATTATTACTAGAGTCAAAAAAGGCTTCAAATACATTAAGGAATTAAGTCATGAATTAAAAATACAATGTTCAACTCCCATTTTAAAGACAGGAATGAATGTTTTTTTTAAAAAGAACTTAATGTAAAGTAAGCTAATAGCCTGCGAGAGAAAAACAAGAAATGTAAATATAAAGTTACTGAAACTGTGCAAGTAAATACCTTAAAAAAAAAAGTGTAATCAAATAATTTTTTTTTTTTAAACCAATAGGGAGAACATAGCTCTCAAGAGATATTGGTAAATTTGCAAAAGACATTGATCAAAATACACTGTGCAATTTTCGATAACCGTCATGGAAAATACATTAAAACTATTGACAGTATACAACGTTGATTCACTAGATGCATACCAAGAATTAGCAATCATATTATGCATATCAACTTGAAATGCTGGGACTTATTTCCACTGCAGGAGAGAGAGGCCAGGATGGGATTTTTAATAGACCTCTCTAAATAATTATGACTGGTTTCAAGAGATGAATAAGGAACAGACAGAAGTGAAATGTGTATGCTCGTGTAACGAAGGGGCTTGCATTTTGTATCCTTTATTTTCAGGGGTCCTTATTTTCAAAATGGCCACTATGAGCAGAAAACTGGATAAGCCAATATTGCAGCATAGGTTACATCTCCTGCAACATTCATTCTTCTTTTTGCCCTCTGGGACCATTCTTTCTGTCTACTACAAATGCTAACATCTGAAGTGTTGGGGTGGTAGGTTGGCTGTTTGCAGCTCATCAATACTTGCCAACTCTGGTTACAGACATTCCTGGAGGAATGAGATGACATCTGACATGCCTTCAGATCATTTAACTTCTACAACTATGTAAAACTTTGTCCCCTGTAGCCAAGAATTGTTACTGGTAGTTTTGTGAGAAGTTTCAAGAACCAGCAGACCACTTGTGCACACACAAAGGAGAAATCATTCCTTCCACCTCATCCATACACCATCCCCACTTCGTCATCTCTACTTCCATTTCCTCCAGCCCAGAGTCTCCATTTCTCACCTTTCCCTCCAAGCCTCTATTTCTTATCTCACCAAATTTCATTCATCATTTTCCCTATTTTGAGCCCCTGGCAATTTTAGCCTACATCTATGGTAGATATTTCGGACCATGGGTAGTGTCCATTTGGAGTACTTTGCATCGGTATTCACCAAGGAGAGGGACATGACGGATGTTGAGGCTAAGGATGGATGTTTAAATACTCTAGGTCAAGTCGACATAAGGAAGGGGGAAGTTTTGGGTATTCTAAAAGAAGGTGGACAATTCCCCAGGTCCGGATGGGATCTATCCCAGGTTACTGAGGGAAACAAGGGAAGAAATAGGTGGGGCCTTAACAGATATCTTTGCAGCATTCTTGAGCATGGGTGAGGTCCCGGAGAACTGGATAATTGCTAATGCTGTCCCTTTGTTTAAGAAGGGTAGCAGGGATAATCCAGGGAATTATAGACCTGAGAGCTTGACGTCAGTGGTAGGCAAACTGTTGGAGAAGATATTGAGGGATAGGATCTATTCACATTTGGAAGAAAATAGACTTATCAGTGATAGGCAGCATTGTTTTGTGCAGGGGAGGTCATGTCTTACAAACCTAATAGAATTCTTTGAGGAATTAACAACGTTAATTGATGAGGGAAGGGCTGTAGATGTCATATACATGGACTTCAGTAAGGCGTTTGATAAAGTTTCCCATGGCAGGTTGATGGAAAAAAGTGAAGTCGTATGGGGTTCAGGGTGTACTAGCTAGATGGATAAAGAACTGGCTGGGCAACAGGAGACAGAGAGTAGTGGTGGAAGGGAGTGTCTCAAAATGGAGAAAGGTGACTAGTGGTGTTCCACAGGGATCCGTGCTCGGACCACTGTTGTTTGTGATATACATAAATGATCTGGGAGAAGGTATAGGTGGTCGGATTAGCAAGTTTGCAGATGATACTAAGATTGGTGGAGTTGCAGATAGCGAGGAGGACTGTCAGAGAATACTGCAAAATATAGATAGATTGGAGAGTTGGGCAGAGAAATGGCAGATGGAGTTCAATCCAGGCAAATGCGAGATGATGCATTTTGGAAGATCTAATTCAAGAGTGGATTATACGGTCAATGGAAGAGTCCTGGGGAAAATTAATGTACAGAGAGATCTGGGAGTTCAGGTCCATTGTACAGGTCGATAAGAGTGGTCAAGAAGGCATTCAGCATGCTTGCCTTCATCGGACGGGGTATTGAGTACAAGAGTCGGTAGGTCATGTTACAGTTGTATAGGACTTTGGTTAGGCCCCATTTGGAATACTGCGTGCAGTTCTGGTCGCCACATTACCAGATGGATGTGGATGCTTTAGAGAGGGTGCAGAGGAGGTTCACCAGGATGTTGCCTGGTATGGAGGGTGCTAGCTATGAAGAAAGGTTGAGTAGATTAGGATTGTTTTCGTTGGAAAGACGGAGGTTGAGGGGGGACCTGATTGAGGTCTACAAAATTATGAGAGGTATGGACAGGGTGGATAGCAACAAGCTTTTTCCAAGAGTGGGGGTGTCAATTACAAGGGGTCACGATTTCAAGGTGAGAGGGGGAAAGTTTAAGGGAGATGGGCGTGGAAAGTTTTTTTACGCAGAGGGTGGTGGGTGCCTGGAACGCTTTGCCAGCGGAGGTGGTAGAGGCGGGCACAATAGCATCATTTAAGATGCATCTAGGCAGATATATGAACGGGCGGGGAACGGAGGGAAGTAGATCCTTGGAAAATAGGTGACAGGTTTAGATAAAGGATCTGAATTGGCGCAGGCTGGGATGGCCGAAGGGCCTGTTCCTGTGCTGTAATTTTCTTTGTTCTTTGTTCCAAGTCTACTTTCCTGCCTTATCTACTGAATACTTAATTCCACAACTGATTAAAAACCTAATCGATCTCAGCCTTGAAAATGTTCAAGTGACTCACCCTCCAGAGTTTCCTGGGGTAAAAATTTCCCAACACCTCCCAGAAGAAATTCTTGCTCAATTGTGTCTTAAATGAGCACCCCCTTATTCTGCAACTATGTCCTCTGGATGTGTGGAAACATCCTCCCAACATTTGTCCTGTCTAACCCACAAAGAATCTCATATGTTTCAATCACATCACATCTCATTCTTCTGCACTCCAGGGTGTACAGACCCAAACCTGCTTAATCTTTCCTCATATGGCAGTCCATCCATACCCGGGGTCATCCCAGTACACCTCCATGGTACTGCCTGCAATGATAATATATCTTTCCATAAATAAAGAGTCCAAAATTGTACACCTTATTCAAAACGGAGCTAAATTAAATCAGCCTCCCCGAACAGGCGCCGGAATGTGGCGACTAGGGGCTTTTCACAGTAACTTCATTGAAGTCTACTTGTGACAATAAGCGATTTACATTTTTTTTCATTTCATACCGCGATCACGATTTCCATGGGGATCCTTGAACTCGAGATCATTTATTATGCCTACTTCATTACACATTACCAGACCCAAAATGGCCTGATCCCCATTTTGCTCCATAAACATTGCTCCAAGAAACCATCCCGAATGCACTCTATGAATTCATTTTCTTGGCTGCCATTTCCAATTTGATTAACCCGATCTGCGAGAAAATTAAAGTCGCCCATGATTAATACAGTGCCCTTATTACATGCATTTGTTATTCCTGAATTTAAACTCTTTCCTACTGTGTGGCTACTTTTCAGGGGCCTATATGATACTCCTACCACTCCCCTCCTTTGATATTTTTCACTTTCACCCAGATGGGCAGCACGGTAGCACAGTGGTTAGCACAGTTGCTTCACAGCTCCAGGGTCCCAGGTTCAATTCCCAGCTTGGGTCACTGTCTGTGCAGAGTCTGCACGTTCTCCCCCCGTCTGTGTGGGTTTCCTCCGGGTGCTCCGGTTTCTTCCCTTGGTCCCGAAAGGCTTGCTGTTAGGTAATTTAGGCATTCTAAATTCTTCCTCAGTGTACCCGAGCAGGTGTCGGAATGTGGCAACGGGAGGATTTTCACAGTAACTTCATTGCAGTGTTAATGTAAGCCTACTTGTGACAATAAAGACTGTTATGGATGGTGAAATATTGAACTCCCTCCCACAAACAACTGTTAAAGCTGGGGGGTTAATAGCAAATTGCCACGCTGAAAATGACAGCTACTGTTCAGTAAGTATTTTAAGGGTGAGAAAACGAAGGTGAGTAAATGGAGTTAAAATACAGGCCAGTCACAATATCATTAATGGCAGAACAGACAAGAGGAAGAATAGTTTCTTTCTATTCCTATATTCCAATCTTCCTTATCCTGGACTGAACAGGTTTTCAAATTCTTACACAATCTGTACATGTTGCCTTTTAAAGGTAATTCCTCCATCCCCTCTTCAAAAGAAAAACTAAATCTGGAGGGAACAGTAATGAGATGTCACCCTTTTGTTGAGATCTTTATTCTCTCACTAATGACAATTTCTGGTCCTGAACTTGAAGTTGACACACAATTCAGCTCCAAGTAAATGCTGAGAATAATTCAAATATCCTAGCCAAGCTGCAATTCCCGGGTAAATATCAGCCAGTGCTTGGGGTGACAATCCCACTGTTTGTGTCTCTTCAGCACAGCGCCATGGGATCGTTACAACAGAAAGAGAAGTGGACTTGTGACTGGATTCAAACCCAAAATCCTGTCACAATTACTTTTCAAATAAAGCTATTGGCTGCATGAAAACACGGCAGTTAAAATTCCTGCTCGACCATGAGGAAATCTAAGGAGGTATTTGTAAAACAAAATTCTTCAACTTAAACTTTACCTTAAATTCTCTCGAGGCCTGAGCAAGAGAGCAGCGTGATCCTATGACAGGAAACGAGGAGGACCCGGAAATCGGTGCCGAGACCAGTTACACAACATTCGCGACCTGCAGCTCCACGACCCTTCTGTCACCTGGGTGGGTCGCGACACACACTTCGAAAAACCCTGGTCTGTACTTATTTCCTCCTATTAGCTAAATTACCCAACCGCCTTTTCCTTCCTGCCTGCCCTTCGTTAAAGTCAAATAACCCTGAATATTGATATTCCAACTTTGATTTCCTTGCAACCATGTCTCAGGAACAGCTGTCAGATCATACTCAATCCACTCTATTTGTGCCGACAGTTCATTTATCTTGTTAAGTTACAGCAATTTGCAAGCACTGTAACCACCGTATTAGTGAGCAATAGGAAGCCTTTGTCATCTCCCAAAGACCTGATGACCTGCTGAATTTACCAGAAAAGGCAAACCTACTACGAATAATAACAATCTTTATTGGGGTCACAAGTAGGTTTACATTAGCACTACAATGAAGCCACTGTAAAATCGCCTAGTCGCCACACTCCGGCGCCTGTTCGGATATACGGAGGGAGAATTCAGAATGTCCAATTCATCGAACAGCATGTCTTTCAGGACTTTGTGGGAGGAAACCGGAGCACCCGAGAGGAAACACACGCAGACACGGGGAGAACATGCAGACAGTGACCCAAGTCGGGAATCAAACCCGGGTCCCTGGTGCTGTGAAGCAACAGTGCTAACCACTGTGCTACCGTGCCACCCACAGTCAACAGCAGAAGACATTGCAGCTGCTAAACCGAACTTCAGATTTCCACCCCTTCACTTCAGAAAGACAGAACTCAAAACATGTCTGCAATATCTCAGAAACCGATCTGAAATTGAATTTTAAGTCTTTTTTATTTTATCTCCGTTTAATCTTTGTATTTATATTTTAGTCCCTTACAGTTATCATCAGGTGAATACATAATGGGCAACAAAGAGATAGCAGACCAGTTGAACAAATACTTTGGATCTGTCTTCCCCAAGGAGAATACAAATAACCTTCTGGAAATACTAGGGGACAGAGGGTCTAGCATGAAGGAGGAACTGAAGGAAATCCTTATAGTCAGGAAATTGTATTGAGGAAATTGATGGGATTAAACCCCGATAAGTCTGATGTTCTGCATCCCAGAGAATTTAAGGAAGTGGCCCGAGAAATAGTGGATGCATTGGTTACATTTTCCGGCTTTCTATAGACTCTGAAGAGTTCCAATGAATTGGAGGGTAGCTAATGTAATTCCACTTTTTAAAAAAGCAGGGAGAGAGAAAACAGGGAATTATAGACTGGTTAGCCTGACATCAGCGCTGGAGAAAATGCTGGTCAAAAGGATGAAATAACTGAGCATTTGGTAAGTGGGGATAGGATTGGTCCAAATCAGCATGGATTCACTAAACGGAAATCATGCTCGACAAATCTTCTGAAATCTTTTGACATGTGACCAGCAGAGTGGACAAGGGTGGAACCAGTGGATGTTGTGCATCTGGACTTTCAAAAGGCTTTTGACAAGGCCCCACACAAGAGATTGGTGAGCAAAAGTAAAATTCATTGTATTGGGGGTAATGTATTGATGTGGATAGTGAACTGGTTGGCGACAGGAAGCAGAGTGGAAATAAACAGGTCCCTTTCAATGTGGCCGGCAGTGACCAGTGGGACATGAAGGAATTGTATGCATATCTCCAAATTTGCAGACGACACTAAGCTGAGTGGCAGTGGGCTGTGAGGAGGATGCAGAGTGACTTGGACAGGCTGACTGAGTGGGCAAATACTTGGCAAATGCAACATAATGTGGGTAAATGTGAGGTTATCCACTTTGGTGGCAAAAACAGGAATGGAAGATCATCTGAATGGTGGCAGTTTAGGAAAAGGTGAAAGGCGATGAGAGACCTAGGAGTCACAGTGGAACAGTCGCTGAAGGTTGGCATGCCGGTACAGCAGATGGTGAGGATAACTAATGGCATTCAGGCCTTCATAGTGAGAGGATTTGAGTATAGGAGTAGGGATGTCTTGCTGCAGTTATACAGGGCCTTGATGAGGCCACACTGAGTACTGTGAGCAGTTTTGGTCTCCTAGTTTGAGGAAGGACATTCTTGCTATTGAGGGTGTCCAGCGAATATTCACCAGACAAATTCCCAGGATGGCAGGACTGACATATGAAGAAAGACTGGAGTGACTGGGCTTGTACTCACTGGAGTTTAGAAGAATGAGGGGTGATCTCATAGAAACATATAAAATCCCGATGGGACTGGACAGGCTGTATGCAGGAAGAATGTAGCCGATGTTGGGGACGTCCAGAACTAGGGGTCACAGCCTAAGAATAAGGGGTAAGCCATTCAGGGCTGAGATGAGGAAGACCTTCTTCTCTCAAGAGAGTTGTGAAGTTTTGGAATACTCTACCACAGAAAGCTGTTGGGGCCAGTTTGTTGGATATTTTCAAGAGGGAGCTGGATGTGGCCCTTGCAGCTAAAGGGAACAAGGGGCAGGCAGAGAAAGTGGGAGTGGGATACTGAATTTGCACGATCAGCCATGATCATATTGAATGGTGGTGCAGGCTTGAAGGGCCGAATGGTCTACTCCTGCACCTATTTTCTATGTTTATCAGTTTTACCCAAGTGACTTTCACTTAGAAAGACAAGCTCAGAAAGAAAGGAAGACAGGCAAGCCAAGGGATAAATGTAATTTTCTGCTACAGAAGTTGGAATTGGAGTTGCAAGAACAGAGAGATAAAGACCAAAAGCAGCTTGAAGCTGCTGGGGGAAATCTCACTCTGTCATCTAATGATAACCCAAATCCTCCTGACCCAAAACAGGCCTAGAGACTCTAATTCTCCAAATTTCTTCCCAACTTTGAACAGGAAGATGAAGATTGATTTTTTTGCTGCTTTTGAAAAAGATCAGCTACATTTACCCCAGATGTATGGACATTGATGATCCCAGTAACAGCAATAATACAAAATCAACAGGACTGTAAGGATGTAACATGCTCAGCAACCGAGCAACAGGTATAAATCTACCCAGCAACAGCAATAGCCAGCCGACAAAAGGCAGAATAAGATGCATTTCTCCAGTAACAAGATTAGCAGGCATCTAGACAGAATCAGGTGAGAGTCCTCTATTAGTAGAAATAGATTATCTTGACCAATGAAAGATCAGTGAGACATACGCATGCTGATTTCTAGAGTCAATGAATTTGAGGGAGGCAGACAACCAAATAACAAAGGACAAATCAAAGGGGAATAAAGGCATAATTGCCAGCACCCTCAGAAGCAAGGCAAGCCAGTTGACCGAGCAGCCTCAGAAGCAGACAAGCTAGTTTCCAGCTACCATCCTGGAGGCCAAGTTTTACTTCTAAGTTTCGAAGTCTTCCCAAGGCAGTGCAGAAAATCTTCATAACTGCAGTTTGAATATCTCCGCGAGACCAGGACAAGACTTTTCCCAGACTTGAGTATCCTCCCTGTATTGTGTGGTAACTATAAGCTGGTTTTGACTTATGGATCTATTTAAGTTGGATGTTGTTTGGGGGAAAAGGGGGAATTCTTAAGGAGTTCAGAGATTATAGATATATTTTGGAACAGGGACAATTTTTACATGAACCGTGTGTTTAGTAATTCATATACTTAATTGGCTTAGTGGAGTGTTTGTGCGGTCCTGTTTGTGCGTATTTGTCTTTAATTTAATAGTATTTAATTGTTACACGACAACTGTGCTGCCTATTCTCACTGGGGTTTCACTGGTCTCCTCACACCGTTCCAAAATACAAAACTATACCTTCCCACGAATTATTGTCCCAAGTTGGGATACCCTTGCAGATAACATCAGCGTGGTTAATGACAAGTCAGCTAACACAAACAAACCCCAAGAGATCATTACTACAGTCGCCCCTGAAGCGACTGCATATTACAAACCGACTCAGTGCTTATGAACTCATGCCAGTAGGTCAGCAATTTCAAAATTACCATAAAATGCCCAAGCAAACGTATCTGAAAGAGTCAAACAGATTGCATCTTATCGATGGGTGTGCACTTTAAAGATAGAGCGCACTTGCGAAAATGGTCTCCCTTGCAATATTAAAATGTGCCATGGGGGGAGGGACTCCGTAGGTACAACATTTTTAGTTTGGTGGGGAGGGTGAAAGCTGACCTGGCAAGGTGGGATGATCTCCCTCTGTCACTGGCGGGTCGGGTACAGGCGGTTAAAATGAAAGTGTTGCCACGATTTGTGTTTATTTTCCAATGACTGCCGATTTCCCTGCCAAAGGGATCTTGGAAGGGATCAAGGAAAAGTGGGAGGAAGAGTTGGGAGAGGGTATGGAGGAGGGGGATCTGGTGTGAGGTGCTCCGGAGGGGGAACACCTCCACCTCGTGCGCGAGGTTGGGGCTGATACTGCTGAAGGTGGTATATGGAGCACACCTCACAAGGACGAGTCGGCTCTTTGAGGGTGTAGAAGAAGTGTGTGAATGTTGCGGGGGGGCTGCAAACCACGTTCATATGTTTTAGTTCTGTCCAAATCTGGAGGATTACTGGAAGGAAGTTTTTAGGGTCTTTGTAATTCTTGACTCTTGAGAAGGTCAAATTTGAACTGAGGGGAAGGATAGAGGATTTCTAGAATTCATGGGTGTTATTCATTATGCACTCTCGAGAATTGAGCAACCATGAAGGCTGAGAATTATAAAATGACTCCGAGACCTCTGAATCACAGCAAGCATGGGTCAAATGATTTACAGCAGCAGGGAATAGATAAGGACACAGGGAAAGGAAATAGATCCTAATGGTAAGAGAGAATGAGGAAAAGTAGAAAATTCCCTCCAAAACCTTGAAAAATCGAAATGTAGAACAGAGCTACAGGGCTGAGCCCTGTCTGTTTTCATTGTGGCAAACTGGACCTTTGAACATTGGCATGAAGAAAACCACAAGCAGTATTCCAACACAGTCTGTATCCATGGTCACCACAATTGTAACCCTTTGTGCAAATGCAAAGAAAGGCACAGACAACCTTGTGTAAAGGGCCCCTAGTGGTTACAAAGAACCAGGAAAGGAGATCAACATTCTCCAGGATACTGAGTGTTTACAGACAATGCTAGCACAGAGAATTGAGAATTTTCCACACAGAAGCAAGATAAATTCCAGAGCAACAGTCAGAGGACTAAATAGAGAGGCTGTTGAAGTACCATTGATGAAAAATCACGAGTGAACTTGTTCTCGGGCTGGTGACACGGGTGTAATCTCAAGCTTATCCATGCAAGGGGTTAACCTTCTGCCAGGGAATGACTTTGCAGCTGGAAGGTGTTACTTCATGAAACTCAAAAAGCAAACCAAACAATTTAATTAGCAGGAATCTGTAATGTTGCAGATATCTGGGCAGGTTTCAAACCCCTACGGGGATAGACAACCCATGAAGATTGAAATGACTAAGCCACAGAATTAAGCAGGGACCAAGAAAACCCACTAACAGGTCATGAGGCATTGAATGCAATGCCCCACTTAGTCAAGAGTCAGAGAGTAGTCACTTGGTGTTAAGAGTACTGAAGCTGCGCCCAGTGAATAGGAAGAAACAGAAAAGGGATCTACAGTATTCCCAAATCAAAGGGACCACAGGAAGGATTGAGAAAAAGGGTGAATGGCTGCTAGCACTGAAATAAATAGCTCTGCCTGTGCTGAAGCAGGACAAGAGTAGCCACACCCATTAGGGTGGTATCATAGAATACAACTGCTAAATTAGGGGACCCTGAATTAAGTTTAAACCATGAATCTGCTAAATGAATTATGAATTAACAGATTTGATGTTTTGGGGGGAAAAAACCTCAATGCAGAAGCTATTGACCAAGCTCAAAACAAATATTTAAAAATCCAATCTGAGTGGAACGAGGGAAAACTGAGATATTTCAAAACTGTTCAAAGTACAAACCAGACAAGAGTATCAAACTTTCTTGCTAGAACATAAAAAGCCTCTTAATGAGATTCTTGTATCGTCAAAAAGAGACTTTGAACAAAGCGGGTATGAGTTGTCAGCACATAAAGAAGCCATTGTTAATCTGCTCACTTAAAGGGAAAATTTAAAAGACTGGGCGCTGAACAGAACCACAAATGGGTGAAGAAAAATCAATCGATTTAACTTTGGATTTATTTGGCACATTCTTTGAAGGCAATGAAGAAAAGGTTATAGGGGTCCAGAAAAGCCCCAAAGGTAAAGGTGTTGCTTTTGTAACAAAAACCCATTTTTATCTGGTTTAAGACTAAAGCTCGTCTGCTGGGTTTTTTTTAAAAATTAAATCACCCAGAAGATAACAGGAGGTCACACACACTGAAGCTCCAGGTTCAAGTCCCATCCCAGGACCTGATGGTCAAGGAAGGTACATTCATAACATGGGAACATCCTTCCAATATGCCAATGGAGGGTAGCAAGAGCAGGAGAGACACCCAATCAGCCGTGCTTGATGCAGAGTTGCGCCCCTCAAGCTACAAGCCTCTGGCAACGTGCCAACGGCCTGCTCCAGGAATAATTAGCTGTGGAAACAGATAAACTAAGTGCGCACCACTAGGTGCACAAAGAGAAACATGAACAATATTTACAGACTGATTGCTCGCTCACAGACCACTTTAAAGAAATTCATTTTACATGGCCATGGCATTACCTTTAAAAAGACCATTCAGCCAGGACATCTGAGCAACAAACAGAGATTCAATTAGGTAAGGAAGGAGCATTGTTCAGCTCACACACTTGACTCTTAGACAACTTCACAAAGCATGCCTCATCAAACATTCTACTTTTAAAATACATCCAAGGCAGGACCCTCTCAAGCCAAACCAGTCAAGGAAATGGTGCACTTGTTACTAAGAAACATAATAGTGGGAGTGGCAAATGATTTTCAAACTGTAAAAACCTACCATTGCATACACTTATGTACCAAAAGGATGTGTCACCATTCGGTTTAATATACAAATGTGTTTAAAATATGTACATCTAGTTTAAATATGCGCATCTAATTTTAGTTCAGTGTCTCAAACTAACTATATTCACAACATTTACCTTTCTGCATGTATCAATATCTGGTCAGCGATTAGAATAATCTTTATTAGTGTTACAAGTAGGCTTACATTAACACTGCAATGAAGTTACTGTGAAAACCCCTAGTCGCCACACTACGGCACCTGTTCGGGTACACCGAGAGAGAATTCAGAATGCCTAATTCACTTAAGAGGCACCTCTTTCGGGACTTGTGGGAGGAAACCCACACAGACACGGGGAGAATGTGCAGACTCCACACAGACAGTGACCCAAACCGGTAATCAAACCCGGTCCCTGCTGGTGTGAAGCAACAGTGCTAACCACTGTGCTACCATGCCGTGATTATTATGAGATGCACATTCTATCAGAATAAATGTATTCTGATTTTTCACCACTGACACATCAGTCATATAGAATCATAACATTCCTAGTTTCCATTACATTTTTAAGACAATATTTTCATAATTTTTGCTATGTCAAATGATTTAGTCTTGCTTAAATGATTGAAAGGATAAGAATAAAACAGTGCCTACTCTTTAACAAATGTCTGAAGTTGCAACTTGATGGATCTTTGGGCTTGGTCAAACAGAATCTGAAATACAAAATAAAATAATTTATAACAAATGGAGGTAAAGTTTACTATACCTTAATTATTTAATCAACGGAAACATTAATGACGCCTGCTCTAGAGCGATTACCTACTTATGACCTGCAATTTCGCTTCCAATGAAGTTTTATTCTCCAGCTACTAAAAATACAATGATGCTATGAAGAGGAATTACATCTAATGTTTGCTTTCATGATATAACTCAATTGCAATTGAATTTGCAAGAACTCTATTTGATCGGTTGTTCTTTAAAAGAACCATCCATTATCAATCCTTGTATAATTCAATGCCAATCCATCAAAAAGGATGTCTTCCATATATCTCTCAATATGCATCAAGTACAATTCATGCTCATTATCCTAACAATGCTTATTGCACCATATTTAACAAACCACAAAGCTTGTTTTGCAATAAACTGATTAAAATCAGCACTGAATATTACATTTGTAAACAGCAAGTTTCTATTGATTGCTCACAAAAGTAAACATTTTTTTGCCACGGCCATACAAAAAGCCAGTTTCCACTTTGTTTTCAGGAAAAAATGGTCTTATTCCAAGTTCTACAATGTGCTTTTCAATCCATGCCTCTCAAATAGTTGATCATCCTAAATATTGCAAAAGACTTGTAAATTAATTCATAAGCATATTATTCAACAATAATTCAGCAAATATTATTATATCTCGCCACCCAACATCAGCTTTTATTCTTCTTTTCCCATATTGCAGTATGCTAGAATATCCTTCAAATAAAAAGTCTGTCACGATAATTCCTCACCTCTGGCCACATTAGGACGAATCTCCTGGAATCCTTAAAGGGATGCATTTCTTGGACTACAAATCATCACCCTCCCATCTCTAGCTGTGGCAGTTTGGAAAGCCAAGCAGTTGTTTCTCTCTGTTGAGCAAAGTAAACTGCTGTGTTTGATATTACCTGATTCGTAGGGAAGCCTGTAACCTGATCTCAAAATTGGATTCTTCAGCATTCGTCCAGTTGGCAAGATTAATCCTGCATTTTTATTTATTCATTCATGGGATGCTGGCTCGGCCAACACTTATTGCCCATCTCTAGAGATGCATCCAGTTAGAAATGAAGATCACTATCCTTGACCACAACTCTCATCTTAGAAGTAAATAATTTATTATTTTCAACCCGATTCTTTCAACAACTTTCTGGACCTTAAAGAGACTTGGAATCTATCTAATGTTAACTTACAGATTGCTGCCATTGTCTTCCAATTGTGAACATCTTACACAATTGCCCAGTAACAATCTGGGCCTTTCTTAGATTTTTAACCGCCCAAGCCTTCAGGACAGGTAACATGATCTCTCCATTTTACCTTAAAGAGCAAAACAACAAATGCATAAACCTCAATTGCATAGCCTGGAGTTCAAATTCATCATCCATGTGGGCAGTAAATTTGATTCTGCCTTCAACTAATATTCACACAGACTTTCCAAAAAAGGTCAATGGCCAACAATCAGAAAGGGAACCCAATTATTTTCTTCTCCAGCATTGGGACTGTGTGGCAGTTAAAGTTAGCTACTAAATAGAGGTTCAAATCTGTGACATTTGAAGTGTATGGATCAGTTACAACCTAGCCATACCAACCAAGAAATTGGAGTAACTATCCCATCTCCCCCGAAGGTTTAGATTCCTCACGTTTAAGTTTCTCTCTCTATTCCTCTTATGCTCTACCTTACTACACTGACATCTACATTCTCCATACAAGGCCTGGGCAGTAATCATCAACAAGTTAATCAATTATGAGATATTTAGTCATGCCTGAATCTGTGCTCAATCAGCTCTTAATAGGATCAGGAGGATAAACCTAGGATAACTTTTCCTTATGTATTCCCGGGACAAAGACATCAATTTCATTGACTGCTCTGCTAACTCAGATCAAATAAAGTCAATACATGAGGAATTCCTGGTTGAATTGGTGTAACACCACACCTTACAATGCATTTGCCTGTGTGACAACTTATCTGGTGTATTTAATCTAGAAAAACATCCAAAAGCACTTCACAGGAATAACAAACAAAACTGGGCACCAAGTAAAGAGATATATTAAGGCCTAGGTTTTAAGAAAGATCTTAAAGGTGGGTAAAAAGGTCAAGAAGCGGAGACGATTAGCGAGGGAGCTCCAGAGCTTTGGTCGAGGCAACTGTAGGCATGAGATGTACAAGAGCCTAAAAGTAGAGTAATTCCGAGATCTTAGATGGTTGTAGGAGGTCACAGATATAAAACAGCAAAACCATGGAAGGATCAGAAAACAATGAGAACTTTAAAAACAAGGTGCTGCTGGATTGGGCAACAATGTAGGTCAACCGGTGTGGGGTGATGGGTAAACACTTGTGAATTAGGACATGGATAGCAAAGATTTGGATGAGCTCACGTTTACGGCGGATGCAGGCCAGTCAGAGGAACATTGGAATAGTTCAATTTCAAAGTTGCGGACAGATGGATGAGGTTGTCAACAGATGAATGGAAAGAAAGGGTGGTGCTTGGGAATGTTTTGGAGGTGGAAGCAGGTGGTCTTGTTAATGGAGAGGATATGGAGTCAGGAGATTTGCTTGGGGTCAAATAGGGCACAGTTTACAATTGACCTGGTATAGCCTTGGAGATTGGCCAGTGAGAGGAATGTGACCATTGGCCAAGAAACATAACTCATACAGGGACTGAGGTCAATGACTTCATTCTTCTCTATCTATACCAAATTTCTACTCATCCAATACTCCGCATCAGACAAGCAGTGTGAAAAAAAGAAATCAGAGAAAGTAGATGGGTGGAGAGAGGTGGCGGTGAACCGGGTATCAGAATACAGGTGGAACAAAATGTCATATGTTGTACTTGAGGGCAGCATTTGGATAAGAAAGGAGGTCCCAAGTTTAGATCCTTTGATAACTCCAGATCACAGTGATATCATGTGCAGAAGTTACTAAACCTAACTGATTATAGTTCTAAATGGTTCTCTCGTTTATCATTTATTTTCAAGACAGATCTAATATCACAACCTCAATAAACTTCTCTCCCTAAAAATATTTTTTCTAAGATCTAGAAAAAATTAGAGTTATGATTATGACTTCCTTCGGCCATCTCCAGCTCCATGATCATATGCATTGTGCACTATATCATTGAAATTCACAACCTGTTAATTATTAACATAACAATTTGAAATTCACATCATAAATTATTATTGATCCCAGGAAGTCACAAAGATAGGGATCTGTCAGTGTACTGTTTCTGCAGACCCAGGTTCACATTCTTTTCTATCAGCTCTTTGCATCGCCTCCACACCATCACTTCACTCATCATGTTCTGGTTTCTAAATGTCCTCCGAGCTTATTTGCCCTGGACATCTGCAATTTTATCCATTTCTAAGCATACCCCGTTTCATCGCGTGACCGCTCCTTGAACTAAGCAGTGACGCAGGGCAACATCATCCCGGGCAAAAAAGAAAAGGACATGGAAAGATAAATATAGGAATGAGAGCACTCCAGGTGGATCTGCTGGATAACAACATCTGTAGGTCCCTATGGGAGGTCTGATGAACTCATCTTCACAAGTTCACCGGCTGTAAAAACATTTCATTAATATGAAATCAGGAAGGATTTGTGGAATGACTATTGATAAAGTGTATATGCAGTCAAGACCTTTACGCTGGACATTTCTCAATAAGAACTACAACAACTTGCATTTCTATAGTGCTTGTGCTAAAATGAATCATCCCAATGCACAACACAGGCATGTTACAAAGCAAAATTTGACACTAAGTCAAACAATCTGCACTGGACCAACCATATAAATACTGTGGCTACAAGAGCAAGTCAGAGGCTGGGAATTCTGCAGACAGTAACTCACCTCCTAAGTCCCCAAAACCTATCCACTACATACCTGGCACAAGTTAGGAGTTGGGCGGAACATGGAAAGCATAGAAACTGTTTTTTTCCCAAATAGTTGGATTATAGTTTTTTTTATATATTATACACACCCAAGCGAGCGGGACAATTAATAATTTAATTTGCAATTGAAAGAGATGACAAATGCATTTTCCAAAACTATAAATGTGCAAAGAAACATTTTGCATCATGCTCCGTAACTTTTACAGAGGTATTGCATCATGTAATTTCAGTCGAAGCTTCAAATGGGTATAATTAACCACACCTAACACTTAACTTGGATTAATTAAATCTGATTCATACATCTTAACATTACAATCTTGTTTACTTGTATTTCACATTTGTTCTTTTTCATAAGATTCAATACAGATGCTTTTTATTATCCCTTTCGTTTGTCAGATGAATAAATTCATTTTTCACATCACATATTTGTATTTGGTTGTATCATTCATGAGTAACTGGGTAACTATTAAGTTTAAATTGAAAGACATTACAAGCAAAAGCGTTTGAAATTGCTGCAAGCCTCAACAACCTCCGACAATGATTGGATATGCGATATATAGTAAATTTGACATTACTTGGCAGAATAACACTACCCACCATATTCAGCGTATCACAAATTCAGATAATAAAATTAACAATGACATGAATTATTAAAATAAATGACATGCGGCACTATATTTTCAGTGATGTGTATCTGTTTAATGGCTCAAACATTGCTGAAGCATGGCATATCACAACATGCTCTGTTCAACTCGCTCCCGCAAAAATATTCTATAATTATGCAGCATCTCTAATATCAAACATCTCACGGTGCGGCATGGCAAGATCAACGAGGCATCTGGGCTATTGATGAACAACAGAACAAACAGTGTAATGCCGTAACTAATTATATTCAAACATTGAGAAATAAAACAAAGAATCACCAAGAAAGAGGGACAATTAGAGGTGAAAGAAATGTCAAATCAGATAAAGAAAGATAGGCAAGATTGGATTTAGAGAATGAAAATGAGAGGGGAAAAAATAAAATCTTAAAATTTGATCAGCGGGAATCTCCTGGGCTGTGCGTACTCACCAGCAGCGAGATTCTCTATTCCTGCCACCTACCAATAAGATTTCCCATTGTAGCCACCCCACGCCGCTGGGAAACCTGCGGGCATGGGTGCGCTGCTGGCGAAACAGAGAATCCCACTGGCAGAGAATCCTGTTTGATAACTTTGCACTAAGTCAGGACCAGAAGCAATGGGATTCCACAGTTTTAATAGTACCATTTTCTGGACAATGGAGGTAGAATGGCAGAAATTACCATGTTATCATGTTAATGACATATTAATTACTAGACTGACTTTTAGGCCAATTTTAATGGTTAATTAATGTGCAAATGCAGCAACCTTCACAAAAAATCATGGAGAGGTTAAGGATGAGATGCCTCTTTCACAAAGCTACGGCAACTTGCTGCAAATTGGCCGAGGCGGCACTGCTCAACATAACATGGCAGAGGGGAGGGGTAGAGGGGAATCGAATTAGCACCAAGTACTTTCAGTACCATTGCATCTGCAATAGTACTGAAGACTTGCGCCCCAAAGCAAGCTGCGCCCTTAGCCAAACTGTTCCAGTACACCTGCAATACTGGCATTAACCCAGCAATATGGAAAACTGACCAGATATATCCTGTCCACAAGAAGCAGGACAAATCCAAGTCAGTTGATGGAAGAGGTTGTCAACCATGCTATCAAGCAGCATTTACCCAGCAATGACCTGCTCACTGACGCTCAGTTTGGGTTCCACAAGATCCACTCAGCTCCTGACATCATTACCACCTTAGTTCAAACATTGACAAAGGAACTGAATTCAAGAGGCAAGGTGAAAGTGATTGCCTTTGACATCAAGGGAACATTTGGCTGAGTATGGCATTAAGGAACCCAAGCAAAACTGGAATCGATGGGAATCGGGTTAAATTGTCTACTGATTGCAGTCATACCTAGCACAAATGATGTTTGTGATCAAAGGCTGGATTCTCCGCACCCAGTGCCGAAATCGCGTTTGGCGCAGGGGCGGAGAATCGATGTTTGCCGGGAATCGTGCCCGGAGAATCGCTCGCGCGCGGATTACGCAGCACGGCTGGGGGGGCCATTGACAGAGGCCCCCAATGCCCCCCCCCCCCCCCCCCCCGATTCTCCGGGCAAAACTGTAGAAGGCGCCTTGACAAGTTAGTGCTATCCATCGTGTGAATAGTACACACTGCGCAATCGGGCAGTTCGGTTCCGCAGGCACGCGCCATCTCGGGGGGGGGGGGGCCTCTTCGATGGTAGTCTGCAGTCCGAGTCCACCATAGTGCACGGGGCCGCCGTGCACATGCTCGGACTCCTGACCAGACATGCGGGGGCCGTTTCCTCAGTCAGATCTGTGAACAACTCCTCGGTGCCCTGCTAGCCCCCTGCAGGTAGGAGAATCACTCTTGACCTTTGTTAAGGAAAGGTTTCATGCTGGCGTGGGGACATAGCCCCATTTTTGGAGAATCCAGCCCCAATCGTCTCAGGAAGTGCACTCACTGCATGACGTTCTCAGGGTAGTGCCCTAAGCCCTTCAGCTGCTTATCAATGACCATCATGGGTTCGGAAATGGGAATGTTTGCTGATGATTGTATAATGTTCAACACCATTTTGTGACTCCTCAGACACTTGAGCGGTCGGTGCCCTCATGCAGAATGAAGCCAACTTGATTGGCAACTGATCTACCACCACCCTCAACATCCTCCATCGCTGACGCACTGCAGCAGCAGTGTGTACAATCCACAAGATGGATTGCACTAACTCGTCAAGGTGCCTTCTACAGCTGCTTCCATACCTACAACCTCTACCACCTGGAAGGACAAGGGCAGCAGACACATGGGAACACTACCTGCAAGTTCCCCTCCAAACCACCATATTGCTGAATTGGAACTATTAATGTTCCTTCACAGTTGCTGGATTAACATCCTGGAACTCCCACCCCCAACAGCACTGTGGGTGTACCTACATCACATGGACTGCCATGTTTCAAGACAGCGACTACTCACCACTTTCTCAAGCACAATTAGGGCTGGGCAATAACTGCTGGCCTAGTCAGCGATGTCCACATTACAGGAAAGAATTTTTAAAAATTGACCGTCTTTCAATACTGGAGTGTTTACAATAGTAAATATAAATGGGAGTAAAATCATAATTTCTCAACAAGATACAATGGTTAGTGATATTCAGAAGTGGAAAGACCAGAATTGTGTACCTTTAAGGCAGTTTTTATTTAAATGGACTTCAGTCTGGAAACCCAACTATCCAAATTGCAATTTTGTTTCCTGCAGATATTCTCTATTTTACCCTTACGCATTCATAACATGTTCTACTGGAAAAAAGACACCAAAAATAACATTGCAATCATTGTCCAAACCATTAAGACATTTCCATTTCAATGTTCTGGCCAATCGGACTGCAGGAAATTTATCATGTTTGTACTTTTTTTCATGACAAAGTAAACTACTTATCTGCCAATTTGCATGATTTCCTTGATCACAGAATGGTTACGGCACAGGAGAAAGCCATTTGACCCATCATGTCTGCACTGGCTCTGGAAATGAGCATCATGACCCAATGGTCATTCCCCTGCCATTTCCCCATACACCTGCACATTATTGCTATTCAAATAATCATCCAATGCCCTCTTCAATGCCCCAGTTGTACCTACCTTTCCCACACTTTCGCTACCCCAAAGTGCGATGGATGCAGGGACAGTGAGTAAATTTAAGGAGGAGTTAACAGATTTTAATTGGTAATGGATTGAAGGGTTATGGAGAACAGGCAGGACGGGAGTGGAGGTCAGGATGGGATCAGCCATGACCACATTGAGTGTGTTAGGTTCGGGAGGCTAAATTGCCGACTCCCGCTTCTAGGTCTTGTGTTCTAGGGAGGACGCCGTATCCACTTGCAGAGTGCCGGTCGCCTGAAGTTAAATACAAGCTATTGTAGTTTATAGGTGTAGTTTAACTTGTAGTACATTGTGCTTGCATGTCGAAGTAACCCTTGTGTGTAAATAAACCATCTTTTAACTTGAACTGACTAACTGGTTGTGTGGTCATTTGACCGATATACGGGAAAGCCTTGTGGTTCAGTATTGGCAACGCTGTTGGGACATAACATCGGATCATAAAAAGAGCCTCAGTATCATATTGGCGACTCTAAAGAGCAACATTATTGGTGACGCTCGTGGGATAGTATTCCATTAAACTGGCAACACCCCTATTAATAAAGCCCAGAATATATGCTTTATTAACTGCTTTCTCCACCTGTCCTGCCACCCTTAATGACTTATGCACAAATCCACCCAAGACCCTCTGCTTCTGCACCCCCTTAAGAATTGTATATGATATTGTCTCTCCATGTTCTTCCCACCAAAATGCATCATCTCACACTTCTCCGCATTGAACTTCATCTGCCATTTATCTGCCCACTCCACCAACCAGTCTATGTCCTTTTGAAGTTCTACCCTGGTCACTTTACAGACTCTGGAGTTTTGTATAATCTGAAAACTTTTAAATGGTCTCCTGCACACAAAGATCAAATCTTTAATATATATCAGGAAAAGCAAGGGTCCCAATACCGACCCCTGGGGAAAATCACTGCAAATCTCGCTCCAGCCTGAAAAATATACATTGACCATTACGGTCTGCTTCCTATTATTCAGCTAATTTTATATCCATGTTGCTCCTGTCTCTTTTATTCTAGGAGCTATAACCTTTTGCACAAGTCTGTTGTGTGGATGAGTCACAGAATAAAGAAAATTGGCTTCTATGGTAACAAAACAATCCAGAATGATGTAATGAATATCTGTGACATGGACATAATGTAATAACATTTCCATAATTCTTGTAAAGAACATCATACATTTATATTTAATATAAAATAGATAGGTCACCTTTCTGCATATTACTCATTAATTAAAACACGTCCACATCTATCATTATTTCATTCAAGAGGGTGGCCAGAGTACAGAATTTATTTTCATGTCGAATGATTTTCAGGTTTAAAATGTTGTTGACCAATGCACAGCAAGTGACATGGACCCAACAGGTCTCACTTGCAGCATTATTTAAGTCACTTATCATGTCTTAGGTTTAAAACTTTAATAATCTGACCAGTTTTTAAATCATAAAATGATACATCACAGGAGGTGGTCATATGGTTGGTCCATCATGCTTGTGCCAGCTTACAGCAGTTAATGCACAACCATAAACAAAAGTACTGGTTTGATAGGCAGAGGAAGGATTGTCTGCCGTTGGGGCATGCGGGGTTTGCAGCCAAATACTGGCAATTGTCATTATCCTTTGAAACTGATCGCAACTTCAGGACATAAGTATGAGCGCATGAGAGAGGAAATCCTGCTGTTGCCATTCAGAATGCCAACAGGGGCCATGCTGTGACTCCTCCCAGAGCCGATGGTCACTGAAATTACGGAGAATTTTAACATTCCTGTTGATATTGCTGTTAGAAAGTCCACAAAAAGTAACTGGATTTTCAATAAAATGTAATGAATAGAACTGGTCTTGAAAAGTAGTTTTCTAATTATGGAGTTCTGTTAAATTAATTGGTGTTTTTTTTTAAACAAACATTTTATTAAGGCATTTATGGTTTTATAACAAAAGATACAAATGTAAATATAATTCAGTGCGTAACACACCCCTCCTTGGATTTTTTTTAATTTTTACCCTAATTCTGTTTATTTTTAAGGTTTTTCAAAATATCTTAGCTTTGCCCATATTCAAAACAAAAAAAGATTTATTTATGTGCTTTTAATTTCCTTTTTGAATGTCCGTGAACCTGATGGCATGACTGCTGTTCAACACTGAATGCCCAATAAAGAACTCTGCAATCAGTGGGAGTACAATTACATGGTGTGGGTAGAAATCTCACCAGAGATCGTGAGGTCTCTCAGCAAGATTGACAATCAGTGTTACTTCGCCGCTATCCAGTCTATTGGGTTTCAACCTTGGGGGAACCAAATCGCATTAAAAGATTCCATTCACAAAGAAGAGGTTGCTTTACAGACATCGGGTGCAGCTGTGTCAAGAAAGAGAGCCATATGTAATTCTGGATCGTCAATTACCATTCTGAAGGGAGAAATCACAACAGGCTGAGTGGGTATACATCAATACAATGTATTGCTATCTGATCATGAATGAGCAAGAGCTATAATCGGCTACACTTGTAACTTGCCGATTAGTACCCCAATGTAAGTGGAGAACCAAAATAGCAAGTATCCAATGATGTGAAAAATAAAATTAGGCACTTCTATCAAGCTGGCAGATGTTAACACTTGAGGATTTTTTCCAATGCAAAAATTTTCATTCATGTTTAAAATTCTCGGGGCAGCACGGTGGCACAGTGATAGCACTGCAGCCTCACGGTGCTGAGATCCCAGGTTCGATCCCGGCTCTGGGTCACTGTCCGTGTGGAGTTTGCACATTCTCGCCGTGTTTGCGTGGGTTTTGCCCCAGCAACCCAAAGATGTGCAGGGTAGGTGGATTGGCCACACTAAATTGCCCCTTAATTGGAAAAATGAATTGAGGACTCTAAATTTTTTATTTTTTTTTTTATAAAGAAAAATTCTCAGTCATGCATCATAGGGCATCACGCAATCATGTGTAAGATCCAAGACTAAAACAGGGAGTCAAATGACCAGGAAAGAGAAAATACAAGAAGAATTGAGGAGGCTTTTTGGCCCTTTGAGTTTGCTCCGCCATTCCAGAAGGTCGTAGTTGACCTGACTGTGGGCTCAACTCCACTATCCTGTCTGTTCCAATTGCCCTCGACTCACATGTATAATCCACTCAGCCTTGAATAAATTCAATGATCCAGCCTCCACCCTCTGGGAAAGAGAATTCCAGACTCCTGAACCTCTCGAGAGAAACAACAAAATCTCCTCATCCAAGTCTTAAATGAAAGATCACTAATTATGAAATGGTGACGTCTCTCTCTTCCCCCCCCGCCGGAGTGTGGCGACTAGGGGATTTTCACAGTAACTTAATCGCAGTGTTAATGTAAGCCTACTTGTGACACTAATAAAGACTGTTATTATTATCAAGATTACCTCTCATTTTGGGCAGCATGGCGGCGCAGTGGTTAGCACTGCTGCCTCACAGCGTCGAGGACCCGGGTTCGATCCCGGCCCACTGTCCGTATGGAGTTTGTACATTCTCCCCGTGGGTCTCACCCCCACAACGCAAAAAGATGTGCAGGGTAGGTGCATTGCTACACTAAATTGCTCCTTAATTGGAAGAACGCGGTACTCTAAATTTAGAAAAAAGATTACCTGTAATTCTTCTAAATTTCACAGAATATAGGCTCAATCTGCTCAATATTTTCTCATATATCAACCCCTTTGACTGAGAAATCAATTAAGTAAACCTTATTCTCTGAACTGCTTCAAATGCAATTATGCCCAAAGTAACACCAAAACTCTACCCATACAGATTCCACATTTTCGGAGCTAATCTCCTCCTTCAATATTGCGTTAATTTCCTCCTCGACAGTTAAGTAGAAGAGAAGACAACAAAACCACAGAGGCAACTTACAATTGCTAGTCAGTCACAGGTCAATAGAATTGCTTCCAGTTACTGCTAATGTGAAAACCTTGGTCTGTGGGGCTATCCCAACTTCCTCAAAAGGAAAAATAAAATTAAAATCTGCAAGATTGGTCTGTTGCAGAGGGATGGTTTCTTGAAGTGAATAATTATATCATTCCCATCATACTAAATTGTTGGTCTACACTGAGAAAAATACAGAAACAACTGGTTGAGGCTTCTTCACACAGATAAGAACAGGAGACAGATCACATGAGCTGCTCTTGTGCAAAGGTTAATTGAAGAAACACATTGGTAAAAGACAGCAAATTGCACACCAGTTAAGATTAATGACCATGATGTAGAAAACAAAAACGATGGACAAGACATCAGCCAGAACGTTTTAAACCAAGCATGGTGGTCCAGATATGTCACTATCATGTGACTGGGCATTCAAACCATTATAGGGTAGGCAAATTAACCTAAAGTGTCTGTATTAGACTCAGCAGTTCAAGGCTTTGGCAACTAGGTGACATAGTTTAACAATGTATTCTTGGACAATTCAAAGTGACCAATATTGCCCCTTAACGTACTATAATACTGATATCTAATGGGAGTAAAATAGAGTTTTAAGGAGATGCTTTAAAAAAGGTCAAACTAATAACAATTGTTTAAGTTGTTGATACAAAGGCATGTTAATGAGGATGCATTCGCATAACATCAATGTCAGAATCTATGACTTACCGAGTGAAAATTAACCATTTCCTGAAGGCTCTCTGAAAACCTCATCAGACTGTTCTATTGGAGGTAAGCATAGTCAGAAGCATAAATTTTGAATATTCTTCATACAAGCAATTCATAATCCTATATTTAAAAACATAACTAGTTGTATTTACATTGAAACACATCCCAAAGTACCCACAATAAGGGATAAGGGGAAAAAGAATTAATGTTGAGCTGAAGAATGGGGGCAGGGGGCAAACAGTTGATCAAAGATGTGAGGATTAAGGAGAGGCACACGGGGTTTGTAGTGGGAACCTCAGAATGCAAATCAGCAGAACGCACAATATGGAGTATTCAGAGGACATGGGAAAAAGTGCACTGCAAACTGATGGAGATTTACATAGACAAGGAGGGTTTTTAACACAAGGAAAACAATTGGGTGGTCAAAAGAGTCAAGGGCAGATGTAATGAGTAAGGAGAACTTGGGTAAGATAAGGCCGGCAGATTTTGGGTGAGCTATATTTTACAGAAATTGGGGAATACGAGGCTAAGTACAACATCGGAATTGTCATATCTGGAACTGACAAAGACTCAGATTCAAGAGCAATATCAAGGTTGATCCAGATCACCCTCCGGGAGGGGCGCAGGCGGCGGGCGGGAGGGGCGCAGGTGGCGGGCGGGGCACAGAGCACGCGAGAGGGCAAGTGCATGCAAAACATAAAAGGGAAAGCAAATACAACAGCGCTTGGTAGAGTTAGCGTGCCATTACTTCCGAAATGACAGCATTTCTAAACTATAACCCAATTAGGTATGGAAACACCGTCAACCTTTAATCCTTTGTCTACATAAGTCCAACTATTCTGACAACATTACAATTCATCCAGAATAGAGTTCTTACCTCAATAACCTCATCCTTGGTGGACAGTTGGGCAAGCTCACGAATTCCATTTACAAACAGTCTGTTAGCATTGCAGAAGTTCTTCCCAGCATCTATCATTCCAGCACATAGCTTCACAACCTAAAACAGAAAAAGCTTGTGACTCCCATGATAAAAATGTAATGTTGTTATCCTATTAAGTCTGTGAAACATGACACCAAGTGGCATAGGGGATATTTGGTCAGATGGCCAATAGTTTGGTCTATGAGCTAGATTTTAAAGAATGTCTGAGAGAAGGAAACCAAGGTTAAAAAGACAGTGATTAAGGAAGGACATTGCAGAATTTGGAGCCTGGGCAACTGGAGGCATAGCCACCAAGAGGACAGAATCAGGGGACCGCAGATATATTGATGGTTGTGGGTGGAAGAGATCACAGAGATGGGGAAAGACAAGGCCATGGGAGAGATTTGAAAACAAGGATAAGAACTTCAAAATCAAGATGTGACTTGCCCAGGAGTTCATGTATTTCAGCAAGCACAGGAGTAATAAAACTGACCAAGTCTTGTTCATCAGATTATGGGTAGAATTTTAAACGACTTCAGGTTGAGGAGGGTAGAATGCAGGAGGACCACCAGCAAAGAGTCCAAGGAATACAGAGTATGAATGAGGGTTCCAACAACAGACAAGCTGAGACAGGTGCAGTAAGGCACTGTGAGAGGGGGAAATAGATGCTCTTAACAAGTGTCATGGATCTGCCCAGTAACAGCTAATAAAACCAATTTAACAAGGCACAATATGATACTATCTTCCCAGCAACAGATAGAAATTTGCCTAGTGACATCAGTAGTTAGTACTCAAAAGGAATGATCAGATGCGACTTTCCCAGAAACAAAATTAGCAGGTATCTAGTATCTAGACAGATGCCCTATTAGTAGAAATAGCTTACCTCGATGACCGAGGGATCAGTGGAGGTCTACACGTGCTAATTTCTAGAACCAAGGAATTTGAGAGACGTAGATAATCAAATACACAGATTGAAGAATCAAAGGGGAATGGTATGACTTCCAGCATCCTCAAACAGACAGGCCAGTTTACATCTAACAGCCTGAGAGGCCAGTCCATAATTTTCAGCCAGGGAGCTCAGACCATATCTAAAGTCTTCGAACCAGGGTAAAGAAACCTTCACCGCCATGAACAGCAGGTAAGAGAGTGAGATTTCAGATGGAGACGGTGGAGGCAGGCATGTTATAGTGGGTTAGCATGTCTGCCCCGAATTAGAACGTAGGATTAAAGAAGAGGACAGTGGCTGCCATACCGAATTTGGATATACTTGTGTGCGCGTTGGCTAGGTTTATGAAGGAGATTGGGGGGGGGCACCACAGATCAGTGGAAGTTTGTGTCCTCCTCATAACTTGCTCTCCTACCTATTTTTATC
The DNA here is from genome assembly GCF_047496885.1 of Scyliorhinus torazame. Classification (NCBI taxonomy): domain Eukaryota; kingdom Metazoa; phylum Chordata; class Chondrichthyes; order Carcharhiniformes; family Scyliorhinidae; genus Scyliorhinus; species Scyliorhinus torazame. The sequence goes on along the minus strand of NC_092720.1, from coordinate 61,895,548 downwards.
CCTTCAGCAATTTGTCTAGTGTACCCTGTTCTTTCACAAAATCATTAATCTAGATTGCAAATATTTGAGGTCCCAGCACTGATCCTTGTGGCACCCCAGTGGTTAGGTTGACAATCTGAAAAAGATCCATTTACCTCTACTGTTTCATGTTAGCCAATCCCCTATCCATGATAATATATTATCCTCCGCACACAGTCCCCAATCCACAAGGCCAAGATCTTTCCACATTTATCGGGTGGTAAGACCCGCAGTGCTCCATAGCCTCACCACCATCGCCCTCAGTGGCTCGTTCACCTACAGCTTCATCATCAGCGGCCTATGCGCCTGGTTGACCTCCAGGGGCCGGTCGAAAGCCCCCTCCCCACTTAGCTGCTCCAACACCTTGGCCGCTATATAGCTATTCAAACCTCATCTGGACACAACCTTTACTGTTTTTACTTCTATTTTAATATTTCACTACCACTCTTTCCTTTTGCATCATGAAATCGTGTTAATCTCTCCTGCCCGACACCCTTTCAAACACTTTCCATTCTGTTCACTTTTGACCTTCACTTTTGCCCCCTCCCCCCTTCTACAGGCTTTGAAAGTATTTACATTTCTATCTCTCTTCAGTTCTGACGACAGGTCATCGACCTGAAACGTTAACTGCTTTTCTCCAGACACTGCTCAGATGCTCCTGCCCGGCCTGCATTACCAGTACTTTGCTTTATCACAGAATCGAAGGGGTCTGCAGCAAAGAAAAGGCCCTTCAATCCATCATATGTGCGCAAGTCAAAAACAACCAAACTATTCTAATCCCTTTTCCAACACTTGTCCCATAGCCTTGTAGGCCTTGGCATCGCAAGCGCACATCTAAATACTTCTTAAATGTTAAGACGGTCTGTCTCCAACATCCTTTCAGACTCCCACCACCCTCCAGGTGAAAATGTTATTCCTCACATCTCTCGTAAACCTCCTGCTCCTGGTGTTAAATCTATGCCCCGGTCATTGATCCTTCCATCAAGTGGAAAAGTTTCTTCCTGTCTCTTCTATCTACGCCCCTCATAATTTTGTACATATCAATCATGTCCCCTCCTCAGTTTCAAGGAAAACCACCCCAGTCTATCCAATCTCTCTTCATAACTAAAACTCTTCAGGCCAGGCAACATCCTGCTAAGTCTCTTCTACACCCTTTTGAGTGTTAACACATCCCTCCTACAGTGTGGATTTCAGAATTGCCCATAATACTCTAGCAACCTAATCAACATTCTATACAGTTCCAGCATAACCTCCCTGCCTTGGCTAATAAAGGCATGTATACAATATGCCTTCTTAACCACTTTATCCAGCTGCCTGCTAACTACATGCACATCAAGGTCCCTCTGATCTATGAAGCTTCCCAGGGTTCTGCTGTTTATCATGTATTCCCCTGTCTTGTTTGTCGTGCCCAAGTGTATCATCTCGCACTTATCTGGATTGAATTCCATTTGCCACTGATCAGCCCATCTGACGATCACGTCTATATCCTCCTGTAATCTAACGTCATGCTCCTCACTATTTACCATCCCAGCAATTTTCGTATCATGCACAAACTTACTGATCAATCCTCCTATAATCATTTATATAAACCACAAACAGCAAGGACCCCAACACTGATCCCTACAGGACTCCACTGGACACAAGCTTCCAGTCAGAAAATCACCTCAACCCTCTACTTCTGACCACTCAGCCAATCCTGGATCCAATTTGCCAAATTTCCTTGAATCCCATGGGGTCTTATCTTCGCCATCAGTCTCCCATGTGGGATTTGATCAAAAACCTTGCTGAAGTCCAAGTAGACTACGTCAAATGCATTGCCTTCATCTACACTCCTGGTCACCTCTTTGGAAAATTCAATCAAGTTGGTTAGACATGACCTCCCTTACCAAAACCATGCTGACTGTTCATGATTAATCCCTGCCTCTCCAAATGCAGGTTAATTTGGTCTCTCAGAATTGCTTCCAATAGTTTCCACCACTTGAGGTTAGACTGACTGGCCTGTCGTTTCTTGGCTTGTCCCTTCTTGAATAATGGTACCACATTGTCTATCCTCCAGTCCTCCGGCATCTCTCCTGTGGCCAGAGAGGAATTGAAAATTGCCAGCATACCAGCTATTCCTCCATTGTCTCACTTATCAGCCTGGGATACATTTAATCTGGCCTTGGACATTAGTCTACTTTTAAGCTTTCCAGCCCACTCAGAAACTCCTCTCTACGTCAATTTCTTTAATTTTATTACAGTCCTTCCCCCCCGATTGCTATACCCACACTGTCCCTCTCACACATGAACACTGACACAAAGTATTCATTTAGAACCCTACCTATGTACTCTAGTTCCACACACAAATTATCACTGTTGTCATTAATGGGTCCTATTCTTTCTATAGTTATCCTTAATGTACTTGTAAAACAACAGGATTTTCCTTCATTTTACCAGCCAGTATCCTTCCATGTCCCCTTTTTACTCTCCTAATTTCCTTTTTAAGTTCCCTCTTGCACATGCTATACTCCTCCAGGGCTTCTGCTCTTAATATCTGTCACTAGCCTCCCTTTTCCCCTTTATCCAATGCTGTATACCCCACAATATCCAGGGTTCACTGGATTAATTGGTTCCAGCCTTATTCTTTATTGGAAAATATTTCAAATTCCCAACTCCCGCAATATTTTGCTTTTGTGTTGGGAATATGATGGTCAGTTGCAGCTAGTGAGGAGGTAGCAATTAGTGTCTCAATGGGAGAATGTCAAGCGAGGATCAGAGCAAAATTGAAGGTTTGTCTAAGAGGGAGTTAAGCCTGACAAGAGGCAGGACAGTAGAAGAGTCAAGGAACACGGAAGAGTTTGGATAAGAACTTGATACGGCTGAGTACTTGAGAAGGGAGAAACAAGAGAGACGTGACAATAGGAGAGAAGGGTCTATGAATGAATCATCATAGAATCGCGACAGCGCAGAAGGCATGCATTCAGTCCGTCGAATCTGCACCAACCCTCTGAAAGTGCACCCACACACACCCCTGCCCTATCCCTGTAGCCCACCTAATCTTTGGGGCAATTTCAGTATGACCAATCCACCTAACCTGCACAACTTTGTACTGTAGGAGCACCTACGCAGATACAGGGAGAAAGTGCAAACTCCACACAGTCACTGAAGGTCGGAATTGAACCAGGTCTCTGGCACTGAGGCCACAGTGTTAACCACTGTACCACCCAAAAAGGTAGGGAGAAAAGTAAAGAGAGTGAGCGAAATATTAATTCGGAAATAAACATGGACGAGTTCAGGGAGGCAGCCAAAGTGCGCAAGCAAAAGGACACGGGGAAAATTTAAGTTAAATAGGTTTGGTGCTGTAATATTAATGAGGGCAGCACGGTAGCATAGTGGTTAGCACAATTGCTTCACAGCTCCAGGGTCCCAGGTTCGATTCCTGGCTTTGGTCACTGTCTGTGCGGAGTCTGCACGTTCTCCCCGTGCATGTGTGGGTTTCCTCCGGGTGCTCCGGTTTCTTCCCACAGTCCAAAGATGTGCAGGTTAGGTGGATTGGCCATGCTAAATTGCCCTTAGTCCAAAATTGCCCTTAGTGTTGGGCGGGGTTACTGGGTTATGGTGGAGGCGTGGGCTTTGGTAGGGTGCTCTTTCCAAGAGCCGGTGCTCACACGATGGGCCGAATGGCCTCCTTCTGCACTGTAACTTCTATGTCTATGTCTATGTCGCATATAACCAAGTAGTGAATTAAGAATAGAGTGGAAGCAGTAGGAGTGAGTCCAAAGTTATAGCTTAAAACCCCATAGAAAATTAAAGTTGGCATAGAATCAAAGAATCCCTACAGTACAGGAGGCCATTCAGCCCATTGAGTCTTCACCGGCCCCTGCTCCGATAGAGCACCCTACCTAGGCCCAATCCCCTATCCTATCCCTGTAACCCCACCTAACCTTTGGACACGAAAGTGCAATTTAGCATGGCCTTTTCACCTAGCCCGCACCTCTTTGGACATAGGTGAGGTGGAGTCAGCATGGAGCATTGGCAAACTATTGTCCAAATTTGAAGATGGGTGTGGTGGGCAAGTGAAGCCGAGAAGTCATTTGGAGGGTGTATCTATATTTCCAAAATGTGTGGAGGGGGAACAAGCAGCAAGCTAAACTATCCTTGATTCTGTACATCAGGCCACACATTTACTCACTGGCCTTCCAGGAAAGCGGTGTTGACAAAAGATAGTAAAGGTAAAGGGTTGGGCCAAATTGGAAAACACTGCAAATATGCAGTCAATGTGAGGCAACTAACAGGGCCACTTTATTTAATTAAAAACCATTACAGTATTAGCGTCGAACAAAACTTTCTGGTCTACATTTCTGGGCATTTGTCATTGCTAACACTGTCTTCAAGAACAAATTTTGTCTGTTGACACTTTAACATGTTATGTCTCGACTTATATTTCGGCTATGACAGCAAGGGATGCATGGCACATTATTTCCTGGAACTTTCTGACATAGCCGTAACACAAGACCTAGTATCCTTCTTCCACAAGGAAATTTACATGTAACTGCAACATCGTTTTTTTGCTGAGATAGTGATATCCCCTCAATCATGTACCATTACATTGTAGCACTTGCGTCACAAATTGAAGACCAAGTACCAAGGAGGTGGTAGATAACGAAGAAATAAAAGCATGACATACTGTCTCTTAAATGTGATGGTACACACCTTCTCAAGTTTTGACTCCAAGTCAGCAAAATCTCCTTCAACTTCTTCTACTGCAGCTCTGTTAAGAAAACAATATAATTAAACAGTTGCATTTTTACATCGCTATTCCCTTCTCACTAATTTTGATTCTGGCTATCACAACCATTACCATATTCACAAGCAGTGGTTGGAATTTCTCAAACATGAACTTCCTCAAACCAGTCAGAAATCAGCTAGAAGATGACAGGTTTCTGTAACGATGACCTCATGTTCTATCCAACAGATGTTAGAAGAATATCTATCAGCTAGTATATATTCTTTGACTATTCACAAACATTTCGATAGATTTACCAGCCAGTGCTAAGACAAGGTTACAGTGTGCAAATTCACACGACTGAATGGTAATTGAATGTAAAAAGGAAAGAAATATGGAATAAGTTTGCAAATTAAGGAGGTATGCGCAACTTGTTAGCTTAATGGAAATCAACTTGTGAGATTCTGCTCTTCATTAATTAATATGGAGTTATCACACTACAGGTGTAACAGAAGTTATTTAATAGTATTTTATTGGAATAGGAATTTGAATCAACTAGGAATACACAGCACAATAACATGTTCAATTCCCCAATCATTATCACTATGTTGTGAAAGGGTTGAAATTTTACTTTTGAGCACAATCAGAACCTCCAAAGCAAATGGTCCAAAATTACAGCCGAGCCTCGGAGATGCACCTCCCCTGAATTTCCACAACCTCATTTGCATGTCACTGGAGGCTAAATCCACCACAAGCTAGCAGAATCAGGTAGTGTTTTAAAATATGTTTTGTTAAGAAAATTAGGTTATACGATTATGTTTAAAACCTTTCAAGGTAAAACAGTATGCATTTTTAGCCTGACAATAAACCTACGTGACTTGGTCACCATGGAGACTGGGGCGGGACCAAATTGAGACTGATGGCAAGGTGCAAGGTGTTCACATCTGAAAACAATGGCAGGAGCAACTAGGCCGACTGGACAGTCACTGAGTTTTTGGACAAAACGAGTGAGAGAGCGAGAGAGAGATCTCAGACTCCAGACAGCTCAACCAGATAGGTTGGTGCTGGTCCTCACCAAGCTAGAGGGCAAACTGCAGAAGAAGGGACAGTCTGTATTCGAAGAGATGCAACCCATGACAACCTAAAGGATCAGAAATATATGCCCAGATGGTTACAGGACAATAATTCCCCAGGGTGGGCCTTACTACTGAAAGTCACTTCAGACATTTTCAGTGGTCTGAGGGAGAGAACCTTGAACAATCACAGGATGTTACAAGTCAGTGAAAATTGAAGACACAAACCTATTGGAAGCTGGGAGTGACTGTGCACTGTTTCCTATAAAAAACTGCGATCCTAGCGGGAGGAGCATACTGTAAAGTGTATATATGAGTGGCATGAGGTTAGTAGTCATCTTTCTCTGTAGTTTAGAGTATCTGCACTGCTGCCTCACGGCACCGAGGACTGTCCGTGTGGAGTTTGCACATTCTCCCTGTGTTTGCGTGGGTCTCACCCCCACACCCCAAAAAGATGTGCAGGGTAGGTGGATTGGCCACACTAAACTGCCCCTTAATTGGAAAAAAATTGGGTACTCTAAATTTTTTTAAATAGAAAAACCTTTTCACCCTGAGGGTGGTGGGAGTCTGGAACTCACGGCCTGAAAGGGTGGTAGAGGCAGAGACTCCCTAACATTTAAGAAGTATTTATATGTGCATTTGGGATGCCAAGGTATGCAAGGACATGGGCCAAGTGCTGGAAAGTGGGATTAGAATAGTACGGTGTTTATTTTTGACTGGCGCAAACACAATGGGCCAAATGGCCTTTTCTTTGCTGTAGCTCTCTAGGACAATGTGACAAAGTTTGCCAATATAGCTGAAAATAGATATATCTCAAAAAAAATAAGCATTTGAAATTAGCACCAATTCACCATCTGAGTAACTATTTTAAATGACTGATAACATTAAAAATATAGAAAGCTATTAACGTATCTCGATATGACCATGCCTTTTATTTTATATTATTTTCTTTTCCTTTAATAAATTTAGTGTACCCAATTCTTTTTTCCATATAAAGAGCCATTTAGCGTGGCCAATCCACCTACCCTGCACATCTTTTCAGTTGTGGGGGTGAGACCCACAGAGTTACGACAGAATGTGAGTGACCAAGGGCCGGGATTGAACCCGGGTCCTCGGCGCCGTGAGGAAGCAGTGCTAACCACTGCGCCAATGTGCTGCCCGACCATGCCTTTCATAACAAGAAATACAAAATGGAAAACTCTCTGCTACAACTTTTGTTAAGAATGTCATGAACTTAAAAATAACAAAAGATACATAAAGTAAATACAAAGTCAGCTAGAGACAGTGCAGGCAAGTGTGTGGTTGCAGTCTTTTTCCTTAGAAATGCTGCTTCACTTCTGCATTTATATCCACATATCACATAGCAATTGGCGCACACAAGAAAGCAATGGAAATGTGTTACCAGGTAGAAACCAGGTAAAAACTGCAAATGCTTCATTAAATTCTCAGTGTATATGTTAGCATCTTGCTGCCAATATGCATTTGTGCAACTGATGTATCTGAACACTATTTAAGTTTGCATTGTATACCTAAATGTAAACTGAAAATGTGGAAATATTCAGAGAGCGCGAAAAAGAGATACAGTAGTTTTTAAGGTTGAAGACATAGTCAGAAGTGGCAAAAGTTATAAATGCAATAGGCTTGAAGTATTGGGAGGTGAAAAAATGGGCAATGGAGGAAGGTGCAAGAGAAAATGGAATAGCTCCTGGAGAAGAGCAAAACGTTAATTTCCGAAATAGGAACAGCAGTGAATTAAACATTTTTTAAAAACTCTAGGCAGACGTGGAATCATAGAATCTACGGCACGGAGACAGGCCCTTCGGCCCACACTGGTCGATGTCAGCCAAAAAGCCAACCCCATTTGCCTGGAAATCGGAAAGGAGAACAGAAAACATCAGGAATACGCAGGTAGCATTTATGGAGCAGGATACAGATGTTGCAGAACTGGCAGAAGTTAGAGATGTGACAGGCTTTAAGCAAGTAGCACGGGCAGCACAAGTGGATAGCACTGCGGCTTCACAGCGCCAGGGTCCCAGGTTCGATTCCCCGCTGGGTCATTGTCTGTGCGGAGTCTGCACGTTCTCCCCATGTCTGTGTGGGTTTCGTCCGGGTGCTCCGGTTTCCTCCCACAGTCCAAAGACGTGCAGGTTAGGTGGATTGGCCATGATAAATTGCCCTTAGTGACCAAAAAAGGTTAGGAGGGGTTATTAGGTTACAGGGATAGGGTGGAAGTGAGGGCTTTAGTGGGTCGGTGCAGACTCAATGGGCCGAATGGCATCCTTCTGCACTGTATGTACGTTCTACGTTCTATGTAAGTGGAGACAGGAAAAGGGGAGGGGCAGTGAACAGAATCACAGCATGTGCAGTTATTTAAATTTTTTTGTCTTTAATTGACCGTCACTTCTCTTTCAGGAATACCCACCTTGAAGTTCTGCTCTTGTGAGATTTCAGTTTCTTTCTCCCCTCCCCCACCCCTCTCCCCTTTCCATGTCTCTGGTTTAAAACCACTTTTTCCAGTCCACAACTGCTGCAAGAGTATTCCCAGAATTTCCTGCTCCCTCCCAGATTTCCAGCATTGCGGTATTTTGTTTTTTTGTTGATACACTTACTGGTTTCAATTGTAGAAGCTCATTACATTTGGATTGTGTGCTAGACATCATAGGATTCTATTCCTACTTTTATTTTTTTTAAATACTATCCCTCAGGATATGGTCATTACGCCATGGCAGCATGTATTCCCATCTAAGTTGCTCTCAGGTGCTGAGATGACTACTTGAAACAATGCGATGCTGTTAGGTAGGTCATTCCCAACAATGAAGTAAGAGTGGCCGATATATATCCAAGTCAGGTTATTGAGATATGTGAAAATAATGGTGCTCCCTTGCACCTGCTGCCCTTGCCCTAGCAGGTGGTTGTCATGGGTTTTGGGGAAGTGCTGTTGAAGAAACCTTGGATGTGCTTTTACAAGGCATCCATCAAATGGTACACACATCCCTCATTGTGCACAGGAGGTTGAAGAATTGGATGTTTAATTAGTGTTTCTGGGCTGCCTATCAAGGTGTCTGGGTTGGCATTACTTTGCTTACATTTCTTGCATGTCATTACAACTGCTCCCATCCAGACAAGTAGAGAGAATTTCATCCCAATCTTGACTTGTACCTTAGAGACAGAACACCTTTGGGAAAGCAAGAGGTGAAACGCCCACTACAGAACACCCAGTCTCCGACGTTCTCTAGTGACCACAGTATTTACATGGCTGGTCAATGCCAGTTCCCATGCTGTTGGTGGTGACAATGGCAATGCATTAAATGTTGCATGGAGGTGTTGGACTCTTTTGGAGATGTTAATTTCCTAACACAAGAGTGGTATAAATGTTACTGGCTACTTATAAGCCCAGACCTGGGTCTATTTGCATTTGGGCAAGGACGACAGCTTTATTATCCAAGGAATTGTAACCGGACTGGAATCAAAAATCAGCACTCAGTCCTACTTCTGACCTATAAAGCAAAGTTCAATGATGACACAGCTGAAGACAGTCAGGCTAAAGATCTCCTGACCAACAACCAGCTCACCTTGTGCCTAATGTAACCCCAGAATCTGGGGTGTTTTCTACCTCGTTCCCAGTGATTTTCTTTTTACAAGGGTGTATTGATCAAGTGTGGCCTTAATGTCAAGGGCAGTCACCTCAACACTCAAATTCAGCATTTTTGTCCACCTTTGGACCGAGATTGTAATGAGGTTTGAGCTGAGTAGCCCTAAACAAAGCACTGATGAGCACATTGTTGGTAAGTTACACTTGATAGCACTGTTGCCAACGCCTTTCATCGCTTTGCTAATGATTGACAGTAGGCCGATAGGACAATAATTGGCTTTGTCCTGATTTTCGCAGACGAACACTGTTGCAATTTTCCCCACTGTCGAGTATATTTGTATTAGAGCAGCTTGGCTAACTGTTCTGGAGGGCAGGTACTCTGCACTACTGTCTAGATCAGCCATTTTCAAATGCTGGGGTCGCGCCTCGCGTGTGGATCACGGAGCTGTCCGTCGCAGCGCTCCCGAATATGCAAATTCGCAGGCAACAGCTGCAGCAGCCGGCTTTTAACATTGCCAGCTGCGAGCGGCCTTCAAAACGACGACCGCGACCATAGAAAAAAATGCGGGCGCATTGCACGGGTGGATCGGTGTGAGCAGGCACATATGCGCAGTACGGCTCCATTTTTTTAATATGATCGCAGCCGTCATTTTGAAGGCTGCTCGCAGCCGGCATTGTTAAAGCCGGCTGTTGCGCGCAAATTTGCGCAATTGGAGACACAGGAGATTCTTTTTTAACTTCAATGTAATGTGCCTGCCTGAAGGGAGGCAGAGAGCAGCTCGTCGTCACCCCCCCCCCCCCCCCCCCCCCAAAACGGTCGACGTCACGTGCTTTGAGAGAGACTACGATTCCTCCATTTTGTCCACCCGAGCAAACAAGGTAAGAGAAAATGGTGGGCCGCGAAGGCCGGCCGGCGTGGGCCGCGAAGGCCGGCCGGCTGGTAAAAAGGTGTCCCCAGATTAAAAGTTTGAAAAACACCGGTTTAGATGGTGTCTGGTCCCGCAGCCTTTGTCGTTCCAATGTAAATCAACCACCTTTGCTATTGCATGTAAAGAATGAAATTAGTTGGTGACCAATATCTGTGGCAGGACTGTAGAATGTTGGTCTAATTTGTTGATTGTGGGATCACTAAAGTCCCTTTCACTATTTAGCAGCAGTTTGATATTTGTCATACTAAACCTGAGAATAGATCTTTTATCTCAGTTGGAAAGAAGTTAATATATGTATCAAGTGAAATTTAAAGATGGTTTACATGGCTATCCAATCGCAGTAACACAAGAAACTTTACAAAAATCCTCTCTCCAGCCTCAGCTAAATCTTATTCCATTATATACTACTGGTAAATCAACGCAGCAGAGGTCAACAAGCAGTTAAAAATCCCTGCAGTTTAGGAATATTTATGTTGCTATAGGGACAGTTAGAGAATGCTGAGATGCTATTTTGGCTCTTACAAATCTCGATGAGACAGATGGTATTATTTTTTTCTTTCTCAACTGTAACTGGAATACTAATTAAAGTAAATACCAAACCACAGAGAATGTTCCGATAATGGGATAGCCGTGACTAGTACGATCTGATGGTGACATCAGCCCGTGGCTGATGACTTAATAATATCTTCCAAAAACAAAGAATATATTTGTCAGAGCTGGGATAAAATAGAAGTATTGAGCTTTTAAATAAAAAGTCAGAAATAGTACCCACCAAAATGCCATGCACAGGATAGAGTATTATGTATAACAAGTTAAATATATATCCACTCTTGTGGGTAATAAATGCACTTAAATGCTCAAAAACAAAATCAAAAGAGTTCCAGTCTTTTGATAGCTGGCTAATGCCACCATAAAGCTTTCCTTCATAAAGATGGAGGCTTTAGATATTTACCATTGTCAGTTACACATGCCAAATACTAAAGATCATGGGCTGAAACATCAACCCTCTTTCTCTCTCCATGGGTTTGAGTATTTTCCATTTTATTTCAAATCACCAACCTCCAGATTGTTTTTGTTGTCTGCAACAAACCTGGAGGTTTTATTGTTTTATCCATTTTAGTTGAGGTTATTCAATTATCTTCTGTTGTAACCCTTTGATCCTATTTCATGGATTAGATCCATATTAGATCCAAAACATATTTCACAACACTGAGGTCTCATGCCACTGATTCAGAGGGTTGCACAATTCAAAAGGCAAACATACATCCTATCTTTTTTGCTCCTACATGAGTAAAACATATCACCCTGTTTTGAAGATAAGTTCTGTCTCTGCTTATTTTCTAATCCATCTTTTTATCCTTGTTTATCTTTTTTGCCTTTTCTTGGTTTATATAGTTTATGTTCCGAGACATGTTGGTTGGTGTTTCTGCATGGAAGGGGTTGGTGTGGGGCCTTGCCTTTAGTGGCACAGTTGCTTTTGAGAGGGCTCCCATCCTGACAGTGCAGTGTGATTCGATGGTGATGGTTGCCAACAAAGATACTGTTCTGGCTGAAAATCTCAGCTCTGAGGTACAGGTCCTCAAGGCCCAATTCCAAGAGTTGCAGGTGTTTTTGTGGAGGCAATGGCACACAAGGAGATGCTTGTGATAGAGAAAGCACTGTCCCTACTAAGAGCCCACCTGCGTACCGTTGAGTTCCCGTTGCATGGCCTATTGTCTACCCTGATGGAGTCGAGAGAGGGCAGGGGAAACAGGAGTGGAGAAGTGTCGAGGTGAGGTGGTGGAGAAGCTCCCAGCTGACTTTGAGGATTGGGTGCCATGTTTCGGGAATCTCATTCTGGAGGCTGGGCAAATGAATTTTGATGGATGGAGCACATCTAACCCTGTCTTCGAGGCCTGGGGTTGATGTGGCCTTCCAACCACTGGTCCCATGTTGTACTGTTCCGGATGTCAGTCATGAAGGATTGGGGGTGGTGGAACTGGTTGAGGTTGACTGTCTGGGTTCTGCTGAGAAGACATGGTGGGAGTAATAGTGTCTCGTCCTTCGATCGTTGGAATCCTCGAGAGACCCTGAAGAGTGCTCATTGATCCAGATCTCGCCTCATCCTTTCTTTGTGCGCCAGTGAAAGAGTCTTTATCCTGAGGCCTGCCCCATATTCCTGATCTCCAACATTATCCTGGACTTTGCTCCCTGTTGATCATGTTGTTGTCTGTTTGATGTCGTCAATTTTTCCATTTATAGCGAAGTGAATATGGCCTGTACAGTTGATTATCCTGATTTAATAAGTTATGTTAAGCCGAATGTTGAACTCTGGTTTTGTGCAGTTAAATGTATTTGTGTCTTATATTGCCTGACAATCCTTGTGGTGGAAGATGGGAGTGTGCTTTTTGTTGTTTCCCACCCCGCTCCTCACTTAGAGGATGAGCAGAACTGAAGTGGGGTGGAGGGTTGGGGTTGCTAAGGTTAGTTTGTCCTCGCTGTGATCAAGGAAGGTCCCCCTGATTAGAGCTAACCAACTTTGAGTTTTCTTTCTCTTACATTTTCTTTTAATTTGGATTCAGAGCATCCTTGTGGAGGACAAGGATAGCCGCGGGTATGGTTTATATGACAGTGGTTCCCATGATCTGGCTGGTTGTCCCCTCCCCGGAGAGTAGTCTTTACTCCTCTATGCCTCATGACACCAAGAACCCGGGTTAAATTCCAACTTGGCGTAACTGTGTGGAGTTTGCACGTTCTCCCAGTGTCTGCGTGAGTTTCCTCTGGGTCCTCCGGTTTCTACCCGGTGCAAATATGTGCAGGTTAGATGGATTGGCCATGCTAAATTGCCCCTTAAGTGTCCAAAGATTGGGTGGGGTTAAAGGGGCCTAGATAGGGTGCTCTTTCAGAGGGTTGACGCATTCTGCACTGTAGACGGTCTATGATTCTCCCATCTGGGTGGATGCAATGTTGGTTTTGGTACTGGCTTGGCCTGGTGGGGTGGTTGGGAAGCCCCAGGTTGGGAAGGCGTCAGGGGTACTGGCTTCCTCTCCCAGGGTGTCCGTGATGTGGAAGCCTCAACAGTTCTTCTCCCTCAGGGCTACAGTTCTTGGGGTCAGGTTCTCCTGAGTTAGTGCTGGGCTAAGCCGTGTTAATATCCTGCTGTCTCCAAGGAATTGGGTTGTTCTCTCTCAAGATGTCCACAAGGTGTCCAGTGTGGCTGGGTCTGAGTGAATAGTTCTGACAGTTCTTGTTCTTTCTCTTCCTGCTGAGACTCTCCGGAGGAGTGGCTTCTGCTGTATCCCTTTGTGTTTGGTTTTCTCTCGAACCACTTGTGGTGATGCTAGGATGGCAGGTCTCGGTGCCACAGTTAATTGAGTGGGCCTATTTGATAAGTTGCCTGAACGCAGCCCTGGCCCTTTCCAGAGCGATCCAGGTTGCCAGAGTGGATTGACTGTAACTGGGGAAGTCTGATATATGAAGTAAAGCAAATCTTCAACAATAGCAGAAGTATCAAGGAATAAAATATAAATAAGAATTTGAAAGTTAACAATATATTCCTTCATTGGCCCCACCATTATCATGGCTATAATAGGGCGTGCGGCACGGTGGCGCAGTGGTTAGCCCCCAGGTTCGATCTCGGCCCACTGTCAGTGTGGAGTTTGCACATTCTCCCAGTGTCTGCTTGGGTTTCACTCCCACACCCAAAGTTGTGCAGGGTGGGTGGATTGGCCATGCTAAATTACCCCTTAATTGGAAAAATTAATCAAATCATGGCTATAATAATGAAAATCATTCTCTTAAAACATAATTCAGAACAGAAATTGATCTATGACAAGTTTTCCAGTTGGCACTTTGTACAGCTTTTGCTATCAGCAAATTTACAAAAATGTACGGTGACAGTATAAAATTTACTTGATTGTATCACTATGCACGAGGACGAAATCATTTTGATTTTTTTATTTTTTTTAAATGAGCCAGATCATGAAAGTGCTGGGTAAGGAAGCATTACCTTGTCATAGGACAGCACAGTAGCACACGTGGCTAGCACTGTGGTTTCACAGCGCCAGGTTCGATTCCCCGCTGGGTCACTGTCTGTGCGGAGTCTGCACGTTCTCCCCGTCTGCGCAGGTTTCCTCCGGGTGCTCCGGTTTCCTCCCACAGTCCAAAGATGTGCAGGTTAAGTGGATTGGCCATGCTAAATTGCCCTTAGTGTCCAAAAAATGTTAGGGGGACATTATTGGGTTATGGGGATAGGGTGGAAGTGAGGGCTTAAGTGGGTCGGTGCAGGCTCGATGGGCCGAATGGCCTCCTTCTGCATTATGTTCTATGTATCTATGCGTAGGTGTCACCCTGCGGTTGAGATCTTAGCCAAGGTTAGTTCTCTTGTTTATCTGGGCATTAAAGATTCTAATTGGGACAAAGATTAGTCTGGTCCCCTCTTGCCTTTGCTAATGCTGCTCCTATAACCAATACCACATTAATTGTAATCACACTATCATTTTGTGGGTCAGTGGTGGAGCAAAAAGGTTACTACATTTCGTAGTCACTTCAAAATAATTAATCATGCAAAGAGCTTTTGAGTTACTTCCTCCTGATAAATGTTTGTATTAAGTTTTTAAAATTTAGAACGCAACTTCGGTCCAGAATATTAACAAATGCAACATCCACACTATCTTGTTGAAACCAGAATACACACATATATAGTTGGGTCACCTTGTCAAGTGTGAGACAGGACAAATAGCATTAGCAAGTCATCATGCATCAATGTCAAGCTGCTACACAGAAATTAATCAAACTATTTGCTTGGGATTTCCTACTGAGGATTCAATGCTGGTCCCAAGACTCTTAATGGAAAGACTCTTAATTTGCAACATTGAAAATATGTTAGAATGCATTTTGAAATTCACAAAGAAACTTGGTGGGAGTCAGATACATTAGGATTGGAGTCAGGAAAAATGGACCAGGAGAAACTCCATAAGGAACTCCAGAAACAGTTTGACTTTGAAAATTTCAGTGAAGTAGTCCCATGAGAGGGGGTACAGTACAGAAAATATGAAAAAGACAGCTGACGAAAGACCAGACAATTCCATGTTAAGACACTCAGGGCTAGTGTGCGGTCAATTCCAGCCCCACAAGCCCCAGAGTCCCAACACAAGTGAATTAACCAATACTTTGCATAAAGTTTATGAGATCTTTGGACCTTGACTGCTCCAATGACTTACAGGCACCAGATTTCGAAGTGGAACACAACAATTGTTTATTCTTAACAACAAGAGATAAGGCATGCAATAATTATACTAGAATAATGGCCAGCTATTTTGCTACTTCCTCCCCCCCTCCTTTTTACCTAAACACACGAGACATACACATGCAGAAGGAATGGGATGGAGGGGAAAAGATTAAAGAGGATTAATGTGATGCAAGATGAGTGCCATTGCTTTGGATGTTGAAGTTGTTATTTTTTCAGCTAACTGTCCTTCCAGGATGTGAAGCGATTGAGAACCACCGGTTGAATGGATAACAAGGATCTTCTGGCTGCAACATTCCGAATCCCCAGACTGTGGATTCCCTCTGGGGAATCACTTTATTAACCTGGGACTTCACTCAGAAAATCCACCTCAGGCCTGTGTAATTATTATTTGTTTCCAACTCCACCAGAATATTCCCTAGCTTTACTGAAGAAAAACAGAATTCCCCTCACAAGATTTTATGGTGGGCGTTTGACCCTCCATCATCTTGATCAAACCAAAACTAAAAGCAAAAACACAAACTCACAAGAGTAAGTAACATTCCAGAGAAGAACCTGACCCATCAGTATGATGCATTGATAAAGCACAGCAATCTAAAACAGTCTATTGACTTGACAGCCAAGTCCACCAAGATGGGCCATTAGTGTCAGAGCAACAGCACAGCCTGCTGGACGTCCATGTTTTTTTTTTAAATTAAAGGTGAAGTCCATCTTAAAGGCATAGGTGAATTTTTGTCCAGCTACAAAAATGATAAAAACCACAACAGAAGAGAATAAAGGCAACAAGCAAGGGACAAGCAGGGATTAATAGGGGGGTCCTTACAACGTCAGTGGCCATACGTAATGTAAATATCCCTCTGGCCCAAAATATCTATATCTGTCCATTATCCAAGTGAACTGAACAGATAACTTATTCCTTGTATGAAAGCTAACATTAACATATCACAAGCCACTACAGGACAAATTAGTCTTTGGTGGCATACAAATACACTTTCCAGCAGACCGAGCCAGAGAATGAAGACATAAACAGATAAATGTAACATTATGAATGTAAATTAGTAGCATTCAGCAAAATTGACATGCTCGCAACATTTACAAGTCAAATTGTCAAAAAAGCATGCATTAAATTCAGCATAAAACTGATCCTTGAAACACTAGCTCACTTCACACATAGCTACTATTGATGCACTGATTTAGTTTGGTCTTGTTGCTGGCCTGATCTCATGCAGCGTCCTATATGCCTACAATAGGATGTTCCTGACCACAGAGCTATCCATGAAAGAAAAGCAGCATTTCAGCCTATTGTGCATTTGCTTCTCACTTGGTTTTAACATTTTTTAAATGCAAAATCTT
This sequence comes from Scyliorhinus torazame, assembly GCF_047496885.1. NCBI lineage: Eukaryota > Metazoa > Chordata > Chondrichthyes > Carcharhiniformes > Scyliorhinidae > Scyliorhinus > Scyliorhinus torazame. Next base: position 61,878,651 of record NC_092720.1, on the reverse strand, counting down.
CGGATTGATTTGCATCAAAGTTAATTTGACTCAAATTTTTAACAAGCCAGATGCTGCTAGGATATTACATTTTTCCTCCGAGGAAATACTATCAAATTTCAACGGTATTAATCAGGTTAAAAAAATTAAAATTCAAAATAGAAATGTTAAATAAATTACTGTTTGGTTCTGATTCTATCAAGTCACATGAGGATATGGTTTGCCTGGGTTACTGATGTTTGATACACAGTAGTATTTAAAGTGGAGAACAGATTGATTGCATCTCTGCCCTCTCCGATAAAAGGGCAGAATATATGATGCTCTATGCTATCAGTTGGCAAGGACAAGAGAACAGAGGGTGTGATTTCATGCCATCACTAAAATACATACGAATTTAGGAACCGGCGGAAAATGAACTCTCATCTCAAACAAGCAAAAGGGAGAGATGGAGGAAGTCAGAAATTGACAGCACATTTCATTACTAAATGTGAACAAAAAAATTCTGTCCAAATGTTAGTGCCAACTGGGTCAAACCTGCTCTCGAGACAGTGACCCATCCTGATCAGGTCATACAGCCTGTGCTACACAGGGATATACTACAGGACAGGAGAATGGAGATCTGCCTCATCAGGAGGAACAAGAGAAGGGTTTTGTGACAGAATATCTCACACCAACACATGGGCATGCTTTCCAAAATGGTGTCTTGGGAGAAAATCCACAATTGGGTCCAACTACGCCACACAAACATTGATAGTTCAGTTTCAATCAATGGGCGTGGATGGGAAAGCTTTCTGATCAAATCAGCAGGCAGACAAGACACCACTGTCTTGTTCAGCAGCCAAACCTTTTGCCAAATCCATCAGGAGGGATGCAGGCATACGAAGGATGACCACCCCAGCCAGCAGAAACACTCAGGTCGAAGCCTCCCAACGAATTCACCTGGAATTTGCTGTTGGTAGACTAAGGAAATCAAGAGGGTTATCGGGATAAGGTGGGAAAGTGGAGTTGAGGATATCAAATCAGCCAGGATCTCATTGAATGGCGGAGCAGACACGATAGACCAAGTGGCCGACTTCTGCACCGGATGGTCTTGCGTCGCATGTTAATGAGCATCTGTGACTGATTAAAAATGGCCTTCGGAATCACGGTAAATCACAGCAGTGAGGCCATGTTCTTTGGGAACTGGGCTGACAAATTCTTTATCCTCTTCAGCATCAGATCAGACTACCTGAAGGCATTGGCTATGTGGTCTGGAGAAGCCAGAAAAGCTCAACCCAGCCCTTGAGACACACAAGCTTCTGGTATGAAGGAAACTCCAGGTGATTAAATGTTCAACCATAGAAACTTCATTCAGGCAATGTCTTTGACCAGGAGTCCATCAGGCAGTTGCACACACTTAACATCCTCAAGGTCCTGCAGGAAAAGGAGATGATGGATCCTAGCAGATAAGTTCCCTGAGCAAACCGTCAAAGTCATTTGGCAGAATGCATCACTAGAACTTTCAAACAAGCACCAAGATAATAAAATAAATAATACCACCAAGTAGGCGAACAATGGCACAGTGGTTAGCACTGCTGCCTCACAGCACCAGGGACCCGGGTTGGATTCTGACCTTGAGATGGCTATAGTGTGGAAGAGAGCCGTTGCCCATCTCCTTCAAGAAGATGCCTTTCCAAAGCAGGTCTGGAAAGTGATGGTGTTTTTGTCAATGTGTATTGCGAGCACACAGTCCTGTCAGAGGCTGTTCCCAAGACACATATCCTGTTGCTTTAACTTGGCTGGAGGGCCAAGTTAGTGAAAGATGCTCATTGCTGTGCTGAAACCTGCTGGTCCTCCAATGCCAAGAGTTGTCCACAACCGAGTGTTTCTGACTGGCACGTGCCAAGGTCAGGATGACACTCTGTGGGACAAAGTCAAGCTTGGGGCAGCTGTCTCAAAAGTTCAATGAGGAAAGAGCACTTTAAAGCCCTAAGACCATGGTACTTTAGGGGGCTGGAACCCACCGAAAATCCCTGAGGCTGCATACCAGAGAATGTTTGATATGAAATGCAAATATTTATTTCATTGCAAGCGTAGTGAAACACCTGTGCCAGGTACAGTTCTGAAATAAATTTATGTAATGCAAAATTTGAATTGTTGACAAATGCTAATAAAGTATAATTGAGAGAAAACTTCCAACCAGACCAATTACTCTCAATCATCAGCAATTAGATGAAGAGTAATTAACTGTGCCAACAAGAAACACTCACTCACCAAAATCCTGCCCACTGATATCCAATTTGGGTTCCACAATGGACTCAAGTAGTGTGGAACTGAATTCCAGAGGCAAGCCGAACCAAGAATCATAGAATCATAGAATGTACAGTGCAGAAGGAGGCCATTCGGCCCATCGAGTCTGCACCGGCTCTTTGAAAGAGCACCCTAACCAAACCCACACCATCCCCATAACCCAGTAACCCCAACCAACACTAAGGGCAATTTTAGACACTAAGGGCAATTTAGCTTGGCCAATCCACCTAACCTGCACATCTTTGGACTGTGGGAGGAAACCGGAGCACCCGGAGGAAACCCACACACACACAGGGAGGACGTGCAGACTCCGCACAGACAGTGACCCAAGCCAGGAATCGAACCCGAGACCCTGGAGCTGTGAAGCAATTGTGCTATCCACTATGCTACCGTGCTGCCCCCGAATGACCACTCTTGACAACAAGATAGCATTCAGCCAAGTGCAGCAGCTAGGAAATCTGGTTAATAGAGATAGATTTAGGAATACACCATTGCCCTTTCAGTGTCACCGAGTAAAATCCTGGAATCCCTTTCCAAGATTATGGGAGCACCTTTCTTTCACTACACAGATGCTAACAATTTTAGGCAGGGGCTCATACCATCTTCTCAAGGTCATTGTGGTTGGACAATAAATTCAAGCCTTGCCAGCAACATCCCAAGAATGATTTTTTTTTTTAATGTTTCCTTTTCAATTTCTCTTCGTCTGCATTTACACAGCCAGCGTCAGTGAAAACATTTTCTCATCGCACAGTCAGTAAAATTATCAATTTCCACTCAGGACTGAGCAATGTAGAGGATAGCATTTCAATCAAGTTCACTGGAAATTCAGAGCAGAGACTTGAACGTAGATTGACACTACATTCTCTTGGTCTTGGTACAAAGAGAACCTACTTCACAATACTATAACTGTACTGTGTTCCGGCCAAAGAAGGATAGACAGACTTACCTCCCTAATTCTTCAAACATTTTGTCCGTAGAGTGGTTTAATTTTGATATGGCTGAGATGCGTTTCCCTGATCCCATTTGTGTGTAATCCATTGTTTCACAAAGTCATTTGCAACATACTTTCTTGGATTTTTAAACCAGGAGCATTATTTATTCATACATACTGTACCAGAAAAGGTTTACCACTACCACATGCACACAAGAATACAGTAAGAGAAAGGAGTTTCACTTCTACAAATATTCAAACCTAATAAAATAGTTAATATTTCATGTGAATACCAGTCGAGTGAGAGGGGTTCTTCCACTTGGGAGTTAATCCACACTAATCCAGGTAACTGAAGGCCAAGATTTCATGGACGTTTTCTTCAGAGTAAGATGTGCAGCAAGCCGAGAAAGACAGCCTTGATAATATTTGCAGAGGGCCAGTTTGCTTTGCCAGGCAAATTTAGAATCTTTCGGCGAACAGGTTTCTCATAAGCGTGCATTTGTATAAACTAGAAGTTTCATACAACTGATCTTCAAACAACATGGCTCATTTTGTTAACAATTTGAATACTCAAATGGCTCTCCCGATGTTTCAGTAAGTGCCTATCATGGAACAAAGCCGTACACATCAGGAAGTCCCAGGTTGATCCCTGGTCAGCAGAGGCGGCTCCAAATGAATTTTGCATTCCTGGACTTGGAAAACACAGCTAGGGTTCCAATATCAGATATCTATTCAATGCCTCCTGAAAGTAGGTGCGGACAGACATATGTGCAAAAGAAAAAAGGTTTGAATTAATCAATATAAAATAAAACTACTTTCAGGATAAAATAGGCAAAATGCCCTAAATGTTAAAGCTTTGCTCAACTTTCATCTATCTTTTCTGATCTTCTATATTTGCAAATGCTTGTCCCAGCCTGTGGTTGCTCTCAGTGCCTGATCTCTCAGTACTTACTCACCATGCCATCTTTTTATAAGTACCTTGTAACACAAATGTCAATCATTGAAACACACAAAGAAATTATGACACAAAAATTGGTTGTGCCATTCATAGTGAGGAAGAAAGCTTTAGGTCACATGAAGAAGTCAATGGACAGTTGGGCAGGCAAATGTCAAATGGAACTTAATCTCATTTCGCTATTTTAACCCTGGTGCTGGGTAATCTAGAAATAATTTGGGTCAAAATCAATGGTCGCTTAGATAAATTAAGGAAAACCACCATATATTTGTTGAAGGCAAATTGTGTTTCATTAGCTTGGGAGTTTTTTGATGATGTAACAGAGATGGTAATGTTGTTGATGTAGTGTACAAGGTTCCCTAAAAGGCATGTCAAAGTACCGCACAACAGATTTGTGATCATTGTTAGAGCTCATGTGTGATGAATGTAAGAAATTGAGATATTTTGTATGTTTTAAGCATTAAAACCTGTGTTAAGATGCATACAGACAGTATGACTGTTAGAGCAGTGATTAAGGTGTTATAAAAATGAGGTAATCATTGAGTTGTAGGCGTGTTCTGCTAATAAATCTTGAGAACCACTTACTTGTTTACAGGTAGCTAGCTAATGGAATATTGTTTAGGTTTGAAGGACACGTCGGCTGTGGATAAAGGGGTATTGTGCTTGGTCCTGGCTAAACAAGTCAAGGGACATCTTATAAGATGAGACAAAAGAATGCCTTTTGCCTTGGGTACAGGTGATGTAGCTAATGGAAGGTGTCAGGTTGGTCTAAAAAAAAAATCAGATGGTCTCGAACTCTCATCTGAACAGAACGTGTTTTAGTTTGGGCCTGAAAGTTCTCTCTCAGATTCTGCATGGAGAAAAGCAAGTGAACTTTGGTGTTAACTTTATTGATGAGGGGCATTTCAAATATATTGGGTTGCTTAATTGGAATACATTGGCAGGTTTGGGAAAGAAGCGCTTTTACTTAAGAACTGTTGGAACTATCAGTTGCAAAGCTTTTTCATTGGTGCTAGTGCGGTTAATTTTGTGATTAAATGAAAGTTTGTTGGGCAACACGGTGGCGCAGTGGTTAACGCCGAGGACCCGGGTTCAATCCGCGTGGAGTTTGCACATTCTCCCCATGTTTGCGTGGGTTTCGCCCCCACAACACAAAGATGTGCCGGGTAGGTGGATTGGCCATGCTAAATTGCCCCTTAATTGGAAAAAATGATTTGGGTCCGGTAAATTTTTGGAAAAGAAATTTTTAAAAATTAAAGTTTGTTTTCACATAAAAGATACCTATTAGTCAGTGTTATCACTCCTGTAGTGCAGTAACATTGCCCCTCAGTTTTACAAATTGAAAATAGTTGGGTTCTCCCCAAGGATCCTAACACATGGAATAAAAGGGACGGCAGAAACAGGAAGACCAAATTAGCCAAGAGACAGGGAACAGAGGAACTAGGAGCAGGAGTAGGCCGTTTGAATCTGCTCAGCCATTCAATGAGATCATGGCTGATCTTTTGTGGACTCAGCTCTACTTTCCCGCCCGAACACCATAATCCTTTATTTTCTCTGCGCAGAAGCTGCAAGACCGGGTGAGCTTTTCCAGCACTTGTTTTTATTTATTTCAGATTTCCAGTATCTGCAGTATTGTATTATTATAGTAGCTAATGGATGTTTTTCATACTGGAGTAAGGCTTGCAGTGGAGTTCCCCAGGGTCGGTGTTGGGTGCTCTGCTCATCTTGATTGATATATAAATGGATGATCATTTGTTACAGCTGTGCAGTGCAAGATATTTTTGGTCATTTTTTTTGTTGGTCACTCATGGGATGTGTTGCTGGCTGGGCCAGCACTTGTCCATCCCTGATTGGGCTTGAACGGAGTGGGTTGATCAGCCATTTCAGAGTCAACCACATTGCTGTGGATCTGGAGTCATACATAGGCTATGCCAGAAGCGTGGCAGATTTCTTTCCCTAAAGGACATTAAGACCAGATGGGTTTTTTACAACAGTGGTTTTATGGCCACCATTTTTTAAATTCTAGATCATTTTTAATTGAATTCAGATAATTGAATTGAGCATTACCCTGGGTCTCTGGATTACTGGTCCAGTAACAATACCACTACGCCACTGCCTCCACTTAAATGTACATAAAACATATTAGACTATTGACGAAGATAGGTATACGAGGTGGTGTTAATGAAAAACAGATCACAAGAGGATTGATAAAATATAATTACTTGTGGGTGAACCATGATATGGTAGCGGTGTAGTGGCACTGTCGCTGTACTCGTAATCCAGAGACCCAGGGTAATGATTTGGAGACCCGGGTTCAAATCCTGCCATGGTGGAATTTAAACTCAATAAAATATCTGGAATTAAAAGTCTAATGATGACTATGACACCATTGTCAATTGTTGCAAAACCCCATCTTGTTCACTAATGTCCTTTAGGGAAGGAAACCTGTCATCCTTACCTGGTCTAACATGTGACTGCAGACCCACAGCAATGTGGTTGACTTTTGAATGCCCTCTGAAATGGCCTAGCTGGCCACTCCGTTGTATTCAACCACTACAAAAACACAAGAAATGAAACCATACGACCTCCCGGCATCGACCCAGGCACCAGAAACGACAACGGCAAAGCCAGCCCTGCAAAGTCCTCCTGACAAACATCTGGGGGGCGCTGTCTCACAGATCAGTCAGAAGTGTCGAGTGGATGATCCATCTCTGTCTCCTCCGGAGGAACCCAGCATCACACATGTCAGTCTTCAGCCAATATAATTCACTCCACATGATATCAAGAAACGATTGAAGGCACTCTCGATGGAAAAGGTCATGGGCCCGGACAATATTCCGGCAACAGTACTTGGTGTTCCAGAGCTTTGCGCACCGCCAGTCAAGCTACAACACTTATCTACCCTGCAATGTGGAAGAGAGTTTTTCCAGCACTTTGTTTTTATTTCATAAACAAATTTAGTTGTGTCAGGTATGATTCTTGCCACTGGAGAGTTTTCCCCCCTCAATTTCCGTTGACTTCGGTTTTACTTCCAGATTGATGACAATGGGGGTTTCACTGATGGCAATGCTGCTGAACGTCAAGAGGAGATAAATTCTCTCTTGTTGGAGATACTCATGGCCTCACACTTGTAAGGATGAATTTTACATGCCACTTTCTAGCTCAAGCCCGAATATTGTGGTGTACTTCTGCACGTGAAAATGGACTGCTTTCAAAATGAGTTGCAAATGGCACCGAACACTTACGCAATCATCAATGAACATCCCTCACTTCTGACCTTATGACAGTGGAAAAGTCATTGACGAAACCTGAAGATGGTTAGGTCTACAATACTATTCCGAGCAATGCCGAGGTCGCGTTGATTTGTCTCCAGCAACCCACAACTATCTTCCTTTGTGCAGGTGTGACTTGAACCACGGACTTCAGTTTCATCAAGGCTTCTTGATACCCCACATGGTCAAGTGCTACCTCGGATGTTAAGGACAGTCACCTCTGGAATTTAGCTGAATAGAAAAGCAGCTTATCTTATGGCTGAAGTTGCTAAGAATAGTTGTGCCTATCCACATGGAGGCTCCCTGATAATGGACCCGTCGACTACTTTGTAATAATGTGCTACAATTTTCTATTGCAAGTTGTTTTTTTATAAGACAAATTAGGCAACCCTATCTGATTTTTTCCCTCCCTCATGCAATTCCTTATGTATTTTGAGAACAAATTAAAGGCTTTCTAACTCATGATTCCAAATTTAAATGTTGAACAATTCGAAACAACTTCAATTTTTGTATTGTCAAATACAAAATTGAGCATTGTGATGGGAAACAGAATAAAAAATCCATACATGCGTCACTGTTTCTGACAGGAAGGCTTGGTTCTCCTTTACTGATTTGTATACACACTTACTCAACATGTAAGTTCATAAAGTCACAGATTTTGGTGGCATACAACTCCGCTACTGTTAACAGGCCTACTACCCAAGAGATTCCCGGTTTTGAAGCATTTTATCTGTTCCCTGGTCTACTCTTTGAATTATATCTATCCGTGAATCCCATTTTTTTTTTTTTTTTATAAAATCACACACCCTAGTTGAAATTCCAGAATTCGTTTTGAGAAAATCATGTACTAAATTTCAGTCACACTTGAGTTAGCTCAAAATAATTAATTCTTGTCACAACAATTGCAGGAAAAAAATCTTAGGACATGGGATTAATCAATTTTTGTCTGAGACTGACATTACCGTTATAAAGTTTTATACGATAAAATGGAGAGTAGGTAGTGTAAATAATAGGCCAGAGGTGAGATTTAAAAGATAAGAGAAAACTAGAATGACTATTCTAGTTTACACTAGAATAGTGTAATTTAAACTAGAATAGTCATTCTAGTTTTCTCTTATCTTTTAAATCTCACCTCTGGCCTATTATTTACACTACCTAGTCTCCATTTTATCATATAAAACTTTTATAACGGTAATATCAGCCTCAGACAAAAAATGATTAATCCCATGTCCTAGGCACATGGAGGCACCACTGCCAATGTTGTGACCAGAGGATGGGTGAATCAGGACAGAATTACAGAAGTGTAAAATTCAGTGTGGGCAGGTTTGTAGAAATGGAGGAGCCAGAAATTGACAGTGCAGAACAGTGAATAGATTTAAACAGGTGCATGCGAACGAACATCTGAGGCATTTTAAGACCAAGAGACAGGACAGATCAGCAATAGACGAGAATGCTATAATATAGGATTCGGGAAGTAGTCTATTGGACAAATCCAGTTTGGTGTAGAGACTGGCTACAAAAGCATTAAAATAGCTAACTCTTGATATAGGAAATTATTGAAGATTTCAGTAGCAGACAGGCTGAGGTAGGCATGGGATCCAATGCGGTCATGGAAGAGGATATAGATACTTTTAAAGTGTGGTCAAGGGTTCTGATGTACAGCTTGGGCTCAAATAGGACACAGCTTGCAACGGTTGTGGTTCAACAGGAGGCAACAAGGGAGGGGGATAGCAGCTAGTGTATGGAGTTTCTGGAAAGAGAACAGTTGGTTTTGGCCTTTCCAACATTTAACTAAAGCAAATTGCAGTTTGTCCAAAACTGTACGCTGGACTAACAACAGAAGTAGCAGAGAATGGTCAACAGAGTCAATGAGGAGGGCAGCACAATGGCAAGTATCGATCCCGGCCCTGGGTCACTGTCCATGTGGGGTTTGCACATTCTACCCGTGCCTGCGCGAGTTTCGCCCCCACAATCCAAAGATGTGCAAGTTAGGTGGATTGGCCACGTTAAATTGCCCCCCGCTACTTTACCCACAGCAGGGAGGCCTATGCCAAGCGTTCAGGCCAGCAACATAACTGAGTTGTCATGCAAGAGTGCCTTTAAGAAATGGATGTGTAAGCAATGTACCTTTAAGAAAACAGTGATGTCAGAGAGTGGGTGGAGCTCAGCTCAGTTCAGCCATTTTGCAGTTTTGAAACATTGCCTGGCTGGTTTTGCTGAGAGCAGTTTAAAAGTGCCAGGCTGTTTTGCTGTGAGCTGATTAAAAGGAGAAAGCCAGTTTGAGACAGCAGCTTGGGTGTGTCTGCGTGTGTCCAGAGAGTTTGCAGGAAGAAAGCAAGGTGCTGGAGCTGAAGTCACCCAAGCTAATATATCTCTGCCATTCTACAGAAAATATATATATATCCTTTAACCTGATGTGATTCTGTTTAAAGGTGTTAAGTCTCTTGGAAGTTTGAAGGAACATTTTAAGGAGTTATTTACTGTTGCAATATTTTCTGAGTTATCTTTGAAGTAAGGAGTGTTAAGAGATCCAAGGTTTATTTAAGGTGTTAAGTTGAGTTCATAGAATAAACAGTGTTTTGTGTTTAAAAACCCACGTGTCCATAATTGTAATATCACACCTAGGGAGAAAGACGCGTGCTCAGAAAAGCAACAAATCCATTAAAGGATTGGTTGAACTCCATGATACATTTTGGGGTTCTGAAAACGCTTCTCCCATAACAATTGGGGACTCATCCAGGATAAAAGTCTATCTATTGGATTGGCTTTTGTGAACTTAAAGACAGTGAAGGATTGTTGCTTTTCCGGTGTGCTATTTTAGTTTAAGTGGAGAGTGTGTTGTGAACAATGGCTCTTTCAGAGGTTCAGAAGTTTTTGGGGGTGGAGATTGTTACACGTAGTACCTCATGGACAGAAACGAAAATCAGACTGTTTTGGCAAGAACATTGCAGTTAACATTACCTGACAAAATGCGAAAAGATGAGGTAATTATGGCGGTGGTTAAGCATTTAAAGTTGCCTGAGATAGAGTTTGACTCATTGGAAATGGCAAAAATTCAGTTGCAAATTAAACAAATGGAACACGAGAAAGAATTAAAGCGGGTTGCATATGAGAGAGAGAGGAAAAAGAGAGGAAAAAGAAAATGAGAAGAAAGGAGAAAAGAAAGAAGATCCCAGGAATGGTAGGCCTAACATACGATGAACGTCTGAGGATCCTGGGATTATATTCATTGGAGTTTAGGAGGTTGAGGGGAGATCTAATAGAAACTTACAAGATAATGAATGGCTTAGATAGGGTGGACGTAGGGAAGTTGTTTCCATTAGCAGGGGAGACTAGGACCCCGGGGCACAGCCTTAGAATAAAAGAGAGTCACTTTAGAACAGAGATGAGGAGAAAATTCTTCAGCCAGAGAGTGGTGGGTCTGTGGAATTCATTGCCACAGAGGGCGGTGGAGGCGGGGACGTTGAGTGTCTTTAAGACAGAAGTTGATAAATTCTTGATTTCTCGAGGAATTAAGGGCTATGGAGAGAGAGCGGGTAAATGGAGTTGAAATCAGCCATGATTGAATGGTGGAGTGGACTCAATGGGCCGAATGGCCTTACTTCCGCTCCTATGTCTTATGGTCTAATAGCCCCAGCAGAACAAAAAGAAAAAGAAAGGGAGATACAGATCAGGGAAAAAGAACAAGAGAGGGAGTTTGAACTTCAGAAAATGGCCATGAAACATGACAATCAGTTAAAATTGGCAGACGTAAAGGGACACGTACAGTTGGAGAAGATGGATGAGGATAGTGAGAAAGAGCGTCATAGTCGAAGGCTTGGTGGGAATCTATTTCAATATGTCCAAGCATTGCCAAGGTTTGACGAGAAGGAAGTGGAAGCCTTTTTCATTTCATTTGAGAAGGTAGCTAAACAAATGAAATGGCCACAGGACATGTGGGTGTTACTGATTCAAATAAAGCTGGTAGGTAGAGCTAGTGAAGTGTTTGCATCGCTACCGGAGGTGGTATCTGGAACGTATGAGGTGGTGAAGAAATCCATCTTAAGTGCATATGAGCTAGTGCCTGAAGCTTGCAGACAAAGGTTTAGAAATTTAAGGAAAGAATTTGGTCAAACATACATGGATTTTGATAGGCTGAGTAATTTTGATAGGTGGATAAGGGCTTTGAAAATAGACCAAACGCATGAAGCTCTTAGAGAAATTATACTTTGAGGAGTTTAAAAATTCAATTCCTGATGTAGTGAGAACTCATGTGGAAGAACAGAGGGTTAAAACTGCGAGATTAGCAGCGGAAATGGCAGATGATTATGAATTAGTTCATAAATCAAAGATTGGTTTCCGACATCAGTTTCAGCCGGTGAGGGATAGAAACTGGGGACATGAGAAATACTCAAGTGGTAAAGGTAAAGGTGATCTGATGGGAGACAATAGAGTGTACCTCAGATTAAAAAATAAATCCAGGAGGGTGGAAAAGAAATGAAAATTTTCAAATGTTTTCACTGTCATAAACTAGGCCATGTAAAGTCACAGTGTTGGTGGTTGAAGAAAAGCACTGGGAAGGCTGATGTGCTAAAACAGGATAAGACAGTGGGGCTTGTTAGAGTGGTAAAGGAAAGCTCAAGGGAAGCGAAGGAGGTGCAAACGATTGTACAGCCTGTTCAAGAGGTGATTGTTAAGAAGGTTCCAGATGTCTTTAAAGAATTTACTTGTGTGGGTAAAGTTTACTCATGTGTATCAGGAGGAGAAGGTAAAGAAGTCACAATTTTAAGAGATACAGGGGCTAGTCAATCTTTAATGGTAAGAGATGAGGAATTATGTAGTTTGGGAAGAATGTTGCCAGAAAAGGTGGTGATGTGGAATTCAGGGTGAGAGGAGTAGCGTACCATTATATAAGGCAAGGTTGGAAAGTCCAGTGAAGAGTGGTGAAGTGGTAGGAGGTGTAATAGATAAACTATCTTGTCCAGGAATACAGTTTATCTTGGGTAACGATATAGCTGAATCGCAGGTGGGAGTGATGCCTACTGTGGTTGATAAGCCATTGGAAAATCAGTCAACTGAAGTGTTGAAGGATGAATATCCTGGGATTTTTCCGGATTGTGTAGTAACAAGGTCGCAAAGTCACAGGTTAAGACAAGAGGAGAAATCAAAGAGTGAAGATGAAGTTGAAGTGCAATTATCAGAAACAATGTTTGATCAGATGGTTGAAAAAGAACAAGAACAGGTGGAGGATGAGGTGGATATTTTTAGTTCAGGAAAATTGGCGGAGTTACAACAGAAAGATGTAGAAATAAAACGGATGTATCAGAAAGCATATACGGAAGAGGAATCTGAGAGTATACCAGAGTGCTATTACCATAAAAATGATGTCTTGATGAGAAAATGGAGACCTGTACATATGCAGGCGGATGAAAAGTGGGCAGAAGTTCATCAAGTAGTATTGCCGGTAGGGTATAGAAAGGAGGTGTTGCGAATTGCACACAAGGTACCAGTGGGAGGTCATTTGGGAATAAGGAAAACTCAAGCTAAAATACAGAAATATTTTTATTGGCCTGGACTACATAAAGATGTAGTTACATTTTGTCAATCATGTCACACATGTCAAGTGATAGGGAAACCTGAAGCAGTGATAAAACCAGCGCCCTTAATACCCATTCCAGCATTTGAGGAACTTTTTACAAGGGTCTTAATTGATTGTGTAGGACCGCTTCCTAAAACAAAAAGTGGGAATCAATATCTTTTGACTGTAATGGATGTTTCTACTAGGTTTCCAGAGGCCATTCCACTACATAATATTACAGCTAAAAGGGTTGTGGAGGAGTTACTTAAATTCTTTACTAGATATGGACTACCCACAGAAATTCAATCGGATCAAGGAACAAATTTTAACTCAAGGTAATTCAAAGAAGTTATGGATAGCTTAGGAATAAAACAATTTAAATCAACTGCGTACCATCCAGAAGCGCAGGGAGCGTTAGAAAGGTGGCATCAGACATTAAAGACAATGTTGAGGGCTTATTGTCAAGATTATCCAGAGGATTGGGATAAAGGAATCCCATTCGTATTGTTTGCAATTAGGGATGCACCTAATGAGTCTACCAAATTTAGTCCTTTTGAACTAATTTTTGGTCATGAGGTAGGAGGACCACTTAAATTGATTAAGGAAAAATTGGTGGGTGAGAAATCAGAAATTACACTATTGGATTAAGTGTCAAATTTTAGGGAACGATTAAATAGAGCAGGTGAATTGGCTAGACAACATTTGAAAGTTGCACAAAATGTGATGAAACGGGGAGCGGACAAGAAATCCAAAGTTCGTAGTTTTGCCAGTGGGAATAAAGTTTTAGTGTTGTTACCAGTGGTAGGGGAGCCTTTAAAAGCTAGGTTTTGTGGACCGTATCAGATTGAAAGGAAATTAAGTGAGGTGAATTATGTGGTAAAAACACCAATAGAAGGAAGACTCACCGAGTGTCATGTGAATATGCTTAAAAGGTACTTTGAAAGGGGAGAGAAAAAGGAGGTTTTAATGATTCTAACTCAAAGTAACGACCAAATCCAGATGACTGTGAATTTGACATACCTGAAATTAAATTGGAAAATGAGGATGTTCTTAAAAATTGGGATAAATTGTTTGGTTACCTTCACGAGGAAAAACAAACTGACCTGAAAGAGTTATTGATATCACATGGGCAAGTTTGTAGCAATAAATTGGGAAGTACTAAAATGGCTACACATGAAGTAGATGTGTGAAATGCTATTCCTATCAAACATCCATATAGACTTAATCCTTTAAAATTGGCACAGGTTAACAGCGAGATTGAGAGTATGCTGAAGAATAGCATAATTGAAGTGGGTTGCAGCCAATGGAGCTCACCCATAGTGATGGTACCTAAACCAGGCGGTACCCAACGGTTGTGTGTGGACTATAGAAAGGTGAATGCAGTTACAAAAATGGACTCTTATCCTATCCCACCATTCAAGGATTGCATTGAGAAATTGGGACAATCTGCTTTTATTTACAACTTCCAGACATGGAAAGAACATTTAAAACATCGTATGGAGTTCTTCGATCGACTTCAGGAGGCGGGTTTGGTGATGAACCTAGCCGAAAGTGAATTTGGAGAAGCCCGAATCACTTTCCTTGCGGAGTTTCCGTTATCCTCAAGACAAAGGGAGATAATGCGATTTCTTAGCATGAGTGGATTTGATCGAACAATTGTGCAAAGGTTTTGTGGCGTGATTACTCCACTGATGGAATTGCTGAAGAAACGTAAAAAAATTCAATGGACAGTGGACTTTCAACAGACATTTGACTGCCTAAAAGCTGTGATCACCAATGTTCCTGTATTGGAGAATTGCAAGGGACTCTGTGGTATCTGATTCTAAAGAGAAATGCCGAGGAGTAGAGGAATGGATGGATCGTGCAGAGACTTTGTTCAAAGAGACTATCAATCGAGAAGGATTTCGGTTGGAGGAAAAAGAAAAATGGACTATATTATTATACCTGTTTGCGTGTGTTGTTTTGTTTAAATGAAAATGTATTTTTACTGTGTGCATTTCTTCGTGGATGGTGCAAAAGTGAAAACTGAAACCATCTTGAAGTTGATGGGTTTTTTTTTTCTTGGGGGGAGATGTCACGCAAGAGTGCCTTTAAGAAATGGATGTGTAAACAATGTACCTTTAAGAAAACAGTGATGTCAGAGAGTGGGTGGAGCTCGGCTCAGTTCAGCCATTTTGCACTTTGATTTTGCAGTTTTGAAAGATTGCCTGGCTGGTTTTGCTGAGAGCAGTTTAAAAGTGCCAGGCTGTTTTGCTGTGAGCTGATTAAAAGGAGAAAGCCAGTTTGAGACAGCAGCTTGAGAAGTTGTGGTTTGCTGTGATCTGATTAAAAGGAGAAAGCCAGTTTGAGACAGCAGCTTGGGTGTGTCTGCGTGTGTCCAGAGAGTTTGCAGGAAGAAAGCAAGGTGCTGGAGCTGAAGTCACCCAAGCTAATATATCTCTGCCATTCTACAGAAAATATATATATATCCTTTAACCTGATGTGATACTGTTTGAAGGTGTTAAGTCTCTTGGAAGTTTGAAGGAATTTTAAAGGAGTTATTCTGTTGCAATAGTTTGAGTTAACTTTGAAGTAAGGGGTGTTAAGAAATCCAATGTTTATTTAAGATGTTAAGTTGATAAACCGTGTTTTGTGTTTAAAAACCCACGTGTCTATAATTGTAATATCACGCCTAGGGAGAAAGACGCGCGCTCGGAAAAGCAACAAATCCATTAAAGGGGGAGGATGGTTGAACTCCATGATACATTTGGGACGCTTCGCCCATAACAATTGGGGGCTTATCCGGGATAATAGTCTATCTATTGGATTGGCTTTTGTGAACTTAAAGACAGTGAAGGATTGTTGCTTTTCCGGTGTGGTATTTTAGTTTAAGTGGAGAGTGTGTTGTGAACAATGGCTCTTTCAGAGGCTCAGAAGTTTTTGGGGGTGGAGAAAAGCAACAAATCCATTAAAGGGGAGGTTGGTTGAACTCCATGATACATTTTGGGGTTCTGAAAATGCCTCGCCCATAACAGAGTGGGTGTCCAGAATTGGGCAGAGCAGGGGGTTCAGTGCCTAAAGGTACTCCCTGCTCCCTCCAAGCTCACATTTCCCCCTTTATTCTCCCGCAACACCTCCAGCCTCTCAAACAGAGTCTCCACCCCCACCCTGCTGTCCACAGGCCTGACCATGGCCAGATTTTACCCCCACAAAAGCACCTTGTTTTTCTACAATGACCTCCATTTAGGACGGCCAGTAGTCCCAGCAGTGGTCTCCACCTCTGTCTGGCACTGCTGGCCATTTGTTTGACTGGCAGCTCGTGAGCCTTTTAAAAAACAGCATGGGTTCACCATCGACCCTTTAGCCGAGGGTTTGGAGTGGGAGGAGACCATGACCCCCCCCACCCACCTTTAACTCCATGACAACGGAGGAAGAGTGGAGTGTCAGTTCCAATGTGTAAGCTAACTTTGCTCAAGGCAGCAGGTAGATGAGGAAAAGGAGTCGGCCAAGGATAGATCCTTGGGTACTCTGACAATATTAATGTGGAAAAAGTCAAGATTTCATTGGTAGCCATACATATACTGTAAACAGCTGGGCTAACATGAAACAAAGAGAGAACAATCCCACTAAAAACTTGATATGGAGGTTGGACTTGAGAAGGATGATGGGAACAGGCACGACAAATGCCGCAAAGACAAGACAATGCAGTGCGGTCAAAATTTGTGGCATTTATGATTCTTCCGAAGGCTGTGACAGTCACAGAAATCAGATTGGAGAGATTGAAATAAGGAGTAGAAGAAAGGTGGCCACAGATTTGATAAGTGCCAACATAGTTAAGGACCTCCAGGAAGATTGGAAATAGTGGAGCAGTTTGGACGTGCAGTGGAATCAAGAGCAGCTTTTTGATACCACGTGATGATGGATTTGAAACAATTTACCATGTCAGCTAGTACACGTATATAGAGGAAAGATTGATGGTCAACAGTTGCATGTAAATTAAATCGAGGGAGAAGATGGGTCTCAAGAGTCAAAAGGGCAGTATGGTAGAAGTGGTTAGCACTGCTGCCTCACAGCTCCAGGGACCTAGGTTCAATTCCGGCCTCGGGTGACGTTCTGTGTGGTTTACACTTCATTCCAGTGTCTGCTTGGGTTTCCTCCTGGTCCTTCGGGTTCCTCCCACAGTCCACAGATGTGCAGGTTAGGTGGATTGGCCGTGCTAAATTGTCCAAAGGGATAGATGGGGTTACTGGGTTACGGGATATGGTGGGGTGTGGGCTTTAGTAGGGTGTTGTTTCCAAGGGCCGGTGCAATCTCAATGGACCAAATGGCTTCCTTCTGCACTGTAGGGATTCTATAAGATGAACTAGATAGGATCATGAAGAGAACTGGAGCAAGAAACCAGAGAAAGCTCTTGTCCCAAGGGTAGAAAGGATCTTGGGGAATTTGCTTTGTAGGCAAGGAGAAGGAAAGGCAGAAGCAGCTGCCAAATGGTTATAATCTTAGTGGTACATGCTGCTTGAGGTACAAAGGTGGAAGCAGGGCAAAACAGTCTAAGATGATTAGTTTCGGAAAAAAGCTGGAAATTATCCTTCCTCCCCAGGATGACTGGTGTGGTTTTGCAAAGGAGAGCGAGTTGCGACTGTGCTTGATTTGATCCAGTAAAATCTGGCAATGGATATCCAACCAAAAGCAAACTACACTGCAGGAGTGAAGATAGAGGCTATACCAGGGATTTAAAGATTTTGCTAGCGGCAAGAAATTGTGTGGTAGTGTAGCAATTAGTCTCGCAAGTTGAAATAGAACTGCCAAAATGCAAGGCAAAAATGGTGCACATCTGGCAGGTATAAATAGATCAAACGCCAATAAACTGCGGAGAACTATGCAATTCCATTACAGATATCCGGTGACTCCAGCCAGCACTATAAAAGACGTAAAATTACTTTCAGATGTTCAGAATTCTTTTCAGAACTATTAAATGTTCAGATAACTTACTTAACTTTCCATCAGATTCTGCCAAATGCGGTTTAAAATGTTGAAGTTATAAAGTTAAGTTCATAACTAAAAAAGCCATTAAAATTGAATTAAATTGACATGCTCATCATCAGGATAGACATAAGAATACCAATTTCAAAAGAAAGCAACCATTTATACTGCATTAAAAAAGTTGATGATTGCTCAGTCAGTTTTGGTTGGTTGCGGCATTGCCCCAGAGAATGAACCAAGGAGCTATTGTTCCCCATGCTTTAGTTTAATTTTAAAAGTGCCATGTGTTGGACATGCTTTTTCTGCTTTGAGAGGAGAGGTCCCTTCGAGCAAGCATAAGTGAGCTACATTGGAAGGTTGCCTGATCTTAAATTGGTTATCAGTGTAATTCTTAGCACACTTGAGGTTCTTTAGCAAATGCTGCTCAATCACAGAATCACATCTAACGTTCGACAATATCCTGAATTTTGCACGTATGGGCTGGTTGATACTCCACCTATCCCTAACAAACCTGCTGTTTGTTACGATCGGCCTGTCGCTGGGACGTAATACCTCAGACAGTCAGGGCTGACTGGCCAACCAATTGGTACCCTTTTCTCAAGCAGTACAATTGTTGCTTCCTTTGAAATTAGTATTGTTACATCTTGATGAATGCAAGATGAAATGCTTTAACAGCATGTCTTGTTTTTTTCAACAATGCTCACATTCCGTACTGCCAAGAACTACTCTAAACATTCATTACTTTGTATAAATGTTAATTATTTGAGAAGCCAGTTCAATGTTTAACAGTTGTAAAAGTGATAATCACCTTTGGGAGGGGAGAGATCAAAGTTCATGAGGAATGAATACGTCTTAATTTTCAATATATTTCTATTAAAGCTTTTTAGTAAACCAGTTACACTACTGGAGTTAAAAAAATATAAAAGCTGTTTTTTTTGCAAAACAGTCTGTGCTCCAAAGTAACTGACAAGGGAAGCACGGTACAATTGCAACTTCTCACAATGTTGATGATCTTGGACATCCCACCCCATCAGCACAGATAATGATCTTGCCCTCAGCAAGAAGATAGGTACGATCCTTTATATATCCCAGCAACCAAGTCAAGCTGACCCCAAAAGATACACAATAGGAAGACAATATGGTTTTCATTTCTCCATTAATGTGATTCAATGAGCCATTAATCTTTCAACAATAAATGTCATCACCATGATGCAAACTAATTCCTAAACCTGGAGCTATGAAGCTACATAGTGTCTCAGTGGTTATGGTCTGAAGAACCAATAGCACTAAACAAAGAAATACCTTCCAAAGTTGAATTAAAAAAGTTACATTTTAGTGTCATACCTCTCATACTTTAGTCAATTGTAATATTATGACATTTTGCAATGCCCATAGAAAATCCAAACTTATCCAACTTAAAAAGTAAAAAAACATGTAGGTGACATCAAATGTCTGAGAAAACCAGCATTCATGAAAATAAGCTAAATAATCTTTGCTCTTCGGCAACAAGGGAAATATTAAAAGCATAAGAGAGCAGACTATATTTGACATTTAATAGCCAATTTCTGGAGTCACAGTTTAAACAAAATATCAATGCTCCATTTTGTTCCTGAGCTTCTGATTTTGATTTTAACAAATCTAACTAGACATGCAAGTTGTAACAAATACCATTTCACCCATCACATCACCTTCGAGGATATTTCTTCTGGACAGTCAAACTGCCTTTCCTAAAATAAATATATAGAATGACCAATAGCTAATCAAACATGATATTTTCCTTACAATTCAGTGAGTGACCTTTGGACTGTAATTTTATATTTCCATCTGGTTTCAACACCAAATTAGGATTCATATTGTGTAACACCAAGACAGCTAGTGTATCACAAACATATATGCAATGCTTGAATTGTTCCAAAGACTAATTAAACCAAATAGTTTGTGATTTTCTTGCAAATGAAGAGTGAAACTTGAGAATTTCAGAGAAAGGGACCAAATGATTTATTATGGTAAGAAAGTAAATGCTCATTCCTTCCAGTCAAGTAATAGTGTCACAACTAGATAATTAACGGTGGCATCCACTGCAATGTAGTGACACATTATACTGATCACCCATGATAATTTACAGGCATATTGACACAAGGTGATAACATGCACAAAAAAAAGGAAGAAATTATGGGCTTCATGAAAAAATGCTTATGCAAGGATTTCAACGAGTACGTTTATTGCAGATGTGACCAATTCATCTTATAATGCCATTGTTTAAGTTCTATGATTTTAAATGGAGCTCTGACTGATTTAGTAAAGTGTTGTCAAATTCCTTGGTTTATACTTTCCATGCTAGTTTCTGAGATCATAAAAAAAAGAAAACAACAGCATTACAAATGGACAAAATAATTTCACTTCAGTACTTTAATTTGTGGTGCTCCACAGGAAAAGCTCAAGATTCTAAAAGTTTTTATTTTAGATCATTAGACAAAATAAATGAAAGTACATTAATTTATACATTACAAAAGTGCTAATGGAAAAACTATAAAGGCATTCATTGATTTGTCTTCTCCAATTCAAAACCTATTCCAAATGTTTAATAATGGAATAGATTATTGTCCATCACATAGAAAAATCTCCTTGCGTTATTTGGTGACTCTCATTTTGGAGATGACATAGGGGCCCGGTAGCACAGTGGTTAGCACTGTTGCTTCACAGCGTCAGGGTCCCAGATTCGATTCCCAACTTGGGTCATTGTCTGTGCGGTGTCTGCACGTTCCCCCTGTGGCTGCATGGGTTTCCTCCGGGTGCTCCGGTTTCCTCAAGTCCCGAAAGACATCTGTTAGGTAATTTAGACATTCTGAATTCTTCCTCCGTGTACCCGCACAGGTGCCGGAATGTGGTGACTAGGGACTTTTCACAGTAACTTCATTGCAGTGTTAATGTAAGCCTACTTGTGACAATAAAGATCATTATTATTGCCTCAAATGATTAATGACCAGCAACTAGCAACAAACTATTTTGATAAAGTACCCAGTCTGAAAAATGCCTCACAACTGTCTATTACTCTGCAACTGCACAGTAATTTTCCCTGATGTCACTTGTAAATATGCTTCTAATTTAACCCAGCAACACAAGATGGTTGAAGCTCAAACAGGGGGCGGGAAAGGTGGCAGTGGCAAGCACTGCTAACTCACGCACCAGGGTTCAATTCCGACCTGGAGTGACTGCGTGGAGTTTGCACATTCCCCCAGTGTCTGCAGGGGTTTCCTCCAGGTGCTCCCAAGTCCAAAGATGTGCAGGTTAGGTGGAATGACCATCATAAATTGCCCCTTAGTGCCCAAAGATTAGGTGCGGTTAAGGGGTTGCAAAGGAGTGGGCCTAGCTAGGTGAGGTGCTCTTTCAGAGGGTTGGTGCGGACTCAATGGCTTCCTTCTGCACTGTAGAAATTCTATGAACATCCAGGACAAAGCAGCCTGCTTGATTGGCGTCCCAAACATCCACTCTCTCCTCCTTCAACACAAGGTAGCAGCAGTGTACCATCCATCAAGGTTAGTTAAACAATACCTTCAGGCCCACAACCACTACCACCTAGAAGGACAAAGACATCAGAACTAGGGAACACCGCTACCTGAAGTTCACCTCCAAGCCACTCACCACCCTGACTTGGAAATACATCACCGTTCCTTCACTTGTCTCTGGGTCAAAATCCTGAAACTCCCTCCCAAACAGGACACTTGTACTTACACCACATGGACCGCAGCAGTTCAAGGTGGCAGCTCACCACTACCTTCTTACGTGCAATTCAGCATGGTAATGCTGACCTAGCCAGCGAAGCTCACATCCCCTGAATGATTAAAAACTAAACCTGAAATTTCAACAAATGACATTCCCCATAACTTGTTCAATGTTGTGACTTGCAACTTAACAAGTCGCACTCACTTGGATATAAATAATGTTCCTCTATTTCACTACCAAACAGGACAATTTAGTTCTGCGTCCATAAAATGCGTCAGCTCAAACAGTCAAAACTAGGAATTAATCTTCTCTGTTAGTTTTGAAAGTAAGCAGAACAGAAGTTATATTTCTAGGATGCTACTTCTGCTTATTCAATCATACTTCATTATAATCAGTCTTAGACAGAAATTATTTCCATATTCTTAATTTTACTTCAATGCAACAAACAGACAATTGCCGAAGCACCCAGCTTCCCCCCCCCCCCCCCCCCCCCCCCGCCCGCCCAATAGAAACAAAACAGAATTCAGCAGACAGACCATTAGAAAGCAGTAGTCTTTCATGGGAGTTCAGATGACAACAGGAATGACAGTCGCCTGTGTAAAAACATTTCCAAACTGCTGGTAGAGGTCATGTTTCAAATATCAGTCTATGGTTCATGAAAGCATAAAGTTCTGGGACAAAGGGTACATACCCAATGGCTCAGAAAATTAAGTGTCCTTTCGCCTTCAGGAGGAGAGTGTAAATCCAATTTAAACTGAAAACACTTGCAAATTTTCAGCTCCTACTGCATATGCCAAACTGACCATCCTGTGGCAAAGCCAAAAGGATGATTGGTGTCAAATTTGGCACATGTATATTACCCCAAGGGGAATTGAAAGCTTTTCAAAGGCTAGGGCGAAGGTATCTGGCTGATTTACAACTGGGCTGCAGGAACTTGACGTCGACACTGATTGACAGAAGGTGGACTACCAACTGAGCTAGGCTGACATTCAGAATCAAAAGATTACAGGCTCAAATCCCATTCCAGAAGTTGTATACAAAATATTAGGTAAACAATTCAGTCTGTTATAACTAATGTTCTAGACCATAATTACCCTCAATCAACACTGCCAAAAAAGATGAAGTGCTCATCCATCATGTTATTTTCATGAGATCTTGCTGTGCACATAATGGCTGCCAAATTGCCTACATGCCTGCTGTTCACATCAACAAGTTAAAATTATTTTGGATATAAAGATTAAAGAAAAGTAGCTAAAGGGATATCGGAATAGGATAGCAGGTGCAATTAGACCATCTGCTTAAGCCGGAAAGGGGAAAACATCAACACAAGTTGGTTAAGCTGAATGGGTGTTTTTAGGCTTTGGAACATCTATTATTTACTGCGAGCCTTTCTTTACTTTCATGACAAGGCAAATGCACATTGGTTCTTTTTATTTAAGTCAGAATCAAGGATCATGCCCACAGATGTGAAAGAACAGGCAAAACGCATGAGACATCACATGACAAATATGACCTTCATACTGATTATTTCATTTTTTTTCAAAGCATTAAATAAAATTAAGCCTCATATTGATTTACTGTATAGAAGAACACTTCCCATCTGTTTTAGATTTACTGTCAATTCATTGAATATTATCCCAAGGAAAACCATTTAATTTTGAGCACTAATGACACCAAAAGCACTGTTCACAGCTTTCAAAATTTAATTTAAATTTATAATATATACCATGTGAAGCTCCGCGCGATTAATGGATTATAGACATGTGTACAGATTGATACTCATCCCAGATTAGAGTTGTTCAGCATAAACAATTCAAATCAAGGATAATACCGCATTGAGGCAACCCACTTCTTTAAAAAGGACGATGGCTGGAACAAGTTGGATTTACTGTACACTACAAACGTGGCCAAACATTACAGCTAACTTTTTTTCAATCAGAAATTATCAGAAATTTGCCAGTGACCTCCAGTGCATTGCATGGAGTTCACAAAAATATAAGTTGGAGTTAATAAATAACAAATGATAAACAAGATGAAAATAAAGCATTCCAGCTTCATTTAAAAAATCTGTCTGACTGCAGGGCGGGGGGAGGGTAGGG